>NC_133666.1:225804995-226404995 GCF_037893015.1 Macrotis lagotis | reverse complement strand
AAAGCTTTACCAACAAAAGAGAAATGTGCCCACTTTTCACAGTCTTTCAATATTTGTCATTTTCCATTTTGGTTATCTTTATCAGTCAAAGAAATAATATAAATCTAAGATAGGAAATAGTATTATGTGTGATGGGGATAAACTAGAATAATTCCCAATAAAATAAGAGGTGAAATAAGTATATCCATTGCCACCACTTCTATTTGATGACCAGAAATTCTGGCTATAATAAGAAAATAAAAAGAAATAAAAGGAATTTACTCCTAACCAGCCTCAATTCCTTCCTCAAATGAAAACTAGGGCAATATAACTGGTCTCAGTTGTACATCAATCACCATTCTTTCAGACCTAGTGCAGCATTCCAGACTGTCCCACTTTTTCCATTTCTTTTTTTTAGTTCTCTGACTGAATCCTTCTTTGGCATGTTGCTACTATAGGCAGCACTCTTCTATTCATCTCCCCCTCATCAAAAGGAGCTGAACAGAGGTGAAGTCTTTTGCTTATTACCAAAGAATGGTTAAGTGAGAGTAGTTGATGAGTTTGCTGTCCTCCCATTCAATAGTTCAGGGAAATTATTATGTAACTCAAAAAGCACATACCTGGGAATTTCTTGTTTTTTTCCCTGATAGAGCAAGGGGAATGATGTAGAAGGAAATCATGAGACAGAGTGGTATGGGTTAGGAACTTGTCTTTTGTGCTAATAATCAATCAAGTTGTTCTCTTACTTGATCTCTTGATACCTTGACCTTTAGAGATATACACAACCACTCCATATTTTGTATATAAGTCTTATTTAGGAACGATTTAAGAATTGTGAGAAAAAGCAAAACTATCCATTTTTCCATTCCATCCATGGTGACATGACCAGATTTTTCTTCTCATTTTTTTATACAAATTGTTTTGGTAATCTGAGCAATTCTCATGGGTTCAGACACTATGTTCCATTCATTCATTCATTTGTTTGTTTATTTATTTATTTATTTCTTCATCCATTTGCACATGTATATTTTAAAGCTACAAAATTTCCTTCCACCCTCCCTTCCCACCCTCTCCCCTCAGTGGCAACAGTAAGATTAGCATTATACATGCATATTTTTGATAAACATGTTTATAGATTAGTTATTTTCAGTATGAGGAATTAGGATTAAGGGTAAAATATACATAAAAGATAGTATTTATAAAGTGTTCATCAGATTCTGAAGGATTATTAATTTTTTTGTTTTGTTTTGTTTAATTTTCCTTCCCCCGGATGAGGAATAACATTGTCCATAGCCAGTCTAATATGGTTGCCCTAGCTCTCTGAACTACTGAGAGGAACTGCTTCCATCCAAGTTGATCATCTCACAACATTCTTATTAATGTGTATGTTGTTCTCTTGGTTCTACTACTTGCACTAAGCATCAGATCCTGTAATTTATTCTATGCTTCTCTAGAGTCTAATCATTAATAGTTTCTTAAAAACAATAGTATTACATAGTATCTGTATCAAAACTTGTTTAGCCATTCCACAATTGATGGAAATCCCCTCAATTTCCAATTTTTTGCCCCTACAAAATGAACTTCTTGAATAATTTGAAACATACAGGACTTTTCTCTTTTTTAAAATTTCTTCTAGATATAGGCCTGGAATTGGAATAGGTGTATCAAATTATTGCTCTTTGGGCATAGCTCCATATTGATCTCCAGAAAGGTTGAATCCATTCACAACTCCACCAGCAATTCATCAATGTCCCAATTTTCCCACAATCTCTCTAACACTGATCATTTTCCTTTTTTCTCATCTTGGCCAGTCTGATAGATGTGAGATGATACCTCATTGCTATTTTAATTTGCATTTCTCTAGTCAATAGTGATTTGGAGAATTTTTATATGATTGCATATAGCTTAAATTTTTCATTTGAAAATTGTCTATTCATATCCTTTGATCATTTATCAATTAGGAAATGACTTGTAACCTTATAAATTTGACACAATTATTGATATATTTTAGAAATGAGACTTTTATCAGAACTCATAATTGTGAAGATTGTTTCCCAACTTTCTGTTTTCCTTCTAATTTTGGTAGCATTGATGTTATTAGTGCAAAAACTCTTTAATTTAATATAGTCAAAATTTCATTTGGCAGTTTATAATGTACCCTAATTCTTGTTTGGTCATGAATTTATCCTCTTTCCATATCCCCCATCCATATCTGATAGAGTATTTCTTTGTCCTTTAATTTTTCTCTGATGTCACCTTTATGTCTAAATACTGTACCCCGTTGTCACTCATTTTGGTATAGGGTGTGAGATGTGGGTCCATGCCTAGTTTTTGCATACTATTTTCCAATTTTATCAACAATTTTTGTCAAATAGTGAATTCCTATCTCTGAAGCTGATGTCTTTGGGTTTATCAAACAGTAGATAGCTATCATCATTTACTGAAGCTTCTTTGGAACCTATCATAATGCACTGATCCGTTATTCTCTTTTTAACCAGTACCAGATACTTTTCATAACTTGTGCTTTATAGTATAGTTTTAGATCTGGTAGGGCTAGGACACCTTCCTTTACACTTTTTTTCATCAGTTCCTTTGCTATTCTTGACTTTTTGTTACTCCAGATCAATTTTATTCTAGTTCAGTCACAATGTTTATAATTTCTAAATCTTTACATTCAGTCCTTTTCTATTTCCCATTATCTAGTCACGTATCATCATGTTCCTCTGCGTAATTTATCACCAATGACCCAGATGACGCATCTCAAACAATATATTCAAAACAGAAGTCATTATCTCTTCCTTTAATGTACACCTCTTCCTAACTTATCTATATCTTTTAAGAATATCATCATTCTAATAGTCATATAGGATTGTAAATTAAAACCAACCTTGATTTCTTAATCTCCGTCATTCCTCTCCCATATCTACTAAATTGAGACATCATCATTTCACTTCTATAATACCTATTAAATTCATCCATTTTCCTTTACTCAAATTGCCACTAGTTCAAATTTTTAATATTTCTTCTCTGCTTTATTACAATAAACTCCTAATTGACATCTCTGCTCAAGTCTCTCCAATTTTAATCTAATCTTCACACACACACACACACACACACACACACACACACACACACACACACACATACAAAGACAATATTCTGAAAGTAAGGATATAACTATGCCACTACAGTTCTCAAGAAATTCTGATAACTCTTTATTGCCTCTCAGATTAAAAATAAATACTTTTGTTTGGAATTTACCTACCCTCACAATCTGACACCAACCTACATTTCCAGTCCTATTAGACATTATGCACTTTCATTCACTCTGTGTCCAAGACAAACTGGCTTTTTTTTCTCATGTAGGGTGTTCAGTCTTTAAATTGTGCTTTTGCACAGTCTACAGTATTTGAAATGTCTTTTAAAATTACTAGCTTTCTTGAAAGTTTAGTTCATGGACTACCTTCTATAGGAGATTTTTTCCTTTATCCCATCAGTTATTAATATCTCATTCTAGAAACTACTTTCTATTGACTTCATTTAATTCATAGGAAATTAGGTGTATATTTCAGGCAATAAGTTAAGTTTTTATTAGGCGCTTACAATTTTTACTCAAAATAAAGTTAGTTCCTTGAGAACATATTCTGTTTGACTTTTTCTCTTTGTCTTCCCAGCCATAAGCACATAGCAGACATATACTAAGTGCTTAAGGATTGATAAATAAGAACTAAACACTAATTCCTCAACTAATTCTCATATCTAGACCCTACAACCAGTATATATTTTTTTTCACTGGAAATGACTTCTACCCACCTCAGCCAAAGTAATTCAAAATTTGTACTTGTGACAAGAAGGAAAAAGAAGTAACCATCCTGAAAATGCTAAAATCTTGGGTAAAAAGAAAAGGGTCAAAATGTGTAGAAATAGATATTGGGTAACTGTCGTTCACCAAGAAAAATACTTTGAAAAGGAAACCAAAACTGTTATTGGTATTTCTATGGTTACCACTCTTTCCTCCAGAGATTTAAAAAGCGAGTGATTCCTTTGGAAAATTTTTCTCTATTCCCTCAGGGAGAACAATCTGTTTCCTTCTGAGTTTCTGTTATCCTGTTCTTCCCACCCTTCTCTTGTTCTGTTCTTTGAAGTTATAAAGCCCCATTTTTCTACATAGGATAGATTAGATATAGGTAAGTGACACAGGCCTTTAACTTCAAAGGTTTATATAAGTGAAACAGAGAGAGATGGGTAGGAAGAAAAAAAAAGAGAATGAGATAGAGACCTTTTTTGAAGGATCAAAAATCATCTATTAGAGACTTTTAAAAAAGCTTTTGATTTCCTAAGAAAATGAAGTAATAACAATGCTATTGTAAGAATAAGTCTTACTATAAACAAAATAAAGCATAAGACAAAATATCACATTAATTTGATAATTTAAATGAGATATATTGAAGAAATCTTAAAATTCCAAATTAATTTTTATCAATTAGCTTGAAATAAATAAACCAGTTTTTTAAATTTATTGTGAACTGCACATTTTAATTTTGACAGGGTGTTAATACAGTGTGGTTTGGGGGGGGCATTGCTTTGTTTTGTTTTTAAAAAAGGAAATGAAAAGTCTTGTATGTTAATATACTTTTATAGAAGAGAATTTTTTTTTTCTATTTTCTTCCTAATGATATACTTGTCAATGTACTTCTATGACCTCTATGATAAATAAGACAGAAGATAACAAATAAATAGAAGTTAAAATAATATAACAGCCTGGCTTTTAATTAGTGTCACAAATGCCCTCTTATCTAATTCAATACCCTGAACTCTAAATCATTTTGATTCTTCTTTTTCCATTGGTAAAAGAAGGATTACAGTCCTTAGAATCAAATGTCACACCTAAACTCTCATTGATGCCATATGTGTTCTGTCACATTCTCTCTTTCTCATAACCAAAGACATTAAGAATTTTGAGCCTTTTATCTAGTTATTTAGGCTATGGAAGTTCAGCAAAGTCCTTCACATCTACTAACAATATCATCACTAAAATATTCTGTTGTAGTTCCTTTAGTCAATTAATCATTTCCTAATTCAGTGGGTGTTTATTAAATATTTACTTTATATAAGACATTATTCTAGGTAGATATACATTATCAAAGATGAATCAACTACTTACCCTGGGCTCAAGGAGATTGCAATCTATTGTGATGTACAGAAATATTTACAATAAAAAGCAGAAATAGCCACAGAGTCTATTTACAATATATCATATTAGCTTTAGAACTTAAATCATTTTTTCCATACAATCAATGTCAATGAGATACTTCAATTAATTTTATGAGCCAATGTGAAATCTTGCTCTTTTACAACTTTAGCACTTTCAGGCAGAACCTGTTAGAAGTACTAGATAATATTCTTCAGAATATTAATCCATTTCAGACTACCTTCTGTAGGAGGGTGGGGGAGGGAGAATGGGGGAAATTGTAAAATTCAAAACCTTACAAAACATATAGGTAGAAACTACAATTGTATATAATTGGAAAACAAATAAAATATTAATAAAAGTAATATTAATCTAAGTAGTATTTCTCAATAAATAAATGAGTTTATATTGCAAGAAGAGTTCAAAGCTAAATATCCTTAAAAGATTTCAATTTCAGGGCAATTAAGTGATGTAGCAGATAGAGCACTGGCCCTTGAGTCAGGAGGAACTTAGTTCAAATCCAGCTTCAGACATTTAATAATAACCTAGCTGTGTGACTTTGGGCAAGTTACTGAACAACATTGCCTTGCAAAAATAAAAAAGATTTCATTTTCTTCAGTAAAATATTTTTGATTCATTATGAAGAATGATGAACTCAAGTTTATTCAAGGCATATGAAATCTTTTGAACAGTATCGCTGTATCTTTTTAAGAAGAATAGGGGAGGACCAGATTTCTCCACTACAAAAGCATAGTGACTACTGCTATGTGGCAGTCAGAGTAGGGATTCAGTCAGGCAGTATAATCTGAGGACTAGTTTTTTATTGGAATTTATTTTAATTTTTCCAATTATATTCAAGAACATTTTTTAGCATTCATCCACTTGCACATTTTTCTACCACCTTCTCTCCCCCTTCCTCACAGAGGCAAATAATCTGTCAAAAGTTGTGCATGTACAGTTGTGTTTAACATAATTTCATATTAGTCATGTTGTGAAATATAAATCAGAATTAAGGTGGGGAAGGTCCTGAGAAAGAAATGGAAAATATCAGAAAAGTTTCAAAAAATTGAGCATAGTATGTTTTACTCTTTATTCAGGTTCCATATTTTGTTCTTTATATGTGGAAGGCATTTTCTTTGTCTTTTTTTCTTGGTTGGTTTCTTTCTTTCTTTCTTTCTTTCTTTCTTTCTTTCTTTCTTTTGGTTAGATTTGTCTTTTTATTATATTAACTCAAACTAACCATGAACAATTGACATTTTTCCTATTTAGATTTGACTTTATTTGGGTGAGAAGTTCTTAATAATTGTGTTCATACAAGCTTCTGGGTTTATCTTGGGAGGTAGATTCCTAAGTATTTAATGTTGCCTTTAGTTATTTTAAATGAAATTTCTCTTTCTTTCTCTTGCTTTTGGGTTTTGTTGTTCATAAATAAAAAGGTTGATGATTTATGTAGGCTTATTTTATATCCCGCTTCTTTGCTGAATTTGTTAATGTTTTCAAGGAGTTTTTTTAGATGATCTTCTCTGGTTCTCTAAGTATACTATCACATCATTTGCAAAGAATGAAAATTTTGCTTCCTCATTGCCAATTCTTATTCCTCTAATTTTCCTCTAATTTTCCTAATTCCTCTAATTTCTTTTCTTATTCTTATAGCTAGCATTTCTAATACTATAAGCAGTAATGCTGATAAAAGATATGCTTGTTTCACTCCTGATTTTCTGATTTTATTGGAAATGCTCCAAGTTTATTGTCTATATATATATATATATATATATATATATATATATATATATATAATTCATAGAGGGTTTTAGATAGATGCCATTTATTATTTTTAGGAAAACTCCATTTATTCTTAAACTTTCTAGTGGTTTTTTAATAGCAATGGATGTCTTTTATCAAAGGCTTTTTTCAGTATCTATTGAGATAATCCTGTGTTTTCTGTTGGTTTTTCCTATTGATATGTTCAATTATGTTGAGTGTTTTCCAAATATTGAACAATCCCTGCCTACCTGGTATGAATCCTGCCTGATCATGGTGTATTATTCTTGCAATAATGTACTGTAGTCTCATTGCTAAAATTTTATTTGAGATTTTTGCATCAACATTCACTAAAGAGATTTTTTTTTGTCTGTTTTGATTCATCCTGGTTTACATATCAGCATTATGTTGGTGTCATAAAAGGAGGTTGGCCAAACTCTTTCTTCTCCTATTTTTAATAATTTATGTATAATCGGAATTAATTGCCCCTTAAATGTGTGGTAGAATTTATTTGTAAATCCATCTGAACCTGGAGACATTTTCTTAGAGAGTTCACTGATGGTTTCTTCAATTTCTTTTTTCTGAAATGGGATTATTTAATGAATTTATTCCTCTTCTGTTAATCTGGGCAGTTTGTATTTTTGTAAATATTCATCCATTTCACTTATGTTATCCAATTTATTGGCATACAATTTGGCAAAGTAGCTCCACATTATCTCTTTAATTTCCTCCTTATTGGAGGTTAGTTCACTCTTTTTATTTATAATACTGGTAATTTCATTTTCTAATTTCTTTTTTAAATCAGATTAACCAAAAGTTTGTCTTTTTTATTGGCTTTTTCATAAAACCAACTCAGTCTTATTTATGAGATCAGTGGTTTTCTTGCTTTCAGTTTTATTAATCACTCCCTTGATTTTAAGAATTTCTAATTTGATATTTAATTAGGGATTTTAATATTTTCTGTTTTCTAGCTTTTTAAATTACATATTCAATTCATTAATCTCCTCTTTCTCCATTTTATTCATATAGGGATTTAGAAATATAAAGTTTCCCCTCAAAGCTGCCTTGGCTGCAACCCATATATTTTGGTGTGATGTCTTATCAGTCTTTCTCTTCAATATAATTATTGATTATTTCTAATGTTTACTCTTTGATTTATTCATTATTTAGGATAAAGGTATTTAATTTTCAACTAGTTTTTGGTTTATCTTTCCATGATACTTTATTACATATAATTTTTATTGCATCATAGTCTGAGAAGTATTTATTATTCATTCCTTTCTACATTTGATTTTAATTTTTTTGTGCCCTAGTACATGGTCAGTTTTAGTATAGGTACCATGTGCTTCTGGAGAAAAAGGTATATTCTTTCTATCCCCATTACATTTTCTCCAGAGGTCTTTCATATTTAAGTTTTCTAAGATTTCATTACCTTCTTACCTGTCTTTTTCTTGTGGTTAGCTTTATGTAGTCCTGAGACCAGAAGGTTGTGGACCCACATTATTAAAATTTAGTTGTCTATATCTCCTTGTAACTTACTCACCTTTCCCTCTAGTAATTTGGATGATTATGCCACTAGATGCATGTGTGTTTAGTAATGATATAGCTTCATTACTGTTTGGGAAGATGTAATTTCCTTCCTTAACCCTTTTAATGATGTCATTTTTGCTTTGCTTTATCTGAGATCAGGATCTCTATCCCTATTTTTTACTTCAGCTGAGGCATAATATATTTTGCTCCAACCAACCTTTTACCTTTATCCTGTTTGTATCTTCCTGCCTCAAATGTGTTTCTTGCAAACCACATATTCTAGGATTCTGATTTTTAATCCATTCTATCTGTTTCTATTTTATGGAACAGTTCTTACCATTCACATTCCTAGTTAAGATTATTAATTCTATATATTCCTCCATGCTATCTTTCTCCATTTATTTTTCCTCCTTTCTTATCCTCACCAAAATTTTACTCCCTTTTCCCTTTGATTTTTCTTTTAAAATTTAGCTTTCACTTTATTTTCATTTATATCTTTGCCATCGCTTTCTTTTTTCTCAGTCCCTTCTTTCCTTTTCTTTACATTTCCCAGTCTTCCCCTATAAATTAGGATAGATTTTTAAAGCCAAGTGTGAATGTATCTTATTCCTCCTCTGGGCCAAATCTATTAAATTGAATTTACCCAATGTTCACACTCTTCCTTCTTTCCCTCTAAAATTATGAATCTTTGTGTCTCTTTACTTGGTGTTATTTATCACTCGAGTTCTATTAATCAGGAATCATTAATCACAGTTTGATTATTTTATTACTTGATATGCTTATATTGTTATCAAAGTATCACCACAAATTCATTGCTTGATTACTTGATAAGTATCATTGTCTGAAATTGCATCAAATTATAATTATAATCATTTGTTTCTTATACTCTTTTCAAATATCCTCCAAGGATTCACAATACTCCTCATGAGCCAAAATATTCTCCAAAGTCAAATCATTTCTTGAACTGTTTGTACCCCACCCCAGGACTATTTTCTCTCACACTTTACCACCCTCTCTCCTCCCAGGTTACTTAATCCCTTGTTATGTGAAGTGATGTGATGTAATTAACTACAAGAATTTTCAAGGTCTCTAAGTAATGGGAGGCACTGAAGGTCTCACGTGAGACCTTTACAGATGATTGTAAGTTATGAGACATTGACTCAGGACCACCAAGCTTATGTTGCCCTCATTAGACAAAGTGCTAAACTTTCTCAGCACAGCAGAATTAAATTGGGTCAAAGGATACTGAGACACTTAAATTTAAAGTGAACATCCCTGCTTTTCATCAGGGCTTTTTGTCTCAAACATAGTCATGTCATATTGGATCTCTTCAGTGGAGAGACAAGACCCAACTATACCCATACCCTCTAAGTCCAACATCTTTGGAAGCTTTAATTATATTGAGAGAAGTAAAGTCTTCACCACCATTTGTTTTTTTTTTGTTTTGTTTTGTTTTGTTTTTTCCCTCCCCTTTTTCATTTACCTTTTTATGCAATGCTTGGTTCATGTATTTAGTGATTGAACTCTCTGTACAGTTCTGGTCTTTGTGTCAGGAAATTCTGAAAGTAATCCATTTCATTGAATATCCATTTTTTCCCTGACAGTATATGCTGAATTTTGCAGTAGATTCTGGCCTCTAATCCTAGGTCCTTTGCACTCTAATATATGATATTCCAAGTCTTCCGATCCTTCACTATTGAGGCTGTTAGGTCCTGTGTAAGTCTTATTGTGTTTTCTTTGTATTTGAATTGTTTTCTTTTTGCTGCTTGAAGTATTGCCTCTTTTATTTGAGAGTTATGGATTCTTTTTTTTTTTTTTTTGATCAAGGCTTTCTGGTAGTCTGATGATTAGTAGTTTGTCTCTCCTGGATCTATTTTCAAGGTCATTTGCTTTTTTCTAAAAGGTACTTTACATTTTCTTCAAATTTTTCAACCTTTTGAGTTCTTTGATAGATTCTTGTAGTCTCATTAATTCATTAATTTTTACTTGCTCAATTCTAGTTTTTAGAGTTTTATTTTCTTCAATTACTATTTGTGTTTCCTTTTAAAGGTGTTGAATTCTCTGGTTATTTTTTCTTAATTTTCCTGCATGACTCATTTCTTTTTTTTTTTCATTTTTCTTCTTCATTTCTCTTCCTTGGTTTTTAAATTCTTTTTTAATGAAGAGCTTTTTTATTTGAGTCCAATTTATAGACTGTTTTGATATTTCATCTGTGAGTAATTTTTCTCTCATTTCTTCTTCAGACATGGCATTGTTACCATCTTTCTCTATAAAGTAGTTTTATATAGTGAATTATAGCTTTTTGGTTTTGTGAACTTTGAGCTTTTTTGTTCATCTTTGTTGTTTTAACTCTATTCCTGGGGTATAGGGTGAAAAGATAAAAGCTTTTTTTTTGTTTTGTTTTGTTTTTGCTAGGCGTGGGATCTGATCCCTAGCTAGATTTTGGCCAAGATGTTGTCTATGCAGTCCAGTCCTTGCCTTTGCAGAGGTTTGTTTCCTCCTTTATGTCCAGGTTCTGACTTAGCAGTGGTTTGTTCCAGACTCAGTCCTATCTTTTCCCCCAGTGTTCTCAGGGTTCAGGCTTTGTTTAGTGTTGGGATCCTGCCTTCTGGCTTGCTATCCAGGTGCCAGAATCTCTGCTTGTTATCAAGCTATTGGAACCTGGATTTTACTGTGGCTAAAAGCCTCCTGCTGGCTTTCTCACTCTCCTGCCTCCTGGACTTTACTTCTCCTTTTCCTCCTAAGAGACAGACCTTCACTGAAAATTCTCAATGATGTTGACCATTGAAAACTTCTTTGAATATTTTCTTTTTCTTGGTGTGTCCTATAGCTTGAATTTCAGAACAGAGACTTCATTTATCTTTGGTAGAGACAGGCTTATTGAGTGTGTTAGCTCTACATAGTCATCTTGACTCTATCTCAGAAGTCCTCCTATCTGCTTATATTTTATGGGAGAGTTCATTCCCATTCCATTTCCATTTGATTAGTAACTCTGCATTTTCCTTCATGTTGTCCTCCTATTTATACTTTTTCCTCTTTCCTCAATAATCTTTTAATTCTTACTGCTGCCTCTAGTTCAGTCATTTTTTTTCCTCATCAGCACTTTTCCTTTACTTTACCCTTTTGTCTACTTTTCTTTTTACCTTGATTTTACTTTGGTTTTCCTCATCCATTTTATCATTCCCTTCCTCCCCTTTCTTTTCTCTCAACTCCCATTTCCCTGTAGGGGAGGAAAAAATTTGAACCCAATTGGGAATATATATTATTCCCTCTTTGGACCATGGCGGATGAGAGTAAGACTTACTCAGTATCCACAACTTATGTTCTTTTCCTCTACTATCATAGTTCTTTGTGCCTCTTCAAATGGCATTTATCCCCTTATATATAGCCTTTTCCTAGCACAGTCCTTTTCATCTCTTGATTTTTAAACCCTGTTTTGTACCCTCAACCCCTATGTCAAAATATACTTCTTTTATCAGTTCTGATGGAAGTATAATTGTCAAGGGTTGATCGATTGATTGATTGATAGCCGAATTTCCAAGAAATATTAGCTCATAATCGCTTATACCTCTGTCAAGGTACACTCCCCTCACCTGCCCCTTAAAATATACTTTTCCAAAGCCATTGACAACATCAAATTATAACTAATTTATATCACCCCTTCTTACTACATGCCATTTATAGAAATATAAACATCTTGAGCTAAAGTATCATGTAAAGCAAGATCACTTCCTGATACATTTATGTCTGAACACTCTAAGGAAACTCCCTCCCTCTGTCCCTATAATACTAGCTAAAGTATTAAGTAAAGCAAAAATCACTTACTGATATATTTGTGTACAGAAACTTTAAGCCTAGTCCCTCCCTCTGTGCTAATAGAAATGCTACCCTCATAAGCAAAAATCACTTCATAATCCATTTATATCAATATTCTTTAAGAACAATCCCTCTAACTACATTTAGTCCTCATGAGCTAAAGAACTGACTGAAGCATTATCACATTCATGATCAACTTAGACCCTATCCTGTAATCAAGTATGTTTCTTTTAACTATTTTAAGAGAATTACAGTTTTCAAGAATTATAACTTTTGTCTTCCCTGTAGAGATGTGCACTTTAATGTACTATTATTTTTCCCCTTTCTGTTTATACCTATCTCTTGAGTCTTGTATTTCATGATTTTATGTTCAATTCTGCTCTTTTCTTTCAGAAAAAAATTGAAATTCCTCTATTTCATTGAAAGTCCATCTTCTCCACAAAAAGGATATGCTTAATTTTGCAGGGAAATTGATTCTTGGTTGTAATCCAAGATCCTTTGCCCTCTGCAATATCACATTCTAGGCCCTCCAATCCTGTAATGTTGAAGCTGATAAACCTGCATAATCCTGGCTATGGACCATTGGTATTTAAATTGCTTCATTTTGACTGCTTGCAGGGCTTTATCCTTTTCATAAGAATTCAGAAATTTGGCTACAATATTCCTTGGAGATATTTTTTATTCTGTGACCTCTTTTGGGAGATAATAAATGGATTCTTTCAAGGATTATTTTGTCATCTTCTTGCACTAGGATATTAGGGCAATTTTCCATGTTAATTTACTGGAAGATATTTTTCAGGGTCTTTTTTGTTGAGACTTGCAGGTAGCTCAGTAATTCATAAATTATCTCTTCTGGATCTATTTTCTAGGTTGGTTGTTTTTTTCTAAAAGGTATTCTACATTTTCTTCTATTATTCAGTCAGTTTTGTTTGTTGAAATCATAAAGACATTAATTTCCACCTTTTGTATTCTTTTAGAGTTTTATTTTCTAAAGTTAATTTTTGTGTTTCCTTTTCCAGTTCATTAATTTTACTTTTAAATGAGTTTCATTATTTTTCCAGTTGGTCTATTTTACTTTTTGATGAGTTAAATTGTTTCTAGTTGATCATTTTTACTTTTAAAGGAATTGATTTCTTCTGTCAATTTTTCATAGTTCTACATGGCTCTCATTTCTTTTCTCTTTTTTTCCCTTCTTCTTATCTTCTTTGATTTTTAAAATACTTTTTGAACTCATTCAAGGGTTCTTGTTGGAAGTCTTTTGAGGCTTCACCTTTAGGCATTTTGTCACAGCTTTCCTCTTCTGAGGTGGCATTTTTATAATCTCTATCAGCTCTAGTAACTTCCTGGTTTTTGTTTCATCATTTTTCCTTCTCCCCAAAGTCTCCAAGAGTCACTCTGGTTATTTTATTTATATTTCTATGCCACTTCAAGAAGAATGATCCCAAGTACTTCCTTGGGTTGATACAAGGCATGGACCTGAAGAGAACTGTTAAATAATGGAAAATGGAATAAGAAGGGAAAAAATTCTCATATAGTGCTGAGAAAGAAAATGAAGAAAAAACCTCAATCTGATTCCCAAGGCAGAGATCATTTTGGAAGTGTTTCCTATTTCATTTCTGAAATTCTAGTGCTTGATCCATACTCTCCTGATTGGTAAATATTCCCTGGTCTAATATAAGGGGCCAATCAAAATCTCTACTAGTGACTAGAGAAAATTCTCGGCGTGATGCTATCAGGGGAATGTAGAGTAGAACAAGTAGTGTCTATTTTATGAACAAAACATGTGATAATTGCTTGTTTCAAAAATTGGGGAGGGGGTATGCTGGAAGAGAGAAGAAAAGATATAGAACAGCTATTGTGAGTGGAAAAACATCAATTTTAACAGAATGGAAGAACTGCCTTGATGCAGTATCTACTTAGTTTAAATTTGGTAGAAAATTTATAATGAACCCAATCAAATGATTTTATGGTTTCCTGTGGTTCTTTTCATAAGCATGTCAGTAGAAACAAAAGTTTTGGATGATAATCATAATCCTTATTGATATTTGACAAAATAAGAGTGATGAAATGCCAAGGCCAAGAGAGTAAGGGTATTGGGAGTAGAGGATGGTATAGTCTACAACTAGATCACTAGGTAATGAGTTTGGAAAGAAAGAGATTGTAATTGAACAGAGATAATGACTTGAAGGAGCTCTTGTTTAAAAAACTCTAAAAAGAAATTTTGGCACAAAGTTGGATAGCATGTGCTATCTAATAACCCGTCTGAGAATAGGAAGGTTTATTGTCCTAGAAGTAAAAATTCTTTCACAAATGTCCTCCATAAAATGAAGAAAAAACAATAATGCTCCTGGAAAATGTGACTTTTCATTTCTAATGTAATAGTGGCAGATTATTATAAAAGGTAAAAAATGTCACAGTTGAAGATCATCTGTGAAATTTAATCTAAGTCACAAATTTTCCTTGGATAAGTAAATAAAGGAATTGTTTTCTAAAGAAAGAGAATATGATTCAAAGTAAACATAATGTCAAGATCAAAGTTCAGTGCAATGTTATTGAAAAACATCTGCAAAAAGGCCACCACAAAAATAACTGAGAAAATTACATGAATATATTCTAAGAAGAATTTTATAAAAGACTATAGATCAAAACAATTTTTACCAAAAAAACCCCCACAACTTTGCAACTTTGATGCAAAAGTCATAGGAAAAAATACATTGCAAAATGGTAGAAAACTTGACCCAGAAGCTAAAGATTTATAAAATTCAAAAAAGCCTAAGCTTTCTATATCATGAATAGTTTTTTAACAATATAGTCAAAAGATGTGGTACAAAAAAAGCATTCTAATGAACAAGACACATCTGGTGTCTAATGGTACTAATTTGAGTCAGCTGTCTGTATACTCAGATCATAAACTTGTTAGAACTGAAGACAAAAATCAACATCAAATGAAAGGAGTCAAATGATAAATATGAGAAGATATTGTAAGCAATTAAAACAACTCTAATTTGACTTTTGAGAGGCAGAATAGTATAGTAGATATGAAGGCTGAACCAAGAATCAGAATTACCTGGTTTTAAAATTCTGTCTCCAAACCATATTGGCTATGCACCTTATAGCAAGTCATTTAATTTCTTTGTGTTTTAGTCATCTCTCTAATAATAAGAGTGAAAGAGAGGGTGCCAACACAATTTGGTATGGTGAATACAGAGGGAATTTCTAATTTAGGGTACTATATACACATAAAATCACAGATCCAAGGAGAAAATTACTTGACAATTGGAAATGAATAAAGGAACAGATATAAACACAAACACTTTATTCATAATTCTATAGAATAACATGTTATATATAAAATGTTGTTTTATATATATATATATATATATATCATAAAAATATGTGAAATAAAAATCTTACAATCAAGTAATGTGGTAAAAGTAAGTCATAATATATGGATTACCTGATTAAATGCATTGCTACCCACATAATAGAAAAGATCTAGGCCACTTATCCTTGAAATAGACTTCAGACAATCCTGAGGATCCTTAAAACTTTTTCACAGGAGCCTACATAGTCAGATCTATTTTCATAATAATAAGACACTTATTTCCAATATGGAATAAAATCAATAGATATAAAATCACAAAATAAAAGCTCTTTGAGAGCCAAATAGGTTTTTGAAACCAAAATGCTTGAGAACTTCTAACAAGATGAAAATTCCAGCATGTTAGCTAGAACTCTTAAGGAAGGATTTAATAAGAGGACATCTATTAGAGTTTCATGCAGTAATAAAAAGAAATAATTGCCTATAATCTACTCTATTAAAATTGATAAAATTGTTTAGATAACAAATGCTTTGATATATTGAAGATGTGAGTGAGTGTGTGTGTGTGTGTGTGTGTGTGTGTGTGTGTGTGTGTAATCAAAATGTTCTAAGTACATTTCAAGGGCATCATAAATTAAACATTTCAATGATCAAGAGGACTATCAAAGATCTCATCATTTTGATCACATGACTGAGAGGAGTTGTGGATAAAAGTTTCTACTGGACCAAATGTTAATGATGTTAAGAAAATATTTGAACACTTACAGCAATTTATCTCTTCAAAACTTTCATACTTTCATACAAAAATAGATTACCTCTACAAAAGTTTCTTTCATACAAAAATGGAAATTATATATGATCTCAGATGAGCAAAGACTGGAGAAATTTTCTTCTTCAAAGATTAATTGCATATAAAAATCAAGCAAATTCCTCTCCAGAGTGATATATATTTGCCAAAAGTATTTACTGGACTCAGGTTTCCAAATGCTCCTCTTTACAGAAAATAGTCCTCTTTGTTTCAAGCACCAAAATTTTACAAAGTCTCCTCAGTTGGGTTCAACACTCATGAAATTGATCTATTCATCTGCATGGGAAAAACAAGGTGGATGAGCAAATGCATCTTAGTCAGATAATATGCACTTAGAAGGTTATCTTTTGAACCAGTCTATCCCTAGTAGAAGAGAATTCCATATGGATACTTAACAGACCTTTGGGAAGAACAGGAAATGATTAGATTAGATTTCACTTGGGCATTTGTACCTTGTTTTCTAGGATTCCAAATAGCTCAACAATGTATATGTCCATATGTTTAGCAGTTTCCTTCATGTGGTCACCCATGACTCTAAATCATGGAATGCTATGATCTCAGAAGAATGAAAATTAAAAATAACACAAATGGCAATGGAAAAACATATGGTGGACATAAACAGACTGCAAGATGTTACCATGATTAATTGTATGCAAAAGATCATATAAATTTTTTTCTAAAACAAACTATGCTTTGGATAAATTAAATATCTTAATTATTTATCTTGTATAGCTCTCTTCTCAGCAGATCTCTGTGGATTTTAATTACAGTGAAGATAAATGGTTAGGGAGCATATAACTAGGGTATAGAGGGATAAGTTAAGATAAAAGGAGGTAAATGAATCACTCTTCCCTCTCCCATCTTAGTTTTTAAAACACAAAGGTTTTTTGTTAAAATGTTTTGTGAATGAGAGGGGAAATGCCCCTAGCCAGTGCTAGTACATGTTTTCAGACATTGACAGGAAATATAATTTTCAGGATTATATATTACCACAAAAGAAGGTCATAAAGAGCACAAGTTGAGAGGGAAGGTGCTTTAGTTTTAATCTGGTCCAATGTCTTCATTTTGAATTTGAGGAAACATATGTTTAGAGAGGTCAGGAGACTTGTGAAAGTCATCCCCAATAAAGAAAAAATGGTATTTGAACCTATATCCTCTGATTCAAAATCCAGGATTCTTTTCATTTTACCCTAATGATATAATCATAGAATGAGAATGAGACACAATAAATGAACAATTCAAAAGGACAGTGATTATCCCAAGTTCCTCAAATAACAAAATGACCCCCATTAACTGTTGAATAGGTATTGGATTTATGGTAAATATCATGTAATATAAGAGGGCATCGAGAAGTTGGAATCTGATTCAGTAGCTGCAGTTCCCAGAGTATTAGAATGTTTCAAATAGAGTAAAAAAGATACATTGAGTAATTCTCCAGTTTCCCAAGTTATTGCTTCCCTGAAAGAACAATAATTCTATGATATTTTTCACTTTCAAGGAATTTCCCCATCAATCATCTGACCCTTTTAGGCTGAAAGATGTAGCTTCTGAAATCTGTCAAGGCCATTATTTAGCTACTAATAAAATAAAATATCAAATATTTATTACATTTTTTCTATGCACTAGGTACTGTGTTAAAGGTTGGATCTACAAAGAAAGGCAACAATATTTCATTCACTCAAGGGCAGCATTCTATGCATATCCATTTCTCTTTTCCTTTCCATTCAACTTTAGGAGCTTATCAGGGAATGTAGGGTGTAACCCTTTTCAGTACTGTTCAACCATCTTTGAAGTCCATATTTGCCAAATTTCATCTCTGACTGCAAGAAACTGTAATATTCACAGAAGCCACAATGTCACAAAAAGAATGTGTCATTTTTTTATCTTCATATCCCAGTGTCCAGATTAAAGCAATAGAATGTACTTAATAAATTTTTCTTCAATGAAGGGGTGAATACAGAAAGTAGAAGCTCTTCTTGGGAAAGAATAATGTATATTCCTCCAAACTATCTGATATCCCTATTTATATTCTTAGGATTGCCAGCAGGAAGGCTCATTAATCTCATAAACCTTCCTTCTCCACTCTCAGATAGATAGACTTTCCCTTCTCTTAGACTCTCATTTTTATTCCCATTAGTCCACCTTGGCCCATATTTGTGAATCCCTCCCTTTCCAGTTGCTGGAATGTCTATCCTAAGTCACTAAAATATGTCCTCTTACTTTCTTTGCCTGATTTCCTTTTTGTTCTTACATTTTAATCAAAATTTCAGTATAAATTTTGCAATTATAAATAATTGTTAGGGACTGTTGTGTGTGGGTGAGCATTGTAAACTATTCTCACCTGGTGCCCTTGAGTTTTTTTACTAAGTGCCATGGGAGTGGGAGTGGATTGGGGACTAGAAAGGATATTTAAGCACTTTTATTCTGGTGAATAAGCAGAGTACTTGGGAATCTTGGAAAACTTGTCATCCTTGTCTTCCTTGTCTTCCTTGTCTTCCTTGTCTTCCTTGTCTTCCTTCTCTCCCATGTCTCCCAACCCTTCAGCACTCACCTGGGGAAGATTGAAGGAGTCCAGAAAGGGACTCAACAAATAATCATGAATATTTCACTATATATAAAGAAGAGAGACAAGGAAGATTATATATTAAATTACTGATTATTTATAGTTTATTCATTTTAATGTAGATGCAAGTTTAACACAGAAGTATCAGCACTACTTAATGCTTATCTCCTGAATTTTCTTCTGTTCTCTATTATTTTGCAATGTTTCATTTATCCACTTTTCTTAATTTCTTTATTTAAATATCTATCACTATCCCTATGTATGCAATTCTTCCTCCCAAAATAAAATATCTCCTTGGTAGAAAATAAGTGGAAGCGAAATTGGCTTTTATAAGTCATTCCATCATGATCCAAACTTTTCAGGAACTCTTGTCACCCCTTTCTACACACCTGTTATTCTACAATTGCTAATTGTCCCTTCTTGGGAACCTTCCATTTCTTTCCCCTTCACTTCCTCTATATGGACTCACTAAGAACTGACTCCCTTGTGATTATGTATCTTCCCTTGTTCCTTTTTCCATCATGTCTTGCACTTTCACTTTCACTCATTCCCCCAAAATCATTGGTCATGAGAGGGAAGTTGGAATTGGTTTTGCTCCCCATTGTGTCTTCCAGATTGTCCCTCTCCTACCATCATATAGTCATCTCTCTTCCATAGAATTTCATTCAATCTATACATATCACCCAATCCAGATTGTGATGACATTTTGTTTATAAATCTTCTGGATTCTTTTCTTATCCTTCAAAGTATGACATAGTCATAACCTTGATCTTACCTTGTACAGTTTCAATTGTGCTACAAGTTTACCTTCTCTCCCCTTCCATTCTCTCCTCCACTCAACTAACTATCAAAGTGATCTTCCTATAGCCCAGGAAGGAATATAAATTCATCCATATTGCACTCAAATCTTTCTTAATCAATTCTCATGCACATGCACATACACAGAGACATCTTACAAAAGTTTAGATATTAGTGGAGACCTGTAGGAATTATCTCTTGAGTAAACAATCCATTTAATTTTACTGCTCTTCAGTCATACGACATGGCACTGGCAGAAATTAGCAGAACCTGAATTTAAGCCAAGTTCCTCTGATTTCAAATTCAGTGATTTTTCCACTCAATTAGGCTTCTCTTCTTACTCCTTCATTCTACAATTCAATTAAGTCCTTTTTCTGACCACATTCCAACCCTTGAATATTATATATAATATATATTATATATACACATATATATAGATACATACACACACAGACACACACACACACACACACACACATATATATATATATATATATATATATATATATATGTATATATATTAACTCTCCCTAATGTTATAGAAAATAAAGAGTCCAGAGAAAGAACTGTGGAGTTAAAACAAAGACCAAAGACTAATACCTTTAAATTTGAAAAGAAAAAGTTATTTTATGTACCATATAATTTTGCTATCTCTAATATTTCATTTTTTTCCTAAAGGATATGTTTTTTTCCTCTCAGCACATTCAGCTTTGATCAATGTATAGCATGGAAGCAATGTAAACATTATCAGACTGCCTTCTGTGGGGCAGTGGAGGCAGGAAAGGAAGGGGGGGAATTGTAAAATTCAAAACCTTACAAAATGATAGGTAGAAACTACTATTGTATATAATTGGAAAACAAATAAACTATTTAGGAAAAATAAAACATAATACATAAAAAAGAAAGAAAAGAAAATAAAGAGTCCCAAATCTAATCAATGATCTGTTAAATCTGTCCCTCTGGCACAAGATTTCAAAGCTGATTTGATTGGATAAAAAATAGGATGCTTTGCTGCTTTGTTTACTTTTATTTCAATTAGCTTACTTTCTGCTACAATTCATTGAAAATGTAAAATATTAAATATAAATTAAAGGTAGCAAAATTTCTATTAAGTTCTGAAAGATATTATGGCATAGGGAAGATGGTACTGACTGAGATCAGGAAGAATTGCATTCATATTTTGTCTCTGATACATACTGCTTGTGTGACCTTTGGTAAGTCACTGAACCTGAGCAAAACTGTAAGTTGCACAGAAGGAGTTGAATTGCAGGGGGATTTCTTTCCTGGGATCTCTCTATTTTATTGTTCAGGATGAAATCACAGGTTTAATTCCCCACCCCACCCCAAACAAATATGTAGGATTTTCAAAATAGATTTAGAAATCCAATAAATAGTGTCAACCTTCCAAACCAGTTGTGAGGTTATGATTTACTTGCGAAGTGAGACTTTCTGTTCTCGATGTCTGTTATTTTGCTTACAGTTTTTGTTTTGTAGGTATTCTTAAATTGTGGGTATTACCTAGACTACATAGACAGAGAATCCTTTGGTTTTAGCTTCTTGGGATCATAGATTGGGAGTTAGAAGGGGCCTTGGAGATTATCAACCTTAAAACTTAATCTTACAAATAAGGAAATTAAAACTTGAAGAGGTAACACAGATAAGTCTTAATCCAACACTCTTCACATTCCAGCACTTATCTACCCATAAACCAATATGCATTTATTGAGTGAGTACAATGTGCTACCTATGGTAGAACCCATGATTTAATAGTTATCTGGAGCAGAATTATCTGCTCTGGTCTGGAGTCAAGAAGATTCTTGAATTAAAATACAACTCAGACATTTACTGGCTGTGTGATCAAGGACAAGTTACTTAATGCTTTAATGTTACAAAATGAACTGGAGAAGGAAACTCCAGTTTGTTTACCAAGAAAATTCAAATGGGGTCACAAAGAGTCTGACATGATTGAAATGACTGAATTAGTATTTAGCTTTCAAGCTTGCCTCAGGTCCAGAGGTAATGAAGAGGATCTCACCAACCAACCAATGTGTGAGTGTTCTATAACATAAGGGAGAGTTAATAGTATGCACACCTACCAGCAATGGTTGGAAGGTGCTTTAAAAAAGGACTTCATTGAATTGTTATATTTATTATAGTGAGGGGTATACTGTGCAAGGTATCCTTTTCTCTTGCCTTTAGCAGAAACATTCCATTCTAGGACCTGATTTATCAGAAACAGGACTATTGGAAATGGTCTTACTGGTGAGAGTCTCTTGATATTAAATGGGCTTTGATTCCTCCTGTACCAGCAAGGCATCATGGACCATCATCAATGCTAGTCAAATACTAGCCTATGCTATGTGGTAACAATGCAGCTACCAGGTACATCCTAACCTATTTCTCAATGGGTAGTTGCCAGTATAATCTTGCCTTTCAAAACTTCCATCTTTGAAGCTAATCATCAGAATAATACAACCAACAAAAGTTTTAACTACAGGAAAATGTCAACTAGCCATTCATAGGACTAATACTGCTCTGTGGTTGGTAAACTTCCTATAGATCTATCTCACTGGATGCTGCCACCATAACTTTGGTGCTTTTCAAAGCAAGGGTACCTCTCTCAGGGCAAATCCATTCTAGGGTGACCCTGACCTTCACAAAGAAAAAATAACTCTCTCTAGGACTCATGAAAGCATCTTCTGGATCAGTTGTGTTACCACCTGATTGCTGTCTCCCAGTATCTGTCTGCTGATTTTGGAATCTTGACTCCCTTTCCATCAAAGGAGGATCACAGAGGCCATTGCTTGTCTCTTTGGAATGAGAACTGGGTCCAATTGACCCATGCTCAACTGCTGTTCACAGTGACCCCTTCTCCTTAGTGGTATATGTCAGAAGCAGGATTTAAGATCTTCCTGACTGGGACCCAACCTTTGGAGCTATTATACAATCAGCTAGATAGTGTAGTGGATAGTAGTGTACCTGGGTTCAAGAAGACCTGAGTTCAAAACCTGATCAGACACTAATTGTATGACTGTGGAATGATCAGTCATCTTTTTTTGTGCTTCTGCTTCCTCAATTTTAAATATGGAGATACTATTAGCACCTACCTCAAAGAATTGTTCTATTTCACAGGATCATGGTGAGAGTATTGTAAAATTATAAAGCACTTATGACAATTTCTGGCACATCATGAAAATATTAGAAATTATAATCCCCATTGTCACTTTTCTAGCAAAAGCTGGAATAAAAATCTCAAGGATTTGCAACACCGGAAGTCTGTGAACAAGCCCCTCCCTCAAAAGAAGAACCTTTGGATAGTGCCTAGTAATAAAATGAATAAGAAAGGTCAAAGAAAAATCAGGGTCTATTGAAAGTTTCTTTGGAGATGTGGATGTGCAAAACACTAGCTGAGAAAAGGAGAGTAGAAGGAGAACTGGATCTGAAGCTCCATAAGCTTCACTGATTTCCAACCCAAAATGACTTCTTGGAAAAGCTCAGAAGGATTCTAAAAATCAAATGGAAAATTTGAGGATAGAAATTCAAGAGAAAGTTAGCATCTTGCACAAAAAGTGATAAAAGAAAACAAATTACTTAAAAATATAACTGGGCAAATGCAAAAAGAAAATAATTGCTTCAAAAATCAGTTGAACCGGGGGTGGCTAGGTGGTACAGGAGATAAAGCACCAGCCCTGGAGTCAGGAGTACCTGAGTTCAAATCTGGCCTCAGACAATAATTACATAGCTGTGTGGTCTTGGGCAGGCCACTTAACCCCATTATTTGCAAGAGCTAAAAAAACAATGAATTGAACCAATGGAAAAGATGGCTTTATTAAAAATAGAATTGGTCAAATGGAAAAGCAGTTGTAAAAAATAAATGAAGAAAATAATTCCTTGAAGATAGGTTGGGATGAGGGGAAACTAATGACTCAATGAGGCAACCAAGAATCAGTTGAACAAAATAAGAAAAAAAAAAGGAAAAAAAATATGAGAAAATGTAAAATACTTCATTGGAAAACAACTGACATAGAAAATAGATCCAAGAGAGATAATTTAAGAATTATTGCACTACTGGAAATCCATAATAAGGAAAAAAAACCTGAATAGCATTCTTTAAGAATGAGGGGAAGCTAGGTGGCACAGTGGATAGAGCACCACCCCTGGAGTCTGGAGTACCTAAGTTCAAATCCGACCTCAGACACTTAATAATTACCTAGTTGGATGGCCTTGGACAAGCCACTTAACCCCATGTGCCTTGGACAAAAAAAACTAAAAGAAATCACCAAGGAAACTAACATATCTTGGAATCAGAAAGCAAAATAGTTTTTGAAATAATCCACAGATAACCTCCCAAAAGGGATTCCAACATGAAGACATCAAGGAATATTCTAGTCAAAGTCCAGAATTATCAGACCAAGGGGAAATTCCTGCAAGTGACCAGAAAGGATCAATTCAAATACCAAGGAGTCATGAACAGGCTTACACAGGACCTTGCAGCATCAACAGTAAAGGGTTGAAGGGCATAGAATGTGATATTCTAGAGGGCAAGGGAGCTTGGATTAAAAGCAAGCATTACCTATCCAGCAAACTTGAGCATATGATTTTATGGAAAAAGATGTATAGTTAATGAAATAGATGACTTTCAAACTTTCTGGATAAAAAGATCAGAGTTGAACAGAAAATTTTATCTTCAAACAGGAGACATAGGAGATATATGAAAAGGTAAATAGGGCAAAGAAATAAGATTAAATTGGTTGAATCCTCACCTGGGAGGAAGATTTTGAGAATTGTACCTCTATTAGAGGAAATATACTTAGGCAGAAGGAATAGATATTCATGATTTCTCCATGAATTTTATGAAAAGATTCTAATAACTCATGAGAATTGTAACTATATTAGTGGAAGTATACCTAGACTGAAGGAATGGATAAAAGTTGATTTTGATGGAATGATTTTTATAAATCAAATCATTAAAAAGGGGCAGAGATTGTAATGAGTTAATAGGAAGTAGGAGACAGAATGTGGTAAAATTGTATTACATGCAGAGGTGCAATTTTACTTTTATTAGATTTGACTCAAAGAGGAAATGACATATACACTCAGTGGGGTTTAGAAATCTTTCTTACCCTTCAAGTATTAGGAGGGGAAATAAGGGAGAAGGGAAAGAGGGACTGATAGAAGGGAGGGAAGAAAGAAAGGGAAAGTGGGAAGAAAAAGGAGGATGATGTTCAGAAATAAAGCCTTGTTGAGAAGGGATAGGGTAAAAGGAAGGAAAAAAATTGCAAAAAGAGAGAGGATAGCATGCGTGGTAATAAAGAGTTAGTGATAACTGTGCATGTGAATGGGATGAACTCTCCCATAAAATGGAAATGGATAGCAGACTGGATTAAAAACCAGAATTCTATAATATGTTGCTTACAAGAAACACATCTGAAGAAGAGAAATAAACACAGCATAGAGAAAAAAAGCAGGAGCACAATATATTATGTTTAATTTGAAGTGAACAAAAAAAAGGTTGGGAAATCTTTATTTCAAGGCAATTTGCTAGAGGAAAATTTTAATGAGTTGCAGGAAGACATAGACATCAAAACTATGCTGATGGGGATTTCAGCTTCCCTCTCTCAGTATTAGAAAAACCTAACCACAAAATAAACAAGAAGAAAGTTAAGGTGAATAGAATGTTACAAAAGTTAAATATGCTAGACCTCTGAAGAAAATTGCATGGGGATAGCAAGGTACATGGTACCTACAAAAAAATTGACCATGTAGTAGGTCATAAATATCAAAGTGCATTAAAACAGATAAATTAAATATATTCTTTTCAGATCATGATGCAATAAAAATCACATTCACTATAGAATTATGGAGAGATAGACCTAAAATTGTTTGGAAACTAAATAATTTAATTTTAAATACTGAGTCAAACAACAAATCATAGAAATATTAATAATTTCATCTAAAGCAATAAAATAGGGAACAAAATACCAAAACCTTGTGGGATACAGCCAAAGCAGTTAATATCAGAAATTTTATATCTCTAAATTCTTACATGAATAAAATAGAGAAA
The DNA here is from genome assembly GCF_037893015.1 of Macrotis lagotis. Taxonomy (NCBI): domain Eukaryota; kingdom Metazoa; phylum Chordata; class Mammalia; order Peramelemorphia; family Peramelidae; genus Macrotis; species Macrotis lagotis. Next base: position 226,379,163 of record NC_133666.1, on the reverse strand, counting down.
AAGGATATTAATGATTTTGACCTGCAACTAAAAAGATTAGAGAAAAGGGGTGACTAGGTGGTGCAGTGGATAGAGCACCGGCCCTAGAGTCAGGAGTACCTGAGTTCAAATCTGGCTTCAGGCACTTAATTATGAAGCTGTGTGGCTTGGGCAAGCCACTTAACCCCATTGCATTTCAAAAAAAACATTAAAAAAAGCCAGAGGAATAAACCAAATTAAAATCTCCAATTAAATATCAAATTTTTAAATTCTGAAAATCAAAGGAGAAATTATAAAAATCTCAAGGAAGAAAACAACTTGAACCAATAAGTAAAATTGAGAGTTGGTTTTAATAAAAGATATTTTTAAAAGTCTTTTGTTAATTTGAGTTCTAAAAAAAGAAGAAAACCAAATTACCAGTAACAAAAAAATGATAATATGAATTCACCACCAATGAGGCAAAATTAAAGTAATAATTCAGAATTATTTTGCCTAACTCTATGCCAATAAATTAAGCAATCTAAGTGAAATGGATGAATATTTGCAAAAATATAAACTTCCTGGGTTAGAAGAAGAGAAAATTAAATACTTTAAATAATCCTATTTCAGAAAATGAAATTTAGGAAATCAACAATGGAATTCCTAAGAAAAATGTGCAGGGCCAGATGGATTCACAAGTGAATTATTTTTTTTAAAATTGATTTATTTAGGGCATGGAGTTAAGAATGACTTGCTCAATGTCACAAAACTAGGCAATTTTTAAGTGTCTGAGGCTGGATTTGAACTCAGGTACTCCTGACTCCAGGACTAGTGCTCTATCCATTGCACCACCTAGCTGCTCCCAACAAGTGAAATCTTTGAAATATTCAAACAACAATTAGTTCCAATTCTAAATAAACTATTTGAAAAAATAGCTGAAGAATTAATTCTGCCAAATATCTTCTATGCCAACATTATGATGTGGATACCTAAACCAGGAAGAGTCAAATAGAGAAAGAAAATTATTGACCAATTTCCCTTATGAATGAAATAAATAATTAAAATATTAGCAAATTGATTACAGCAAGTTATCACTAGAATAATACACTATGCTCAATTAGGATTTATGCAACGAATGCAGAGTTGGATCAATATTAGGAAAACTGTCAGCATAATTGACCCTAGAAATAACAAACCACCAGAAATCATGTGATTATTTCAATAGATGCTGAAAAAATACAGATGGTTGACAAAATGCAGCACCCATTCCTATGAAAAACACTAGACAGCATAGGAATAAATGGAATTATCCTTAAAACAATAAGTAGTATCTATCTAAAATCATCAACAAGCATTATGTGTAATGGGAAGAAGCTAGAAAAATTCCCAGTAACATCAGGGGTGAAGTAAGGATGCCCAGTATCACCATTATTATTTAGTATTGTATTAGAAATGTTATTTTTAGCAATAAGTGAAGAAAAATAAATCGAAGGAAATAGAATAGGTAATGAAGAAATAAAACTCTCACTACTTGCAGAGGATATGATGGTCTATTTAGAGAACCCTAGAAAACCATCTAAAAGTTTCTTGAGACAATTAGCAACTTTAGCAAAGTTGCAGGATATAACACATACCCACATAAATCATCAGCATTTCTATATATTACTAGCAAGACACAATAACAATAAAAAGAAATTTCATTTAAAGTAACTGGAGAAACATAAAATATTTGGTAGTTTACCTGCCAAAACAATCTCAGAAACTATATGAAAACAACTATAAAACTTTTTAAACAAATGAAATCAGATCTAAATAATGTCTGTTGCTCATGGATAAACAAACCTAACCCAATAAAAATGAGAATTGTATCTAAATTAAATTGCTGACTCAGTGCAATATCAATCAAACTTGCACATAAATGCTTTGTTGAGCTAAAAAATATAACTAAATTCATATGGAGGAACAAAAGGTCAAGAATATCAAGGGTATTAATCAAAAATAAGCAAAGATAAAATGGCCTAGCCACACCATATCTAAAATTATATTAAAAAAGCATGAGTCATCAAAACTGTTTGGTATTGGTTGAGAAATAGAGTGGTGTATCTGTGGAATAGATTAGGTGAAAACAGTAGTAAATGACAATGGCAATCTGTTCTTTCATAAACCCAAAGATTAAGGTTTCTTGAATAAGAACTCACTCTGATAAAAAAAATGACAAGAAAACTGGAAGATATTCTACCAGATAGAAGGCAAAGCCCAACATCTCATGCCCTATACCAAGATAGGTTGAAATGGGTACAGGATTTAGACATAAAAGGTGATATTGTAAGTCAATTTGGAAAATAAGGAATAGTTTATCCATCGGATCTATGGAGAGGGGAACAGTTTATGAGAAAAGAAGAGTTAGAAAATATTATAAAATGTAAAGTGGATAATTTTGATTATGTTATATTGAAAAGTTTTTGCACAAATAAAACCCATTCAACCAAATTAAAAGGAACACAGCAAATTGGGAAACAATTTTTATTAGTGTTTTTTTTTATTATTTGATTGTTTGATAAACTCATATTGTTATCAAAGTATCATCACAGATTGATTGCTTGATAAGCACCACCATTACAAGTGTTATAATCATTTTACTCCCTTTTCAAGTACCCTCCAAGGACACACAATGTTCTTCATAAGCCAATGTATCATCCAAAGCCAAATCATTTCTTGAACTATTTGTACTCCTACCCCAATTCCTATTTTCTCTCATACTTTACCTCTTCCCTCCCCACTCAGGGCACTTAATCCCTTGTTAAATGAAGCATGGATTAAGTTAAACCCTGATGTAATTAAACTACAAGAATCTTAAAGAGCTCTAAGTATTGGAAGCCTCTGGAGGTTTCACTTGAGAACATTCCCAATTATTGTAAGTTATGGGAGACACTAATTCAGTACCATTCAGTTTATGATGCCCTCATCAGACAAAATGCTAGGCTTTGTCAGCACAGCAGAATTAAAGTGGGTCAAAGGCTAATGAGACACTTAACTTTAAAGTTAACACCCCTGCTTATCTTCAGGGCTTTTTGTCTCAAACATAGTGATGTCATCTTGGACCTCTTCAATGTAGAAACAATACCCAACTATACCCATACCCTTTATGTACAGTTTCTTCAATTATAGTCAACCCTTTAATTATCTGAAGAGAAGTAAAGTTTTCAATAATGAGAAGTGTTATATCTTCCCTCTTAGTGTTGTATACAATTTGAAGGTCTTGAATAACATTTGTTTTATTTTGTTTGGTTTTTTTTTCCCTTCCCCTTTTCATTTAACTTCTTTTGTAATTCTTGAATCATGTACTGAGTGTTTGAAATCTCTGTTTGGTTCTGGTCTTTGTGTTGGGTAATTCTAGACATCCTCTATTTCATTGAACATCCATCTTTTTCCCTGACAGTATATACTGAATTTTGCATGCTGATTCATATTGCTTTCTGATTCATATTCCCAAGTCTTTTGCCCTCCAATATATGGTATTCCAGGCCTTCTGATACTTCATTATTGAGGCTGATAGGTCCTCTGTGAGTCTTATTGTGTTTTCTTTGTATTTGAATTGTTTTCTTTTTGCTGTTTATAGTGTTGTCTTCTTTACTTGAGAGTTCTTGAATTTGGCTATAACAACCCTTGGAACTTTTATCCTAGGGTCTCTTTCTGGAGGGGTTTTGTGTATTCTTTTAATGATTATATTATTTTCTTATTCTAACAGATTTGGACAGTTTTCCCTAATAATTTTCCACATTTTGTTTTCCATATTCTTTTGTTGATCTATACTGAGTGCTTTTTTTAGCTTCTTTGCTCATCTTTGTTGTTTTAGCTCTGCTCCTGGTATATAGCTATAGATCCAAGCTTTTTTTTTGCTGGGGCTGGTGTTCAATCTCTGACTTGTCATTGGTCAAGCTGTTGCCTGTGCAGTGCAGGCCTTGCCTTTGGAGAGGCTTCTTTCCTCCTTTATGTCCAGATTCTGACTTAGCAGTGTTTTGTTTCCAACCCAGTCCTGTCTTTTACCCTGGTGTTCCCAGGGTTCAGACCTTGCTTAGGTTTGGGACTCTCCATGCTGGCTTGATACCTAGCTGCCAGGACCTCTGTTTTTGACAAGCTGCTGGAACCTGGATTGCACTGTGACTAAAAGCCTCCTGCTGGCTCACTGAAGATCCTCCATGTTGTCTATGATTGAAAACTTCTTTTAATTTTCTCTTTTTCTTGGTGGGATCTGTAGCTTGAATGTAACATAAGAGGCTTCATTTAATTTGGGTACTGAAAAACTTCAGGAACATATTAGTTTCATCCAACCATCTTGACTCCTGGGAGTTTCCTACAATTAGTGGTTCTGATAAAGGACTAATTTCTAAAATATTTAGAGAACTAATTCAAATTAATAAAAAAAAGTCATTCCCCCATTGATAAATGGTTAAAGATATGGAAAGGCAATTCTCATATGAAGAAATTAAAGTTATGTATAGTCATATGAAAAATTACTCTGAATCATTATTGATTAGTGAAATACAAATTGACAAAACTGAGGTATCATGTATCACATTAGCCAATATGATTAAAAAGGAAAATAATCAATGTTGGAAGGAATGTGTGAAAATTGGAACATTGATGCATTGTTTCTGGAGTTGTGAATTGATCCAAAGTTTCTGGAGAGCAATTTGGAATTATGCCCAAAGGACAGTAAAACTGTACATACCCTTTGATCTAGCAATAACACTACTAGGTCTGTATCCCAAAGAGATCACACAAAAGGGTAAAAACAACTCATATGTACAAAAATATTTAGAGTAAACTCTTTTTTGTTGGGACAAAGAATTAGAAATTGAGGGGATGCCCATCAATTGGTGAATGACTGCAGAAATTGTGGTACATGATTGTGATGGAAGTCAATAAATCTATAGAAAATTATGAGGGATGGGATTATTAGAGATAGCCTGGAAAGTCTTGTATGGACTGATGACTGAGTGAAGTGAGCAGAACTAGAGCTTTGTACCCAAAAATGCCAACATTGGGTGATGACCACTATGAATGATTTGTTCATTCCAAAAAATGCAATAATCAAAGACAATTCTAAGAAAAGTGTGATTGTAAAAAAATCCATATTCACAGAAGGCACTATGAAGTTTAAATGCAGATCCAAACTTAGTATCTTCAAATTTTAAAAGTTGTCTTATGTATTATGATTTTTTTTACTTTCTAATTTTTTCCATTTTTTTATTCGATTCTAATTTCACAACATGATTAGTATGAAACTATGTTTAGCAAGGGAGGAAGGGAGAAAAATGTGAAATTCAAAACTTTGCAAAAATGATTTTAGATGACTACTGATGACTGTAATTCGAAAAATAAAAAAATTAAATATTTTTAAAAGTTTGCATAAGTGGGCAGCTAGGTGGCGCAGTGGATAAAGCACTGGCCTGGAGTCAAGAGTACCTGGGTTCAAATCTGGTCTCAGACACTTAATAATTACCTAGTATGTGGCCTTGGGCAACCCAATTGCCTTGCAAAAACCTAAACAAAAATTTGCATAAGATGAAACTGTTTACCAAGAAATTAACTTCTTGCTAAACAGAATTCACCCCAAATCATTTCCTACTTAACATGTTTCTAATCTTGTCCAACCTTAAGTCTTTTTTTGGTGGTCAATCTCTTAATTTTTTTCAGAGACTTTAAAATGTGAATAATTTGAATAACAAATAACTAAGAAATGATTTTGAGGCTATTTGTGAAATCCTTTATTTTTTTAAATAACTGTATTTTATGATTATTCTAGGATAGTCAAAATGAACCATAAGGTCATTCTATGTTTTAATTATCTCTATCTCTATCTCTATCTATCTTTATCTCTTCTATATCTTTATATCTTCTATATCTATAGTTTTATTGAAAACATATTAAAAGGGTAAATACAATTTAGTCTAAGAAATAACATATTTGAAATTTTAACTTTATATTTTTAGATATGAAATATGATAAGCTTGCATCTTTTTTAATGATAAGCATACTTCTTTTTCATTCTTTACTATGAAATGCTGATTCCCAGTTTAAGGTGGATTCATCTTGGTGGACCTTTTTCTTGTAATGAGCATCCCAAAAGCATTGTCCTCATCTTTGTTCTCTTCATTCTCTATACTATTTTATTTGATGTTCTTATCTGTCCCTTTGAATTCACTTATTGTGTTTATGGTAATATTTCTCATATCTACTTATCTCACTCTAACCCCTATTTTCTAATCACCAAATGCCTATTGAACATATTGAACTACATTTCCACTAGGTATCCATAAATCCAACAAGTCCAGAACTAAACACACTATTTTTTCTTCCAAGTCCCTTCTTTGTGCTTTCTTTCTCTCATTTCAGCATGGGTAGTATCATCTTCCAAGTGAACCCAGCTTATGACCTAAGTATCATCCTCTACTCCATATTCTTTCTCTCCCCCCATCTCTCTACATTTGATTTCATGTCTCATCAAGTTTTACATTTATAAAATTTCTCACACTTAACCCTTATTTCCTCTGACACAGCAATCATGCTGATACAGGTCTTCATCTCAAACCTGGAACACTACACAGACTTGATAGTGTGTCTTCCACAAATCTCTTCGTGTTTGGTTTTTTCTTCCAGTTTCTTGCCATTGTGATTTTAGAAATGCACAGATTGGACCATGTCTGTCCCTTACTGAATTAATTTCAGTAGATTGCTATCACTTCCATGACCAAATATTAAATGTTTTATTTGGCATTCAAAGACTTCATAAACTGGCTTCCCCCCATCCTTCCCATCTTCTTGTACCATACTCCTAATTATATTCTCTGCATGTCAGTGATACTGATCTTCTTGTTCCTCAAGCAAGTCTTTCTATTTCCTCTTTCTGGACATTTGCATTGGCTCTTCTCCATAACTGGAATTTTCTTCCTTGTCATCAACAACTCCTAGATTATCTAGATTCCTTCAACTGGCAGCTAAAAGTTCACTTTGTGCCAGAAGTTTCTCCTAAACCCCATAAATGGTAGTGCCTCTTTTCTTTTGATTGTCTCTATTTTGCATATATATATATATATATATATATATATATATATATATATGCTGTCCCCTCATTCCCTAAGCTTATGGGATCCTCAGAAGTACTTTCCTTTTGTTTTCCTTTGCTTCAGCAATGTTTAATAGTACCTGGTACACAATTGAGATTTAATAAATCTTTGTGGATATGTCTTGACTTTTTCTGATTCTAGATATTCTGATAAAATATTGTTCTGTACTTCTGAGAGTGTGACATTTTATTGTCTTCATTTTTTCTTGATAGAAAACATAGCATATTCTTAAAAGCATGGAAATATGCAGAATGAGATTCTGGAACTAGAGTTTAGGCAGATAATTTGTTCAGTAGATACAGAACTGAACTTAGAATCAGGAAGCCTTAAGTTCAGATATGGCTCAATTACCTAATAGTTATGTGGTTCTGAGAAATTGACAAAAATTGTTTTTAAAATAGTCTCTAAATTCCTTTGGTTTTCACATTTTCATCCAAATCTCTTGCCTCTTGTGGGGAGGAGGCAAGATATGCTTGTGAGATCAATAAATGGTGTTTTGCCTAGTTTAAAATACTGGCAAGTCACTAAAACTCTTTGTGTCTCCTTTTCTTTGCCTATTTTTAAAATTAAGGAATTGAATAGATAACTCTAACGTTTATTCTAGCTACAAATCATCAATCTTCTGGTCTCAGTTATTCCAATTTATTATATTTAATATTTTAGATTTGCCATCTGCTATGATTCTTCTATAGGAAAGAAAATTCAGAGATAAAAGCCTAGTTCAGAAGTCAAACCTAATTCTGGTAGCATTCAGTGTTCTATGCCTTGTTCTGTATATTAAAATAATTATTCAAATTGTATGATATGTTAAGGTCTATAACATAAATACTTTCAACTATCCAGTCAGTTAGATACTACAACTATTAAGACCCCTATTTTTATAGATGAGAAAAACTATGCCTTAGGGAAGTTACCTTTTCCCTTAGAATCATATAGAAAGTAAGTTTCAGAACAATCAGAAACTAGGCTATATTAAGAGTCATTTGTTAAATGCATCTCATTTGCTATTTTGTAAGTGGACTATCAAGAATAACTTCCTAGAGTCCTTTATAGACATAAACATATCTTCATGGGCATACATATTCATAACCACATTGTTTGTTGTATATAATCCTAACTCTTAATTTTGAGATTAAAATAATTAAAGAATGACATTTCTCTGGTATGATTTATGAAGAGGAAATTTGGAATAAAGGTAATTCTTGGGATCAAATCTCATCTCTGACAAAACATGTGTTCTCTAGTAAGCATCCATTAAAACACAGATCTAGTGGAGCAAGTTACCCATACTGGGAGATTTCCACACACATTCTCTAACTTTCCTAATTTAGTTTGAAAAGAGAACCCCAAGTTATTTTCAGATTAACAATACTAGCCCTAATTATAACAATAAATGATATAAAACATGTTTTCTGTTCAGTCATGTCAAAGTCAGGCCATAATTCAGTTTTAATTGACCTACACTTTAATGAGCTACACATGTCACACCTGTCCTGGACCCTCTTAGTCCTCAGTTCAGGTCATGTGGACTTCTAATAGTAATTCAGCCCATTAAGCTCATTTTGACAGTACCTAACTGAAAATTTACAATATAAAGTCACCTACCATATTAACAGATCCAGGCAAAAGAAAGATTTTGAAGTAGTAAAATATTTATTCAGGACTGAATGAATAGTAAAGTTACAAAAAAAACTAATAAACTCATCCTCCTTCCCCTCTGGAGTAATTTTGGAATCAGGTTCTATAGGATTTATGGATCTGGAAATGATCAAGGTAGAGAAACAATCTATATTCCTAGACAGTTCTGCCTAAGTTTGATCACATTGAAGAACAAAGTCAATGTTTAGTTAATTAAACTTTTCTTGGTTATCTCCATTCTTAAATAGTTCCCTGGGGACTCTACAATAGTAAAATGCAACAACTTCTCTGTTACTACAAGAAAAATGCTGCCATTATACTCATTGTGAATAGCTAGTCATCAGGGCTGCATCTGATACTACCTTTTAATTGCTCAAACCCCCCCATATATCTGGTTCTAGCACATACTGCTACATAAGTTGGTCCAATATCCAGGTATTGATTGCTTTAAAGAAAGTACACTGATCTTTACCCAAAAAAAGAGAGTCTCCTCAGAAGGTAATGAAATTTGGCAAATGCATGTCACAGGAGAGACCACTCCCCAACTTTCTTTGTTTTCACTGTCAGAGTATCTCAGGTTGTACTAGCTACTGCAGAGTATAAATTGAATCCCAGACTGATATCATGAGAATTTTTTTTTAGCTTTTTGCAAGACAATGGTGTTAAGTGGATTGCCTAAGGCCACTCAACTAGGTAATTATTAAGTGTCTGAGGCCGGATTTGAACTCAGGTACTCCTGACTCCAGGGCCAGTGCTCTATCCACTGCACCACCTAGCCGCCCCTGTCATGAGAATTTAAAACCAACACTAGGCATGAGGTCAATTCATGGGCATAATATTATAAAACCCTAACATCCTTGTCTAATTTTTCTGTTTGTACATTTGCTTGAATAAAAATGTCAAGTTTTTAATTTTTCATTTCTAACTAATTTTCAGTTGCAAATAAAACTTTCTGGAGTGTTTTAAATTACAGAAAGATGAACCACTCATAGACTTGCTACTTAATTTTGACATCATGGGCAGTATACATGATGGTTGTGATATATCACAGTCAGAGTCTGGTGGGTTCTTAATTATTTTCCTATTGCTGTCAAAAATCTAACATAGCTCTAAAAATATCTCAAATTCAATTTCTCTACTTATTAATATGAGAATTTGGGAAATTCTATTACCTCTTTGCGTCTCAATTTCTTTATCTATAAAATAAACAAGTAGCATTAGATAATCTTTTAATTTCTTCTTTGTTCTAAACTATATTACTCTGTTCTGTGTGATTGTTTTTTATTGGCAAAGTTTTACATTAAAATATTTAAAGTAATTATTTTGTTGTTCAAAGCAGCAATTTTGACTTTATACATATAATTTATATTTTTGGCTGAAACTATTTATATAGTAGATTTTACTTGGGTCTTTAAGGATCAAATGACAGTAGATAACTTTAATATGAGAATTATTATTAGATCTATATAATGAAGTTCTAGGATTTCCTTCCAGTTAAAGTCTTAACAGAATTCCAAATAAGATAGTCAATAAATAAATTCTTCAAAACATCTATTGACCTCATTCATGTTTAATCAGGACAGAAAGTTAGGTGGGAGCACATGATGTTATTACTGTTGCCCAGTCAGTTTAATTTTGTCTGACATTTTTATAACCTCATTTGGTATTTTCTTGACAAAGGTATGAGTAGTTTGTCATTTCATTCTATAATTCATTTTAAAGGTGAGGGAACTGAGGAAACATGGTTAATCATTTGTCCAACATCATACAACTATTAAGTGTTTGATGCTAGATTGGGATGGATCCAAGAATGTCATAATGCTACCAGAAGTACAAAGGTTAAAAATTTTATTAGTAGACAACTTTACATTGAGAGAATATTATTTCTTTAAGCTATATACATTTAATTACTTTATAAAAATGAGATACCATGGAACATTTAAATATCATTTGAATAATAACTACATTTAGCTACAGATCAATACAATAGATGTGTTTTCTTGCAACTGGGCTGATGAGTAGATGGCAGAGTTGTAAATAGTTTCTCCCTTTCCACATTTTGTAGACTGGGCAATTTCTGCTAGGACTATAACTTTTCTTTTTTGTTTGTTTGTTTCTAAAGGTTTTTGCAAGGCAAATGGGGTTAAGTGGCTTGCCCAAGGCCATACAGCTAGGTAATTATTAAGTGTCTGAGACCGAATTTGAACCCAGGTACTCCAGACTCCAGGGCCGGTGCTTTATCCACTGCACCACCTAGTCACCCCAGACTATGACTTTTCTACTTATTTCCTTGGCTCCCTCCCTTTTGTGGAGTGTTTTGCTTTCAAACTAGGCCAGGTAGTAATGGCAATGCCTAAATCACCTAACTAGCTTCCTGTATTCTTCCTTATTCCTTTTGATGCATTAGAGAAACTTTAATGAGTATATATTCTATCCCCATAGGGAAATTACTCAATGAATCAATAACCTTCCCCCTCCTTCTACAGACACACTTGTCAGAAATCTCTCTAGCAGATAGCATGAGTTATAATTCTTTCTTCCCTCTGGAGCAAGGTCCTTTTTGATAATCCATATCAATTCAATGAAGCATTTTGCATTCAAACAAATAGCTATACAATTTAGTAATTTGGTTGATCAACAACTTTATTATATTTTCTACTTTGGGAAATAAGGAAAAAAGAAAGGCAAAAAAAAGACCCAAATGTCATCATCTCCCAAACTTATAGGGAAACACCTGGTTTAAGGGAAGGGTACCCTTACTTTTACAGAGAAAAGAGAAAAATGAAAGTGATCACCTGCTTCAGTTTTCAATCTCAGAAGCTCCAAACAGCATACTGGTCCAAATAATCATTGGAGTAAAATAATCATTGATTGATTTAAGTAGAGTCAGTTCTGTAATATTTCTTATTTTTAAACATGATTTTTTTACAGTTTAATTAATATATTTAAAAAAGAGTTTGAGCATAGCATGGATCTCAGATTTACCTAGCCCAAAGAAATATAGCGAATACAGAAAATTAATACTATTTCACAATAACACTTAACCTGCAACATTCTGATATCATCTACAAAATAAGCTTCCCTTTTCAAGGTAAAGTGCTAAAGCTATTATAGATTTGTGGTTAGAGAAGTTAGAGTCTGAGCACACAACTTTACCTCCCCCATCACCTTCAGAATCAGTCCTTTCTATTTTTAAGCAGCTCTAATACTTATGAAGTTTTTCTTGATGTCAAGCTTTACTGTGACTCTGCAATTTCCACATATTTCCCCAACTTCCAATTTCAGAAATCATAAAGAACAGATTTAATTCCATTTTCTCAGGAACATATTTTAGACTATTATGGAAAGATATCCTCCTCCCCATTCCTCAGCCACACACACACACACACACACACACACACACACACACACACACACACACACACAAACAAACAGTTCATCAGGTTAAATACAGGTAATTATTTTAACCAATCCTCAAATGTGTGACCACTTCTGAAGGCTTTCCAATTAACCAGTGTCTTTAAAATTATGATTCAGATGGAAAACACTAAGGGAAAAACTAGGCATAGATCCATATCTCATACCCTATACCAAAATAAGGTAAAAATGGGTACAGGATTTAGACATAAAGGATAATACAAAAGACCAATTAAAAGATTAAGAAATATTTTGTCAAATCTATGGAAAGGGAAGAAACTTCTGACCAAGCAAGAAATAGAGGGCATTATAAATTGGAACATGGATGATTTTTAATATATTAAAAATTTTGCACTAATAAATTCAGTGCTGTCACTATTAGAAGGAAGAAGAAAGTTGTGAAACAATTTCCACAGCTAGGATTCTGGTAAAGGATTCATTTCTAAGGTATATAGGGAACTGTAATAAATTTATAGGGTAGCAAGTCATTCCCCAATTGTTAAATGGTCAAAGGATAAGAACAGTCAGTTTTAAAATGAAGAAATTTAAACTATATATAAAATCATTATGAAAAAATGCTCCAAATCATTGTTGATTATAGAAATGCAAGTTAAAATAACTATGAAGATCCACCTCACACCTATCAGAATGACTAAGATGATAAAAAAGGGAAAATGATCAATTTTGAAGAGGGTTTGAAAGGATTGGGACATTAATGTATTGTTGGTGGAGTTGTGATCAATCCAACCATTCTGGAGAGTGATATGGAACTATTCCCAAAGAATAATAAAACTGTTCATACACTTTTACTCAGTAATACCAATACTAGGCCTATTCAGAAGAAATCATAAAAATGGGAAAAATCCCACATATTCCCTAATATTCACAGCAGCTTTTTTGTAGTGGCAAATAATTAGAAAATAAGGGGGATGCCAATCAATTGAGGAATGCCTGAATAAGTAATGTTAAATAAATATTACAGAGTAGTATTGTTCTATAGGAATGGTCAGACTCTACAAAAGCATGGAATGAATTACAGAAACTGATGCTGAATGAAGGAAGCAAAATCTTGACAAAACTATACACATTAACAATAGTATTGTAAGTTGGTCAACCTTGATGGATGTAGCTCCTCTCAGCAGTTCTGCTATGGGCATGCAATCCCTATTCGGAGGAAGAAAAAACAAAACAAACAAAACACAAAGCCCTACAGAATCTGAATTAATACTACATTCACTTTTTAAAATCTCATATTTTTCTTTCTTATTTCATGGTTTTCTTTCTTTTCCCTTAATTGCAATTTCTCATAAAAAATAAAATTATGTTAACCAGAACTGAACATGATACTCCTGATACAGAAATATTGCATCCTTTGGTACCATTTCACAAATAACTTGTATTAAATTTTCATTCCACTGAAATCCTCATTTTTCATAAAAATACTTTGATAGAAAATTACTTTACTATAAGCAAAGATGACCTCAGTGAACTTAGAAAAACATTGAAGACATGAATGAGATATTGAAGAGTGAAATGAGCAGAACCAAGAGAACACTGTATACAGTACCAGTAATATTGTTTTAAGAATAATGTTGAAAACAGGTGAAACAGTGGATACTATCCCTGGAGTCAGGAGGACCTGTATTCAAATCTGGTCTTAGGTACTATATTCTTACTAGTTGTGTGTGTGTGTGTGTGTGTGTGACTTGGGCAAGTCACTTTACCTCATTATCCCTCAAAGAAAACAAAAGACAAGAATGCTTTTGAATAAAAAAAGTTATTTTGACTATGATAAATATCCAAATTAACCATAAAGGACATATGAAGAAAAATACTATCTGAATCCAAAGGAAGATTTTTTTTTAGGTCTTTGTAAGGCAATGGGTTTAAGTGGATTGCCCAAGGCCATACAACTAGGTAATTAGCAAATGTCTGAGGCTGGATTTGAGCTCATGAACTCCTGACTCCAGAGCTAGTGCTCTAATCACTGTGCCACCTAGCTGCCCCCCAGAGAAAGATTTGATAAATATAAGTATGTATAAAATAATGTTACATATACACATCCATACATACATGTGCATATGTCTAATGATGGCCATCTCTGGGGAAGGAGAGAAGAAAAAAATAGGAAAAAAAGAAATTTATGCAAGAATTTTGTTGTATATTTAAAAGGAATATCAAGTTGTACATAGTAAATTTGCAGTTTCATTTGAAATCATCTTTCTTATTTAACAGTTATCCCTTTCAGATCATGACTTTCACCATTGTGATTTTGATATACCCGGGGAAACTTCATTCAAATTTTAAGGAAAAATATTATATAGATTCCATAAAAGAAAAAGAAAAAATTCAGACTTCTCTGTTAGGATGGAAGGATAAAATGTTTTACATGAATTTTCCTGATCATGGGAATGTCTCAGACTTAATGTGAAAAGGATAGTTGTACTATCTTATGAAAATGCTTATTTTATTCCATAACTTAAAAATAAAATAAAATTTTAAAATATTATGTAACCATGCTTTATCAATTCAGTATTTATAATTTTTTTAAAAAGTTAATTGAAAGACTTTAAATTTATGTTCATTGAATTTCATCTTACTTAATTTTAGGCCAATGCTCTAACCTGTCATTTTGGACCCTGACTCTCAAATAAAAACTATAACCTATTCCACCTAGCTTTGTGTTCAGTTATAAATTTGATAAACATGCTATTGATGCCTTTTTCTAACTCATTAATAAAAATGTCAAACAGTTAACAGATCTCTGGGGTACTCCACTGGAGTTTTCTTGCCAAGCAGAAATTGGACCACTAATATCTATGTTTTTTCCTTAGTCAACTTCCTAGAAAAAGCTTTCTACATTTTCTATGTCTTCATTTCCTTCCTTCCCATTCACTCCTCAACCCCTCTGAATCTAGATATTATTCTCATTACTCAATTGAGTATGGGAGTTTTAAGAATTTAATTTTTGGATCTTTTTGTATCTTCTGAACCTTAATGCTTCTTTATTATTTAATATATAAATTCTGGAATTCTTTTTAATTGATGTTGCTGATTGTCTTTCTCTTCCTGAATTATCTCTCCTATTTCTTCTGTTCAACAACTCTTTCTCAGTCTACTTTTTCTGACTCTTATCCATATCCTTACCCCCTAATGATGGGAGTCATCCAATCCTTGCCTCTCTTTTCCTCTACTAAACTCTCTCTTCATGAGTGTATTAATATGTGTTAAATGATCATCTTTCTGAATATGCAAATCTTTTTCCTGAGGTATTTCAAATGGGTATCTTAGACACATTATCTTTCCTCAGAATACCATCAATTTCCAACTTTCCCTGTTCTGTCATGGGTCACAATTTTTACAGTTTCCCAGGTTCTTAACCTAAATATTATGCTTGACTTCTTACTCTTCTTCACCTTATATATCCAATCAATTTTGAAATCTTATCATTTCTACTTTGACATATCTCTAACACAGTTGCAACCTTAGTTAAGCCCCTTTCCCTTCATACCTGGACACTTGTAAGCACACATAGATTGGTATCCTGTCTTAAATATCTTCCACTCCAGTGCATATTTCATGCAATAGTAGGAATTATGTTCCTTAAGTGGAGATCCAACAGTGATGCTCTCAACTCAATAAACCACTATATCTTATTGCTTCCAGGTAAAATATTGTCTCTAAAAATCAAATATAAGCTTTATTTTTTTTTGTTTTTAAAACCCCAAATATCCTGTTCTCACTGTATCTTTCTAGGTTTACATATTATTTGTTTCTAGCACCATATGATCCAGTCACATTGGTCTTTTCTTTGTTCTCTACACATAAAATTCCATCTCCTTCTCCACTGGCTGTATCCCGTGACTGGAATATATTACCTTCTTATATCTTGCTCAGAGAATACCTCACTTATTTCAGTTTACAATGTAAACACATGCTTCTAACCAGTCATTTTGAGACTCAAATTGTCTTTTCCTCTTTCCCTAAATATTTGCATTTCCTCTGTATATATGTGCAATTGTAGAATTTGCTTCCCCCACTACTTGTGAATTTATTTTTTATATATTTTTACATTTTTACAGCCAGAACATAGCTCATTATCTGACATTCATTCAATACTTTATGATTTTTAATCAATGTATATTGATTGATTAATTCATTGATTGAATGAGGCTTGCCATTCAACCAGTTAGATTGCCATCTAAACCAGAGGATGGCCTGGGGACCACATTTGACTAGTCCATTAATGAAGAGTAGTTTAGACATTTACGAATATGATAAAACTTTATTTTATATGTCAAAAAAAGTATTGAGGGCTCTACCAAAACATGTGATGAGCTGGATAGGTCTGGTGGATATAATTTGCTGACTCTTGATCCAGTCCATATCACTCAGCCTTTTACAAAGTAATGCTATGCTAAACATTTAAAAAAATAAGGTAAATAATATGGGATTCTTTTTATTTACTAGTTTAATGACTATGTCGAAAGAGCTTAGAAGGTTTTGATATGATTCATTTTAGATGAAGTCACATTGGCTCTTTACTATCTCTACTTCATTAATTACATACTAACCTAACCTTTAATAACATTTTGGAATTTTTTTAATGAATCAAAGTCAAGCTCACTGGACCTATAGTTGTAAACTCTCTTCTTTTCCCTTTGTTGAAAATTAGTGCAGTAATGACTATTTGCTGTTCTCCAGTTCTATGGTATGTCTTGTATTAGCTATTGGCTTTCAAATATCACGCAATGGTTTATAATCATATCTACTAGTTATTTTAGATTTCAAAACTTATACAAGTCTCTTGAATCATTTAGTTTCTCTCCTTATCAATTTTAGATATTAATTCCCTGGAAACCATTCCTCACCCCCCTCATCATTTCAAGTATTGTAGTTATTCTCTTTTGTTGAGACAAAACAAAACAAGAATTGAATAACTCTATTATTAATATCATTGTCCCAGTTATCCTGTACAACTCTGTACTAAGAATTACTTTTCCTGCCAAAAAGCTTAAAAATCACAAACTAGGAACTAATTCTAGGCATCCTTATTTTCTTTATGTATCCTTAACACAATCTGAGATATCAACATTAACAATTGAGAGAAGAGTTTTTCAGGTACATAAGCTCAACAAGAAAATAAAAAATTTTCAAGGATTGCTACATATGTCAATGGAAGATGTAGTCACACTAGGGAAATTGTAACATATTGAAAGATAAATGCTTTGAAATCAGTCTCTGACTAGAAAATACTAATAACAGAATACCTGTAAAGGAAAATATTATAATATATATGCATTTATGTGTGTGTATATATATATACAAATTTGAGGTGCATATATGTGAATATATTGTGTTTAAATATATAAGTATGCATATGTATATTTTTAGAAATGCCTTTAGGCAAGATCAGACTGGATGAAGAACTTCCATAAAACCATGGGCTCTATTTTCTTTTCCTCTATAATCTTTCATTTTGTGTTCTCATCATTTTTCCATCATTTGTGTTCTGATCATTTCTGACTCAATTATCATCTTTATTTTTTTATTCTTGGACCTATTTGTCCATCCCTATTCAGTTCTCTTTTCTCACCTCCAGTCTTGCATGCTCCATAGATATCCTAATCTCAACATGTCTAAAACTGAGCTCATTATCTACCCCTCAAAATGCTCCTCTCTTCCTATCTTTCCTACTACTTTAAAGGGGGATATGACTTCTCCAGTGGAAAGGGTAGATGAAAAGAATTTTTTCCAGTGTCCCCAAAACAGGTGAATCAGGCATTGGAGAACTCTCAGGGACTGATAAGATGTCAAAGACATCAAGGTCATCAACTGCATCCTAGGTCATCTCTTGTCATACTAACTTTTCTTTTGCAATTGGATTTTGATGACTCTGGAAGAGAGACTGAAGTTGCTGCCTTTGTGCAACTCTGTCCTACTTAAATTCAATTCTTTTGCAAGTTAAGACATCACTCTGTTTTCATTGATTCTCTGCAAAAATGAAGGAAAAATAACATTACCCTTAAGAGAATCTCCAATTCTTAGTCAACCAGATTTTCAGCCTAGGTATCTTGCTTCAACTCATCCTCTTTGTTGTCAATGCCTAACAATCTTACCTTTGCAACATCTCCAATTTATTCCCCTTTCTCTCTTCTGACACTGCCACCACCCTGGTTCTTTCCTTTAGCACCCCTTGACTACAGCAATAACCTTTTATTTGGCTTTCCTACTTCAAATGTCTTTCATTATTCTAGTTGCCATTTAGCTTTTTTTCCTAAAGTGCTGAAATCTATATATTGGGATTTATGACCACAAGGCTTCCTTTGTGCCTTTCTTTACATACTTAAAGACCAAATAGAAATCTTCTCTTTAGTTTTTAAATAAAGTCCTTCATAATTTGATCACTTTTACTTTTCTTTTTTTTTTTACTCCTTAACTTCCATTCATATACTCCAGTATGGTATATGATCCACTGGCCTCCTTGTTGTTTTTCCACACACAATATTCTGTCTTCAGATCTTGGTATCTTTACTGCTGTCCCCTCTGCTTGAGTTATATCTTTTTTCACCTCTATTTCTTTCTTTCTCTGATTTCCCTTAAGTCTCAGGTAAAGTCCTACCTCTATAAGGGCACTTTTTCTAGTCTTCCTTAATTTTAATGTCTTTCCTTTCATATTGATTTCACTTTAGCCTGTAAAAATCTTGATTGTACATAGATTGCATGCTGTCTGTACCATTATATTCTGAGATCCTTGAAGCAGAGAATGATTTTACATTTTGTATATCTCTTTCAATTACAATGAATGCTTAGAACACAGTAGGCAGTTAATAAATGCTTATTAACTTAAGATAGTCTTCAACTTAACAAGATATTCTTTATTCAAATCAGACTTGCATCAAGGTAAGAGTTAAGGATTATTATTATTAAATATATTCTGGGAGGTTTTTAAAATGCTGTTCATAAAAGTATAATTGATAAAGTTTTTATTAGTTATCTATTTATTAGTCAGCATTTGAGATGATTGAGGTCAGAAAATTATAGAGGGGTTAAGTGCTATTCCTAAGGTAACAGAAAGCCAGAATTAGAATTCATGGCCCCTAAGATTCCCATCTTTAGTTTGGATTTTTTCATCCCACAGTAAATTTTAAGTAGGCTTTATGAATAGAAATTTGTGAAAGTGCTTGTAAGAGCTGGCTTTTTACCATTTAATGGTGCTTCATAATGGTGAAATTTATTTATTCCCTAGTATATGGCATCTCTTCAGTGGAAGATCAAGTATTCTGAAGTACTTTGTGACTATAATATCTTCAAAATTCATAATTGAAATGAGTTAAAGACTTTCTTCCTAAGATTATAGCAATTCTTGAAACTATTTTCAAGCAGACCCAGACTTGGTTTGTGGCCATACTGTGTTATAGCCTAATTAGAAAACTTGCTTCTAGACTTCATGCAGAGCCACAGTTTCTTATAGCAAAGTTTCTTTTGAAAAAAAAATTAATTCATCCTTCCCAAACATTGAGCAATCTGTAAATTATAAAATGGTTATGTTTTTAAAATAGGGTTTATCCTGTTTTCCAGTAGGTACAAGACCAGGGTTTTAATATTGCTCTCTATATTGTTTTTCTTTGTTTCATGGGTTGTTATGGTCAAAGAATTAATCAAATTGTCAGTTTCCAAGTGAAAAGCTCTCGCCATACTACACTTAGACCAATTCATTTCAGGAAAAAGACTTAATCTGTGTCTAGATTATGTTCAGAGTCTTTCTAGCATGTTAGAATCAATCTGATTATAAAGCTAAGATTCGTTGGGCTATACTTTCTGAAGAATTAGAAATGAGTAGAATGCAGAAGGTATCAGAAAGGCGTGTTAAGAAATGGAGTAAAGGAACAGCTAGGTGTTGCAGTGCATAGAGCACCAGCCCTGGAGTCAGGAGTACCTGAGTTCAAATTTGACCTCAGACACATAATAATTACCTAGCTGTGTAGCCTTGGACAAGCCTCTTAACTCCACTGCCTTGCAGAAAAAAAAAAACCCTAAAAAAAAGAATTGGAGTAAAAGTATAATCATGGTGACAATAGTTGTGTGATCTTTGGAAAACCATTAAACCTCTCTTGACCTCTGTTTCCTCAGGTGAAAAATAGGAATAATTATAGATAATTATAGCATAATCTTATTTGTTATAATCAAATAAGATAAAATATACAAAGTTTTGTGGAAACTTTAAAGAGTTATGTAAAAGCTATCCATCTATCATTATTATTACAGCTATTTCTACCATAAGTATCAAATCTTGAGTATTTCATCAGTATCTATTCAACCTAAGAAGAAAGTGAAGGAAGCCTGAAACACTCTGTAGAGTTTTGGGAAGACAAGCATAAAGGTCACTCCTGATAGATGTGGATGCATTGAAATCTGTATGGGAACAAAGAACCAAATGAATGAGATCAAGGATCCCTTTTTAGTAGCTGTGAGAGGAGAAATTTACTATGGATCACATTTTAGTTGCTTGAACCTACTGAAGATTAAAATTCAGATAAATATGTGAATAAGATGCCAGAACAGGAGGTTTTGTATTATTTCCATGTGCTGAGGAAGTCTAATTTTTATGCTACATCCCTCCTGCACAATGAGAAACTCCAGAGATAGTGTGATTCATTAAAAAGGAATACTGCATTTGTAATCTCAGGTCTTGTGTTCCAATCCTAACTATCATTTACTTCCTTTATGATCTTGGGCAAGTCTTTTTTTTTAGGTTTTTGCAAAGCAAATGGGGTTAAGTGGCTTGCCCAAGGCCACACAGCTAGGTAATTATTAAGTGTCTGAGACCAGATTTGAACCCAGGTACTCCTGACTCCAGGGCCGGTGCTTTATCCACCGCGCCACCTAGCCACCCTGGGCAAGTCTTTAAAACTTAATGTAAGGGGCGGCTAGGTGCCATAGTGGATAAAGCACTGGCCTTGGAGTTAGGAGTACCTGGGTTCAAATCCGGTCTCAGACACTTAATAATTACCTAGCTGTGTGGCCTTGGGCAAGCCACTTAACCCCATTTGCCTTGCAAAAACCTAAAATAAAATAAAATAAAATAAATAAAACTCAATGTGAGCAACACTAGGTCATGATCAACTATGATAGACTTGTTCATTTCAGCAGTACAATAATCATAGGCACTTCTAATAGACTCGTGATAGAAAATACCATCCATATGCAGACAAGGAGCTACGAAGTTAAAATGCAGACCAAAGCTTAACTACATTCATTTTTTTAAAAGTTGTCTTATGTATTATGCCATTTTTCTCTTTATTTTTTTTTCTTCTGTTTGGATTTCACACAATGATTAATATGACTCTATATTTAGTATGGTTTTAATGTATAACCTATATTAGATTGCTTTCTGTCAGGGGGAGGGAAGGAAGGAAGGAAAGGAGGGAGAAAAGTGTAAAACCAAAAACCTTGAAAACCTTTTCAACCACATGTAGTTGGAAAAATAAATGAAATATTAAAAAATAAACTCAATGAGATTCATTTTTCTGATTTTAAAAATGAGGATTTTAGACTAAATGAACAAGATTCTCCCAACTCCATGCTATAGTTCAATGATATCTGTGGCAGGTTTGTAGTAAAGTCAAAGAGTAAAAATTTATTAAGTGCTTACTATGTAGGTGCCCCCCAATTGAAATACAATGAAAGGTATATCTTTGCTCTTCAAGAGATATCTGATGAGGGATAATACATTCAAATATCTATGTTCAAACAAGCTAGGAGAAGTTGAAAATAATCAGCACAGAGAAAGCAGTAAAACAGAGATTGGGAAAGTTTAAGGTGAGATTTTTATGTGGGGACATGAAGGAAGTGATGGAAACCAAAAAGCAGAGATGAGAATGAAGATCATTTCATGGATGGGGGGAGAGCCTGAGAAATATTTTAAAGTTGGAAGTTGGAATATCTTGTTTGAAAAGAAGCAAGGAGGCCATTTTCATTGGATTGAAGTGTATGTGGGGGAAATGACTTGTGAAAGAGTAGAAAACATAAGAAAAAGGCTAAAAGGCAAAAAATGAAGAGCATATTGTATTGGTTCCTAGAGGTGATAGGAAACCAATGGAAGGTATTCAGTAGGTGAATTTTTATGGTTAGGCCTGGGCTTTAGGAAAATTACTATGGTGGTTGAATAGTGGGTGGACTAATGGAGGTTTTGTGGTAAGTAAGACAAAAAAAACAATTCTTTGCAATAGTTAGTTGGGAATTGTTAAGAACTTGCATCAGGCTGATAGAGACATCAGAGGAAAAATGGTAAGCCTTGGCAATAGGTTGGAGATTGGAGATTGGAGACAAGAAACAAAGATAATATTGTGAAACTAAAGAAATGAGGGCATGGTGAGGCCCTTAACAGTGATAGGATGTTTGAAAGGGAAGAAGTGACTTTGGGGAAAGTTAGTAAGTTCAGTTTGGGAAATTGCTAACTTTAAAATGTCTATGGGACAGCCATTTGAGATGTCTAAAAGAGTTTTAAGAATGGAGGTCAAGGGGCAGCTAGGTGGCATAGTGGATAAAGTACCAAACCTGGAGTCAGGAGTACCTGGATTCTAATCTGATCTCAGACACTTAAAAATTACCTAGCTGTGTGGCCTTGGGAAAGCCACTTAACCCCGTTTGCCTTTTAAAAAAAAACCTAAATAAAAAGAATGGAGGTCAAGAGAGAAGTTAGAGCTGGACAAGTAGGTTTGAGACTCATTAGAATAGAGATGATAACTAAATTAATGGGAGAATATGGGATCAACAAATGAAACAGAATAGAGGGAGAAGAGAAAAGAATCCAGGACACAGTCTTGAGAGACAGATACAATTATAGTTCATAACCTGGATAAATAGCCATCAAAGGAAACAAAGGAGGAATGATTAGATAAGTAGAAGGAAAACAAGGAAAGAGTAAACCTAGTGAAAAAAAGTACCAATGAGATGAATTTATCATTATTAAAGGCTTCAGAGAGGTCAAGAAGAATGATTATTGAACAAGAAATCAGTTTCAGATGAATGATGAGGTTGTAATCCAGACTATAAGAAGTAAGAAGAGAGTAAAAAAGGGAGGAAGTGGAGGGTCTTCTATAGATAGTATTCTCAAGAAGTTTAGGCAAAAAAGGCAAGCAAGACATAGAATGAAAGTTAATAGGAATGCATCAATAAAGGAACACTTTCTTTGAGGATGCAGGAAATATGTATAGATTTACAAGTAAATAGAGAAATAGTAGATGGCAGATGGAAGATAAATTATAGAATATTGATAGAGTTATCAATTTTATGGAGAAAATGCAATGAATTGGATGACTTGTCTTGGCCAAGTAAAGGGTTACTTCATCAGGAGAGGCAGAGGTGAAGGTAGTGATATAGATGAGAAGGAGGGAAAAATCTGGAACTCTCTCTCATGGGTTAATGGCCTAATTTTTTTCAGTAAAATATGAGACATGGTACTGAGCTGAGAGGGTAGCAGAAGGGAGAGCCATGGGAAAATTAAAGGAACTGTGAAAGGGTTTTGAAGAGTGATATGTTGAGTTAGTATTCCAATAAAATATCCACATTTTTGTAAAACAATTGTTATCTTTGTATTTTCTATTTTATGTTTTGTAGATTGCATCTGATTAAATTGAATTCCGCATTTGACACTACTAAGACATTTTTAGATTTCTGACTCATAAAAATTGCTAATTAGTATCTTGAGCCCTTTCTCCTTACATCTCTTAAAGGATATATGAAGACCTTGCTCAGAGTGAAGGTGCAATGAGAAAGGGGAAGGTAACCTTCAACCAGTAGTTTAGGCAGTTGTTAACTCAAGAACAAAAAGTGTGCTTCTTTTTCCTTTGAGAAAAAGGAACTATTTCCCTTCACAAGCAGTATCCTTTCTCAAACATTAATAGACATTCTACAGAATTTTTCTTCATCCTATAGATTAGAAATCTCAAATTAAACCATCTCATAATAATTTTATTCAGTCAAGTAATGAGAGTAAATAGTCATGATGTTGAAAAACAACACTTCCACGCAGGAGTAACATACTTAGATCAGTGCTGCATACTTAAAATTAAAAAGAAATTCAGGTTTGAAGCAACCCTTTTACATTAATGCAGAGATTCCAAGAGCAATCCCCCTATGATTTCATAAAACATTTTAAAGAAGGTGAGGTTTTTAAAAAGTAGTCTTTAGAGTAATTGTGCTAGGAGTATCTGACAAATGAAATAAATACAATTTAGTGTATTTAATTTGAATTTAATTAATAAACCAATTTATTTCTTTGTTGCATAGACATAGGTCAGCTAAATTTATCTACACAATTATATGGACATTATAAAATGTTGTGTTTGTTTTCTTTGTGCTTTTTTTAAATGGATGTTTGACTATAGTTTAATAAAGCATTCCTTAAGTATAAATTGTGAGCAAAGAGTTACCTAGGTGTATATGAGCTCATGATACAAAATAACTATTATTTATTATTTGCCCTCAAGGACCTTATAATTCTTTAGAAGGAAAATAATATTTATACAAGGTCAAATACAATGTAGGTTACCAAATTTCATAAGAAACTTATAAAGTGTACTTAAAGGATGGAGCCAAGATAGTGGCATGACGCTAGAAAGTTCCTGTAGTTTTTTTCCCAACCAACTTTAAAAAAAACCTCTAAACAGCCTCTAAGGCTGTAGAATCTACAAAAAATTAGAGTTCTCAACTCAACCCAAGTTTGCAACCCATATACCATGGAGAATCTTCAGTAAAGATCTGTCTCACATAAGTAAAAGGGGAGATCTGGAAAAGCCAAAAGAAGGCTTTTAGCCATTGCCTTTCAGGTCTGGGCTCAGCAAACTAGCATTGTAGCAGGTCAGCAATGAGGTTCCCAAGCCCAACTCAGAAACTAATCTAAGCCCTGTGCAATAGGAAAACAACAGAAATACTGTGAAACAGGAAGACAACTCATTTAAAAGTAAAATTAAACTAACTGGAAAAGGAAATACAAAAGTTAAGTGAAGAAAATAAAACCCTAAAAATTAGAACTGGATAAATGAAAACTAATGACTCTATGAGACACCAAGACTCCATCAAACCAAACAAAAAGACTGAAAAAATTAAAAATATAGTGTACCTTTCAGGGAAAATGTGCAACTTGGAAAATAAATCCATGTCAGATAATTTATGAATAATTGATCTATCTGAAAGTCATAATCAAATAAAGAAAGTAGACAATATCTTTCAGGAAATTGACATGGAAAAAAATCTCCCAATATCTGGATAAGAAGATGAAATAATCCTTGAAACAATCCATTGATCACTGCAGAAAGAAACCCCGAAATAAAAACTCAGAAGTATATTATAGTTAAATTTCAGAATTCTTACCGAAAGGAAAAAATGCTGTAAATAAAGTGTTGTAATTTAAAGAAGAGGAAGTTACAGTCAGGCATACACAGGATTTATTGGCTTCAGCATTAAAAGATCATTGAAATATGATCTTCTAGAGGGTAAAGGAATTTGAATTCAAGAAAGAGTCAACCACCCTGCAAAATTCAGCATCTTCCCTCTGTAGAAAATAAGATTTTTCAATTAAATAGAGGCCTTTCAAAATAACCAGATAAAAAAGATCAGAACTGAACAGAAAATTTAATCAACTAAAAGATTCAAGAGATGCATTAAAAAGATAAATGGAAAGGGGGGGGGAATGTTAGTCTATAAGACTAAATTTGTTTCCCTTCATAGGAAGACAATACTTGTAACTCTTGAAAATTGTATTTCTCTTAGGACAGTTAAAATGAGCATACTAAGATAGACTCACCATGCATTCACTGTGATGTGATCAAACTTTTAACTCTTGAGGGTTGTATCTCTATTCGGACAGTAAAGAGAGAGTACTTGGAAAGAGAATGTGGTTGAAAATTCATTATACTTTGATTATACTTATGAGTCTTGGAATTGTATTTCTAATAGGATAGTTGAAGTGAGAGTACTTGATCAGAGGGTGTCATGTGAAATTATTATGAAGTGCTGAAGCTTATAAATCAATCAATCACCTTTTTGAATTGTTCTTCAGTCAGGACAGATAAAAGGATTATACTTTCACAGAGGGTGTGGGTTCAAGAAAATAGGTATAAAACAATTACGACATGAAAAAGAGGATTATACCAGGAGAAGAGTTATAAAAAAGTATAAATAACATCCCAAGATGAGGCTCAAAGGACCTATTATAGTAAAGAGAAAGAAGAAAAGGTGAGAGTACTGAGTAAATCTTATTAACAACAGATTTGACTCAAACTTGGAATAACATACATTCTCAATTGGGTTTAGAGATTTACCCTACCCTACATGGAAGTGGGGAGAAGAGGAAAAAGAAAGGGGAAGGGGAAGATGTAGAAAAGGGAAAAGGACTTTGAATGTCAAACAGAGGATTTTGTTCTCAACCCTGGAGGTGATAAGGAACCACTGGATTTTATTGAGTAAGAGAATAACATGGTGAGACCTTTGCTCTAAAAAAAATTATTTTAGTAGTTATGAAGCAAATGTACTAGAAGGTAAAGAGACTTGTGCCTAGCAGATTATATAATAGTCTATGAGGTGATGAAGGTTAACACTAGAATATTGAAAATGTTAGGGGAGAGAAGAGGATGTGTTCAAGAGATATTTCAATGTTGCAAAGGTGAAATTAATAGACATTGGTAATAAAATTGGATATGGGGAGATGAGAGGTGGGAGGAGTCCAGAATGATTCTTAGGTTGTGAGCCTCCTTTGCTTTTAGGAAGATGAGGAGGGGAAAGGTTTTAAGGACAAAGATATTGAGTTCCATTTTGGACATGTTGAGTAAAAAATGTCTACTGGACTTTCAGTTTAAGATGTTTGAAAGGCACTTGGTGACATAAGATTGGAGATCAACACACAGTATGGGGAAGGATAGGTAGATGTGGTAATTAATTCTTGGGAATTAATGAGATTACTAAGGGAAGTAATTTGGAAAGAGAAGAGAAGAACAGAACTCTATAAGAAACTGATAATTAGAAGACATGATATGAATGATATTCAACAAAGTAGACTGAGAAGGAGGATTAAGATAGATAATGGTGGGGGAGTGCAGCTAGGTGGTGCAGTGGATAGAGTGTGGACCCTAGAGTCAGGAGTTCAAATCCAACCTCAGACACTTAATAATTACCTAACTGTGTGGCTTTGGGCAAGTCACTTAACCCCATTGCCCTGCAAAAGAAAAAAGAACAAAAAAAGGTCATTGTATTTGGCAAGAAATCATTGGTAATTTTGGAGAGAGCAGTTTCAGGGGAATGAGAAGGTCTTAAACCAGATTTTAAATGATTAAAAAGAGAGTGAGAGAAAGTGGAGGTACATATTAAAGATAATCTTTCCAAGATTAAGCCTAAAGGGTTGAAGAGATACAGGATAGTAACAGGGACAAAAGGATTGAGTGAATGTTTTTTGAAGATAAGAAATCATGGGTATGCTTGGACATAATAGGGATCCAGTAGGCATAGAAAGGCATAGAAAGACTAAAATTAAATAATAGTGTGAGGATAAAGTGAGAATGATAAAGGAGTCAATCTCTTGGAGGAGATCAAAAGAAATGAGATTGGTTGAGCAGATAGAGGGATAAACTTTGGCAAGGCTATCTCCTTGTGTGAAATGGGAATGATTATGGAAATAGTGAGAGAAGAAATATGAGTGACATAAATGAGGAAAAGGGGAAAGGAATGCATCGAATCAGATATGTCAAAATCTTCAGCTGTGAGGGTGGAAATAAAGGAACATATGGAAGATTTGAGGAGGGAAGAAAAGAATTAGAATTGCTGTTTAGAGTGGGATAGTGATTTGATTATGCAGATTTAGAAAGATTGCCTATCCCCAGTGAGAGTTCAATTGAGGTTATGTTACATAAATTTGAAGTGGATACATTCAAAATGGTTAAGGGATCTTTGGCACCTTCATTTAGTAAGAAATACAGTCAACAAATGGTGAAAATGAATCAAGCCTCAGGCTTAGCAGGAAACAATTGATAACATGATAAAGGGGACAAAGATTCAAATGAAAAGCAATTTGTAGAGTTGAACTGGCTCACCAAGTGATCAAAATGAGGAAAAGAAGAGAAAATGGCTAATGTATGGGAGATGGTCTGGTAGAAAAATGAAGGATTAAGAGATTGAGGGTCACACTGTAGGTAAATATAGTTTTAAGTTGAGTGATGACAAGATCATAGATATAATCACCTTGGTGTGTGGTTGATTTGGTGTGGAGAAGTAATTTAAATGAAGGAACTGAGTGGTTAGGATTTTTAGAGGGATCCAATTTGTATATTGAGGTCCCCTACTATGGGGGCAAGAATTGATGAGGAAAGAAAAATTATGAGCTATGTATCAAACTCATGGAGGAATCAACAGGAATGATCTGGAGGTAACTACCACCTGAATTTGAGTTGGTTGCCAAATATGTATAGAGTCTACCTCAATAGAGGAGAGGTTGCTGAGTGATGGAGGTAGGGGAGAAACATGGTTTTGGCAAAGAGAAAAGGGAGTTTTCAAACTCACTGCATTTTGCCAGTTAGCCAAGGGGAACGACTGAAGGTGCATTCAATACTAGAAAGGGTAGCCAGAATGACTGCATTACCAGAGAAAGTCGTGTTTCTTTTATAGTTAATAAAGGAAAGAGAGACTAAGATTTAGGATGGAAAAAAATGTTCTGCAAGATATAGACATTTGGGGGGCACAATGGAAGAGTTGTGTGATATTTGATTGAAACTTGTGGTGGGAGTGTTGAAGCAGACAGTAATAAAGGATTTGGAGTTGGAAGTGTGAAAATAGTTTGAATGTTGACTTATGGTTTCAGAATCACTAAGATTTGAGACATATGATCAGTAGTAATAATAATCATTGAGGGAAGGGCATCACTCTTTTTCTCAAAGAAAACTGGAGATCACATTGGAGGCAAGTACAATGTGAGATGGGAGACACTTCAGATGATCAGATGGAAGGTTTCCTACTCAACCCTCTCAAGGATAAAGATTAGGCAGGTAAGAGCACAGCAGAAGGTAGAAGAAGAATCTACATGGCAGGAGAAAGAAGTTCCATTAGCCAAGGGACAGGTGAAACAGAAGGGACTGAGGTCAAAAGAAAGATTCTTACTCTCTATAGGACATTCTTCACATCCTAGTTGGGAAATCAAGAAGGCAACAGGAGAGAAAAATTGTCTTGTATTGATATAGATGGAAGTTACTGTTTTCTTCCCTCAGGTCTTTACCCAGTAGAACAAAGCTGCAAGTTGTTCTTTCAGAGGAAGGTTTGACTTCTCACTGGGGAGCTGTGCTTAGGAAATGAAGTTAAAATTCCTTTGCAGAAAGATAGAGAAGATAAAGGAAAGCATTATAAGATAATGGTGGAGAAATATGGTTATATTGTGCTTGAATGGTTAATTAGATAATCTATTTAGATTTCATTTTTCTAGCCAATGAAAATTGACTGAAGGTAGCACATTCGGTAGGAATATTGAACTGGAATTAGTGTGGACATTGGTCTTTAGAGATATTAATATAGAGATCCAGTATAAGTTTTTATAGTAGTCTAGGTAAGCGATAATGAGATAATTAAGTGGACTGGTCAAAATAGAAAGTGAGAGGAGAGGTTAAGGACAATGAATAATGCACAAATAGAATCAGTGGATCAGGACAATTGATTTGTTATGAAAGTTGGAAAGGGAGTAGTTACAATGACACTAAAGTTCTGAACCTTTGATTAGGAGAAGTAGTGCCTTAAAATAAGTTGGAAAATTGGGAAGATTGGCAAATTTGGGGGAATATATAGTGGTTCTACTTTGGGATTAATTGGGTTTAAGGAAATATTGTGT
The DNA here is from genome assembly GCF_037893015.1 of Macrotis lagotis. Lineage (NCBI taxonomy): Eukaryota > Metazoa > Chordata > Mammalia > Peramelemorphia > Peramelidae > Macrotis > Macrotis lagotis. Next base: position 226,349,154 of record NC_133666.1, on the reverse strand, counting down.
GCATTTTCTTATTTCTGGACATGTTACATCTCCCAATATAATGTATGCTCTTTCAGAGCAAGGACTTTTTCCATGTTTGGATTTGAATCCCCAGAACCTAAAATAGAATTCTCTGCCAATAGCCAATGATAAAACATTGCATATTTATTGATTGACTAATTAATTTATGTAGACATGTTGGATGTGTGAGTCTATTCTTTAGAAGAAAGTTGACAATATAGTTCTAGAAATCATCTGTATAGATTAGATATTCTTAACCTGGGTTCTATGGACTATTTGAGGTCTGTGTATTGATTTCTATGCATCTGTGAACTTAGATGAGAGAAAAAAATTATACTAACCACTAACTTAAGTTAAGCATTACATTTAATTAAGAATCTAAAAAAAATTATATCGAGTGTTACCTTCATTGAACTACCAAAAAACAAAAATAAGTTTAGAACCTCCAGTGTAGAAGAAGCTGTAGATATGAACATATCACTACAGTGATGAATGCATATATGTAAATAGTGTTAGAAATATCTTATTATATTTTTTGAAGATGAACAAACAACCCATTTAAAGAGATACAGCAGGAGAAGGTCTAGCAGGTAGGAAGAAAACCAGGAGAATCTATTGAGTGAGAACTGAATGAAGAAGGAAAAACCATCAAGAAAGAAGTAGTATTCAGTAATTATAAAGAGGTTATGTGAAGCAAGAGAGATGGAGAAGTAACCACTCAACTCTTGCCCTTTTATCAAGGAATCTTACTATCTATGCTAGTGTTTTCCAAAACATCCTAACTTCTCAGTTTATCAATTTCCTTAAATTGTATGACTTGCTCTTTTCATTCAAACTGAAACAAAAGAGATTGATGGTCAAATTACTAAATATTACCAATACCCATAAGTGTTTCATTTCCTCAGTAAAACATTATGCTAGTCCTCTCTGGTGACAACCTCCATCACAAATTCCATTACTTTCTATAGCTCAGTTCTCACATATCTAGCTATTATGTAATCCAGTCTTTTCCCTCACAGTGCTTCCATAATATTGTAGCTCTTCTCTGACTTCACTTTCTTTCTTCTCTTCCTAATTTCAATCCTTTTGTTAAATAATTCAATTTAACACCTCTCCTGATGAACTATAGTTCATTCTTTGTTAATCCCTAGCTCTGTATAATTCCCACTATCTGTCTCCTCCACACCTAATCACATGCTACTGAACAGAATCTTGAAGACTGTTTATAGTTTTCACTATAAATTCATTTTATCCAACTTCAACTGGACTCTCAATGCAGTAGGGACATCCTTTTATTTCACTTGAACTGATTCCAGTTTCTTACAAAAGCTATTCCAAACCCAAATTTTCCTTATGTTTTTTATACTTCCCCCTTTCTTCACAGTCTTAATTAAGAACTTCACTTCTTACTTCACAAAAAAAAAAAATTGAGACCCAAAATTTCCAGTTGAACATCTAAGGAGTAATTTCTTGTGGGGAGGATAAGAATTTCAGTCCTCAGTTCCAGGTTTTTCCACAATGTGTCCCCACCATTTTCTTTTATTTGTTTTTTTCAAGGCAATGAGATTAAGTGACTTGCCCAGGGTCACACATCTAGGTAATTATTAAGTGTCTGAGGTGGTATTTGAAATCAGGTCCTCTTGACTCCTGGGCCAGTGTTCTATCCACTGCACCACTTAGCTGCCCCTATAAATTTCTTCTTCAATCTTTATCTATTTTCTTCTCTTTTCTCTCAGCTTCTGACAATAAGTAGTTTCTTCTTTTCAAATAATGGAACTATGTTTACTTGTATGGTTGATGCCATTCACTCCTATCTTCTGTAGCTGAATATGTTCTCTGTCCACTCCCACTTTCTCTCCACTCATATACTCAACCCTTTGCAAAATGGATTTTGATTTCATCCCTTGACTAAAGCTGTTCTCTATATAATTGTGAATAATCTCTTATTTGCCAAATCTGGGAATCTTTTCTCAATTCTCACCACTTTTGACCTATTAAATGACATTATTAATTTGAATACTCTCTACTCTCAAAATTTTTTGAGTAATATTATACTGGGTATATGCTGGAGCAATCTTTAATTAGCTCAGAGAGAATTGATTGGTAAAATTTTAAATTGAGCATCTATACAACATAAACAAAGAATACTAGAAATAAGGGTTCAATTCATTGTTTTGTTGGTTGCCTAGATTTAAGAAAAATGACAGAGAAAATATTGATAATATATCTAAATCTGAGAGTGGCAGGTTGAGGTCTCCCACTAGTAGAGTTCTGCTGTCTATGTCTTCATGTAGTTCTTTCAGCTTCTCCTCTATGAATTTGGTTGCTATGCCATTGGGTGCATACATATTCAGTATTGAAATCATTTTATTGTCTATGGTACCTTTAGGAGGATATAGTTTCCTTCCTGATCTCTTTTAATGCTATCTATTTTTACATATGTTTTCTCTGAGATGAGTATTGCTACCCCTTCTTTTTTTCACTTCAGATGAAGCAAAATATATTTTGCTTCAACTTTTGCATTTATTCTATATGTATCTCTCTGCTTCAAATGAGTTTCTAGTAAGCAACATATTGTAGTATTCTTGTTTTAAGTCCACTCTGCTATTTGCTTATGTTTTAAGGGGAAAGTTCATCCCATTCACATTCCAAGTTAAAATTACTAACTCTTTATTGCTCTCCATGCTATCTTCCCTCTGTTGGTATTTTCCTCTTTTTGCCCCTTTATCCTATTCCCCAGCATTTTGTTTTTGAATAACACCCCTTCAGTGAGTTTGCCCTCCTATATTCACCCCTCCTCTTTCTTTCCCCTTTCCCTTTTTCCCTTTTCCCCCACCCTTCCTTCTATTTGCTCCCCTTTTTCTCCCTTTCCCTGTCTCCATCCTCCATCACCTTTTCCCCTTTGAAAGGTAAGATGTTTTTTAATTTGAGTGTGTAAGTTAACTTTAAGCCAAGTTTTATGAGAGGAGGATTCAGGTGTTTCTCATCTCCTCCCTTTTTCCCTCTATTACTAAAGATATTTTGTACTTCTTAATGTAATGAGATTTACCCCCATTTAATCCCCTCCTTCCTCCTATCTCCTTCCTGTCTCCCTTTTATAAGGAGGAAGGGTTTTTAAATCAGTTTATGTGAGTCATAGAAAGTCCTGAGTACCCATCACTTCTGGCTAAGTATATTTTCTCCAATAGAGTTACAATTCTTTTTAGGTTTTTTTTTTTTGCAAGGCAAATGGGGTTAAGTGGCTTGCCCAAGGCCACACAGCTAGGTAATTATTAAGTGTCTGAGACCAGATTTGAACCCAGGTACTCCTGACAACAGGGCCAGTACTTTATCCACTACGCTACCTAGCTGCTGCTAGAGTTACAATTCTTGAGAGTTATTAGAGTCTTTCTCCCAAGTAAGGATATAGCCAGTTTCATCCCATTGGGTAGCAGTCTCATGGATCAGTCATGAGTGTCCATCACTTCTGGCTAAGTATATTTTTTCTGATAGAGTTATAATTCTCAAGAGTAATGAGAATCTTTTTCCCATGCTGGGATATAGCATAGAAGCTTTTTTTATACTTTACCCCCTTTTTATATACCTTTTCATGTGTCTCTTGAACCTCCTGTTTGATGTCCAAATTTCCAATTTAACTCTGGTTTTTTCATCAGGAATTGATGGAAGTCTTCCATTTAATTAAATGTCCATCTTTTCCCCTGAAAGAGAAGGCCCAGCTTTTCCAGATAGTGGATTCTTGGCTGCATTCCAAGCTCCATTAAATTTTGGAATATTTCATTCCAGGCCCTTCAATTCCTTAATATTGAGGCAGCCAAGTCCTATGTAATCCTTGTGGCTCCTTGGTATTTAAATTGTTTCTTTCTGGTTGCTGGCAGGATTTTTTTCTTTTATCTGATAGTTCCAGAATTTGGCCACAACATTCCTTGGTGTTTTCATTTTAGGATCTCTTTTCAGAGGGGATCGATGTATTCTTTCAATAACTATTTTGCCCTCTGGTTCCATGATATCAGGGCAATTTTCCATCACTAAATCCTGTAATATTAAGTCCAGGATTTTTTTTCTATCTTCAATGTTTTCAGGAAGGCCTATAATTCTCAGGGTGTCCCTTCTCATTCTATTTTCAAGGTCAGTTATTTTGCTGATGAGGTATGTTAACTTTTCTTCTATTTTTTGGTTTTGTTTGCTGTCTCATGCAGTCATTAGTTTCCACAGACACCATTCTTTTTTTTTACAGAAGAATTTTCTTCACTTTCCTTTTGCAACTGCTTTTCCAATTAGTCAATTCTATTTTTTGAAAGAATTTTCTTTTTGACCAATTGAGATTTTGAGAGAATTATTTTCTTTTTTGCATTTGTCCAATTGTATTTTCCAATAATTTGTTTTCTTGTTGCAAGGTGCTAATCTTCTCTTCTTTTCCTTTTCCCAAATTTTCCAATTTTTTTTGGAAGGCAAATAGGGTTAAGTGGCTTGCCCAAGGCCACACAGCTAGGTAATTATTAAGTGTCTGAGACCGGATTTGAACCCAGGTACTCCTGACTCCAGGGCCGGTGCTTTATCCACTATGCCACCTAGCCGCCCCCCTAATTGGTTTTTAAACTCCTTCCTTATATCTTCAAGGAGGACTTTCTGTGCTGGAGACCAGATCATATTCTCCTCAGAATTTCTAGGTCTCTCTGAGTTAGGGTCTTTTCCTTCCAAGAATTTTTTCTATGTGCCCTCCTTTCCGCTGGCCTTTCTTCATTTTACTAAGACCTTGTGTTGGGGAGGGGCTGGTTCACAGTGTTGGTGTTGGGATCCCTAGAGTCTTTACTCGCTGTGTGTAATAGCTCCACTTGGCCAGTAGGGGGTGCTGGTTGCTTTCTCTGGAGTGTCTGTGACCTTGATTGAGGCCCTGTCCCTTGGCCTAGAGGGCGTGGTTGAAGCTGTCAAATACTTTTGTCTTCAATCAGTGGTGAGCCAAACCCTGGTGTGAGGTCATCACTTCCCTATTGTCAGCTGAGGTGGTTTTGCTGCTCACACACCTGTGCCTGGGGCAGAAGTAGTCTGTAATTGTGTTTGTTCTGGGATGAGGCTTCAGAAGAAATGGAGTTGTGGATTCTGAGTTCCTCCTGACCAGAGGAGCCTAGGGATATCTGTCTGTGGCTCTCCCACACCAGAACTTTCCCTCTAGCCCTGCTGTAAGCTCCAGACAGTCAGCGCCACCACCAATGCTTCTGCTCCCTAGTTGGCCCAAGCCCCCAAGGTCAACCAGACTCTAGCCTCACTGCTGATCAAGCCAGTGTGGTTCTTAGGCCCTCAGGCTCCTGGGCTCTAGCCCTGCAGCTAATCAGGCTAATCTATGACTAATCCAGGTTCCCAGGCTCTCACCAGTCCCTTGCTCCTGGAAGAGTCCACCCTCTGTGCCCAGACTCATTCACAATTGTTGAAAACAAATCCTGAGGTAGATGTTCTTCTCCTGGCTTTTCTTTCTGGGTTTTGTTGATCAGATTTCTGTTAAGAGGCTGGTTTCACATTATTTATGAGGAAAGATCAGGAGACTTTAGAATTATGCCTGTCTTCTCTCCACCATCTTGCCTAGAAGTGAAAATATTGTTAATATAGAAAAAAAGCTTCAAAGGTTCTGGTGTATCTGGTTGTTTTTTACCACAACACCTCTAAACTTTTCTTTCCTTATTCTTCTCTCTCCTATATGTCATTACTCAGCCTGACTCTTCTGGCTCTTTATTCTTATCATACAAGCTAACAATGACTTTTCCCTAAGACTCTTCCTTGGGCCCTCTTCCCACCCCCACCCCCACATCCTTTCAGTGACCTCAATAGCTTCAATTGATTTGATTTTCATCCAAATGTATCCCAGATTTTGATATTCACCTATATCTCTCTTAAACTTATGTCAGTTACTCAAAAGGTATGGTCTACTAGGTGCCCAGCATTGTACTAAGTACTGAGAATGATGATGTTTGTCTTTCGTTCTCAAAGAAAATCAAATCACCAGGAAGTTGATGCCATAACAAGCACGTGAATCTGATTTGAGTGAGGGGGATGCTGTGCTAAGTCACTGGTCTCACTTTCTCCTCTGGTGTCATCTGGTTCTAGAAACAAGATATTAATCAGAGGCTTGGAGATGGTCCTGAATGTGATGCAATCAGGGTTAAGTTACTTGCCCAGGGTCACATACCTAGTGTCAAGTGTCTGAGGCCAGATTCAAATCCTGTCCTCTTGACTCCAAGGCTAGTGTTCTATCCATTGTACCATCTAGCTGCCTCTGTGTTCTGGGAATACAAAAAACAAAACACAATAACTTCTCTGAAGAATCTTTTCATCTAATTATGAGAATTACATGCAAACAACTTATACAAACAAGTTAAATAGAAGATAAATGGGGAATAATCAAAAGAGAGAGAAGGCATTAGAATTAAAACATATAGGAAAAGCCATTTGTAAAAGGTATGATTTTAACTGCTACTTGAAGGAAACCAGGGAATCTGGTAACCAGATATGAGAAGGGAAAGGCATGGAGACAGTCAGTGAAAATGCCTAATCAGGAGATGATGTGTATTTTTCAAAGAATAGTAAAGAGCAAAAAATAAAAAATAAAAACACAAAAATCCAAAAACAACAAAAAAATGTCATTAGATTTTATGGGAAAGAGTATAAGTATATGAAAAGTATAAGACTGGTAAGGGGCTGTGTGGAGGCAGCTAAAGATTTACCTTCTATATAAAACTTTTACTGATACTCTCAACTGTTAATAACTTCCCTCCATAATTACCTTATCTTTAAAAACATTGTAATCATTTGAATCTTTATAATTGTTTTGCAGCTAGTCATATCTTTAATGGTTTTCTCCTCTATAAAAATATTACTTGAGAGTTGGGATTGTTACTTTTTTTAGAATTTTTTTATTTAAGGGGCAATGGGATTAAGTGACTTGCCCAAGTCACACAACTAAGGCAATTATTAAGTGTCTGAGGCCAGATTTAAACTCATGCCCTCCTGACTCTGAGTTTGGTGCTCTATCCACTGTGCCATCTAGCTGCCTGATGTTACATTTTTAAAAAAAATAATTGCATCCTTAGTGCCTGTCACATAGCAGATGTTTAATATTTGTTTATTGATCAAGGCACATTTTGAAGAATGGAAAAAGGTACACTTAACAAGGAGACATATAAAACTAAACCAGCTCCACAATTTTTTTTTGTTTTTGCAAGGCAATGGGGTAAAGTGACTTGCCTAAAGTCACACAGCTAAATAATTATTAAGTGTCTGAGGTTGAATTTGAACTCAGTTCCTCCTCAATCCAGGGTCAGTGCTCTAACCATTGTACCACCTAGCTGCCCCTCAGTTCCACAATTATTACAAAACTGAATGCTAAATATTGAATGAAAATAGATCTTGCCTGCAAACCAGTTACAATATATTGTTTCAAATATATCCTGTCATCTCTCTTTGTTTCTTCCCTTCCCTTCCTTTATGTTTCCTTTCTATCCATTGTTTGGGCTTTAGAATTATTCAAAAAAAGAGTATTCCCTATTGACCAATTTAATTGACCAGTCACCCTAAAATATTCTGAAATTCATAATTTTAAAGAACAATTTTAATATTGAAATAAATCAGCGTATTAGTTAATCTTAACTAATAATCTGAGTTACTTTGGTACAGTAGTTTGTGATAGTACAAACAAATATTGCTTGTTATTGTACTGAATTGTTATTTGTGCAATTGTCTTAAAATCTGTTCTTAACAGATCCAGTTCTTAAATTAACTCCTACTTCATGTCAAATTCATCTTTCTTTTTTATGGTAGTAATGCTATTTGATTATTTAGATGACCTTAATTATTCTTAGTATTCTGTCTTTTTCCACTTCCAGCAAATACTTTAGATAGTATATAATACTTTTAAAGAAAATCTGAGAAAATATATAATTTTTCAAAATATCTCAAAGTCTGCAATTATGTGCAATATGCTACATCTATACACCTTAAAATTGTAAGAAAGGATGGAGTGTTATTCATAATCTCTTATTTATTTATTTATTCTTTGTAATTTTGATATTTTTACTTTTGCATTTGTGTTTGTATGTATGTGTATTTATTCTTCTTTTACAATGTTGAAAACCTTTTGCATCTAATGTATTTTTCTCTGTTTATTTTACTTTCTTTAGGTAATATAGGTCAGTCAAAGAAACTGCCTACTTTTTTTTTTTAACCTGATGCATGGTGAATTGTATTCATGTTTATTCTGTATATATATTTAGAGGTTCTCTAAATACATTTTTGGTAGGCAACAGATTATGGGTTTTGTAAAAATTTAATTCATCATTTTAAAATTTTATTAATTGTTCAATGATTTTATTTTCATGTTTCTGTGTTATTTTCTCTAAAATAAGATTTTTCTCTTCTTTTTAAAATTTATTTATTTAAAATATTAATTTCTAAAATTGAACTCTATAATCACTCTGCTTCTTTCTATTCTCCCCTCCCCATGATAAGGAAGCAAACAAGATTATGTCATTTATACATATGAAGTCATACAAAGCATATTTCCATAGTAAATGTTTCAAAAAAGCAACAAAAATAAAATAAATGAATTATTCAATCGGGAACCCAGAATTCATCAGTTTTCTCTCTGAAGGTAGATACCATTTTTCATCATGGGTCTTAAATCATTGTATTGATTTGAATAGTTAAGTCTTTTACAGTTGATCATCATTAAAATACTATGGCTATGATCTGTTTGCCTATCTATCTATCTATCTATCTATCTATCTATCTATCTATCTATTTATATAATTCTATCTCCTATATTTTCTGTCTTTCTTCCTGTCTCTTTTTCTCTGTCTCACTTTATATATCCAATTGCTCCCTTTTTAAAAATATTAACTTATTAGGAAACATGTGTTTAGTTGTTTTCTGAAATTCAGTGAGATTGGATTGCAAAATAAAATAGGTAATTGAATTAGATTTTTAAGAATGTCATTTATCCTGACTACCAATAAGAAATTTGTATTATTAGTTTATCTGAATAAATCATGAGTGACATGCAAGTATATTTATGGCTTACTTGATTTCAGGTGACTTATTTTCCTTGGATACTTTTATTTTATGAGTGAACTAAAATTCATTTTACAAATATATTATATATATATATGTAAGTGGGAAGTCTATGTTTTGAGATTATAATCTTAAAAATTCCTTATATCAGTCCATTAACTCTGGATATTAATGCAAGGGGTGTTATGATTGTGTTAAATTGGCACTATATGAAGTGTGAATTCTATGATATATTTTAAACTCTAATTTCATGAATTGTTTTCTCCTGAGTGGGTGGAATAGAACTATATAAAGACACATTATGTTTCAAGGTCTGTCTCAATTTGAAAATTATATATCTATATACAGATATATGTGTATATAAATTTATACAAAGTAAAAATAAAAATAAAAATGAAGAAATAAAATTAATTGAACTCAATAATCATAGAAAATCATTTTAAAAATTGGTTTCAGGTAAGAATAGTATACGGAAAAATAAGAAAAATAGATCAGAGTATGTTACATATAGAAAATCCAATTCCCTCATCTTATTGATGAAGAAACTAAAATATCAAAAATTTAAATAAATTCCACACTTCATTAAATTGCAGAAGTGCAATTTGAGTCCAGGTCTTTTTCTTAAACTAATTGTTTAATTTTTCCTCACAACAACCCTGGGAGACAGGGCTGTATTTTTAAAATTATTTTAATGTTATTTTATTTTTTCCAATTTTAAAGATAGGGTTTTCTGAATATAAGCATCCAATTTTCAGAAGAAATCAAAGCTAGCTATAGTCATATGAAAAAGATTCCTGAATCACTATTTATCAGAGAAATACATGACAGAAAAGAAAAATTACTTGAGAAATCGTTAAACAATTTTAACAAAAAAATTTGGAACTTTGCACAAAGGGTCATAAAAGGTAAAGTTTTTGACTCAGCATCCCAAAGACATCAAAGAAAAAGAATCTATATCTACAAAAATATTTAGGCCAGTCCTTTTCATGGTGGCAATAAATTGGAATTGAGAAGATGCCCATCAATTTTGGAATGATTGCATTCGTTGTGGTATATGACAGTGATGGAATGCTATTGTACTATAAGAAATGAAAAACAGGATTCTTTCAGACAAAAAAAAACCCCAAGAAGACTTATATGAACTGATGCAAAGTAATGTGAGCAGAACCAGATAAACATGATACACAGTAACAGTAATATTGTAAATTAAAACTGTGAATGACTGAGCTGTTTTTAGAAATGCAAAAATTAAATTTAATTCTGAAGGACCTAATGAAAAATTCTATCCACTTCCAGAAGAAGTATTGATGAAGTCTGAATGCAAATCAATATATGTGTGTGTGTGTGTGTATATATATATATATATATGTATATATATATATATATATATATATATATATATATATGTATATATATTATTTCCTTCTGTACTTCTTTCTTTGTTTTTTTCCAATGTGGTTAATATAAAATATCCACTGTACATATGTCTTTAACAAAGCATTTGTCTTCTAAGGGAGGAGAAAGGGGAAAGGGAGAAGGAGAAAGTTTGGAATCCCAAATTATTTTAGATTGATTAAAATTTTTTACATGTATTGAAAAATCATTAAAATTAATAAAAATTTAAACATCAATTATTAATAAATTACAACTAAACTAAAGCAATTGCTATTGGTCCCCTAAAACAATGTCCATTAGTTATAGGAGATTGTTTCTGTATCTAGAGTAAATATTTTATCAGAAGGACTAGCAAGTTTAATTGGAAGAGAAATTTAACAATTAATAAATCAATATTTATGTCCTATGTTAGGCATTGGAGTGGGTAAGGTTTACAAAGGATATCTATGTTGTTTCTTAAGTCTTAAATTATAATGTAGTTATGAGCATATGCAAACAAGAGGAAAGTGTTTTGAAATGGTGTCCAATGAGAGGAACAGAAAATAAATGTTATTAAAAATTGAGAGAATACATTCCAGGACTGCTGGTGAAGATGGTGGAGAGAAGGCAGGCATTGTGTTAAGTACTCTTCTTTTCCCTCAAAAACAACATGAAAGAAACCTCTTAACAGAAATTCAATCAACAAAACCCAGAAAAGAGAAACTAGAATACCTACCAACAAGGTCTCTCTCAGGGGACCTGAGGCAAGGGCAGAGGGTCAGTGCAGGTGCAGCAGTTGGGGGAAGGCAGAGGACTAGCCTCAGCCAAAGACTTTGCTGAGTGGTGGTTGTAAGATCCAAGTTTAGCCATGGAATCTTTGGCTGGGGTTGGGGGAGGAGTTAGAGGATGGTGACTTCCAGCACAGAGAGTTTCAGAGCACACCTGGAGAACAAGTAGCTGGGCCTGGGACCTGAGATCCATACTTTCAGAGGAGCTTTCTTCCCAGAACAAACAATAAACAAAACCCCAACCCCCTCAGGCTCAGGTGTGGGCAACAGAGTTCACTCCAGGGAAAGAGAGATTAACTCCCTCCCCTAGGGCTCAGGTCATTGTTAAAGGTCAATTCAGACTCTGCTGCTTGGGCCTCAAATACTCCAGAGAAAGCAACCATACTGGTCAGCCCTTGGAATTACTAAACCAAGTGAACAAAGCCTCTAGGATCTTTATAAGCAAACCTTTGAGAGTCAGTCCCTCACCTCAACAGAAGATTCAAGAAAAATGAAGAAAGGGCATCAAAAAAGGGGTCTCATGGAGAAATACTTAGATTTCCTAGAAGAAATCAAGAAGGAGTTTAAAAATCAATTGAAAAAAGTGGGGAAAAGAAATTTAAGAGAATTAACAGCTTGAAACAAGAAAACAAATTCTTGGAAAGTACAATTGAACAAATACAAAATGTGAAAAACTCAGATGTTTAATCAGGCAAATGCAAAATGAAAATAATTCTCTCAAATCAATTGGGCAAATGGAAAACTCCTTCAAAAATAGAAATGACAAACTGGAAAAGGAATTGCAAAAGGTAAATGAAGAAAATTTTTCTCTAAAAAAAGAATGGAACTGGTGGAAACTAATGACTTCATGAGACAACAAGATTCTGTTAAACAAAAACAAAAGATTGAGAACTAGTAGAAAATGTAAAATATCTCAGCAAAACCACTGACCTCGAGAACAAATCAATAAGGGACCACCTGAGAATTATAGGCCTTCCTGAAAACATTGAAGGAGAAACAAAAGCCTGGACTTAATATTATAGGATTTAGTGATGGAAAATTGCCCTGATATCACAGAACCAGAAGGCAAAATAGTTATTGAAAGAATGCATAGATCCCCTCTGGAAAGAGATCCTAAAATGAAAACACCATGGAATGTTGTGGCCAAATTCTGGAACTATCAGACAAAAGAATAAATCCTGCAAACAGCCAGAAAGAAATAATTTAAATACCAAGGAGCCACAGTAAGGATTACTCAGGACCTGGCCACATCAACATTAAGGGATCAAAGGACCAGGAATGAAATATTCTGAAGAGCAAGGAAGCATGGAATGCAGCCCCAAATCCACAATTTGGCAAAGTTGAGCCTTCTCTTTCAGGGGAAAAGATTGACATTTAATGAAATGGGAGACTTCCAACATTTTCTGATAAAAGACTAGAACAAAATAGAAAATTTGGACATCAAACAAAAGGTTCAAGAAACACATGAAAAGGTTAAAAGAAGTTAAAGGAAAAAACCCTGCCATCCAATAAGATGAAACTGGCTAAATCCCTACCTGAGAGAAAGATTCTAATAACTCTGGAAAATTGTAAGTCTATTAGAGAGAATATATTTAGCTAGAAGTGATGGACACTGATAACTTTTCTCTGACTCAAATAGAATGATATAAAAATAACACCTCCTTAAAAAAAGGGGGGGGGAAGTAAGGAGATATAAATGTGGAGGAGATTGAATGGGGTAAATCTCATTACATCAACAGGTACAAAAGACCTATTGTAATAGAGGGGAAGAAGGTAGAAAGTAACAACCACCTAAATGTTCATCTCATCAGATTTGGCTTAAAGTTAACTTACAGACACTTAGTTGAGTAAAGAAACTTATCTTACCTTTCAAGTATTAAAAGGGTAAAAGGTAAAAAGGGCAAGGGGGAGGGAAAGGGGAAGAAAAAGGGTAAATAACAGAAGGAAGGGAAGAAGAGGAAAAGAGCTTTCCCTTTTGGCATAGAGTTGCACAAAATAATTCAAATATTATTTAAATTTCCTCCTCATTGGTGGTGAGTTCACATTTTTCATTTATGGTACTAACAATTTGGTTTTTCTTCTTTATATTCTTTAATCAAATTGGCCAGAGCTTTATCAATTTTATTGTTTTTTTTTTCATAAAACCAACTCTTGGTGCCATTTCTATATAAATTCTTTGGAACAATAGCTGAAGACAGAATTCTGCCTAACTCTTTCTATGACAACAATATGGTCCTGATACCTAAACCAGGAAGAGTTAAAAAAGAGACAGAAAATTATCAACCTATCTCCCTGATGAATATAGATGCAAAAATCTTAAATGAAACCTTAGCAACAAGTTGTCACTAGCATAATACATTATGATCAAGTAGTATTTATCCCAGGAATGAAGGGTTGGTTCAATATTAGGAAAACTGTTAGTATAATTATATCAATAACAAACCTATCAGAAATCATGTGATCTTATCAATCGATGATGAAAAAGCTTTTCATAACATACAGCACCCATTCCTACAAAAAACACTAGAGATTATAGAAATAAATGGATTGTTCCTCAGATTAATATGCAGCATCTATTTGAAACCATCAATAAGCATTATATACAATGAGGATAGGCTAGAGACATTCACAATGTGATCAGCATTGAACCAATGATGCCCATTATCACCACTACTATTCAGTATTATATTAGAAATTTTAACTTTGGAAATAAGAGAAAGAAAAGAAGTGAAGTAATTGGAATTGGGAAGGAAGAGACAAAACTCACTCTTTGCAGATGACATGATGGTATATCTGGAGAATCCCATGAAATCATCTAAAAAGTACTACAAATAATTAGAAACTTTAGCAAAGTTGCAGGATATAAAATAAACTCACATAAATCTTTAATATTTCTTTATATGACTAGCAAGATACAGCAGAAAGAGCTAGAAAGTGAAATCCCATTCAAAGTAATCTTAGACTATATAAAATACCTGGGTGTCTACCTGCCAAGACAGACTCAAATACTTTTTGAAAACAATTACAAAACACTTCTCTCACAAATAAAATCAGATTCAAATAACTGGGCAAATATCAATTGCTCATGGATAGGTCGAGTTAATAAAATAAAAATTACAATTCTACTAAAACTAAACTACTTGTTTAGTGTCCTACCAATCAAAATTCCAAAAAATTATTTTAATGAGTTAGAAAAAGTTGTAATTAAATTTATATGGAGAAATAAAAAGTCAAGAATTTCCATGAATTCAATGAAACAAAAGTACAAAAGAAGGTAGCTTAGCCTTACCAGATGTAAAATTTTCTTATAAAGCACCAGGCATCAAAACTGTCTGGTACTGGCTATGAAATAGAGTGGTGAATCAGTGGAATAGACTAGGTGCAATAGCATGAAATGAGTATAGTAATCTGCTATTTTATAAATCCAATGTCTCTAGCTATTGGGATAAAAACTCTATCTTCAATAAAAACTGTTGGGAAAATTCTAAGTTAGTATAGAAGAAACTTAGATTAGATCAATACCTCATACCCTATACCAAGATAAGAACCAAATGGATAAAGGATTTAGGCATGAAAAATATTATAAGCAAACTTGAAGATCAAGGAGTAGTTTACCTGTCATATCTATAGAAAGGGAAGCAGTTTATGACCAAGGAAGAGATGGAGAACATCATTAAAATCAAACTAGATAAATTTGATTACATAACATTAAAAAACTTTTTTATAGACCACACCACTTTAACCAAGATCAAAAGAAATGTACTAAATTGGGAAGAAATTTTTACTAGTATTTCTGACAAAAGACTCATTTCTAAAATATACAGAGAACAATGTCAAATTTTCAAAAATAAACCAATCCATTCCCCAATTACCAAATGGTCAAAGGATATTCAAAGACAATTTACATCTGAAGAAATCAAAGCAATTCATAACCATATGAAAAAATTGCTCTGAATCATTACTTATTAGAGTAATGCAAATTAAAACTTCTCTGAGATACCACCTCACACACTTCAGATTTGCCAATATGACCAGACAGAACAATGGTCAATGTTGGAAGGGATATGGGAAATCTGGGACACTAATACATTGTTGTTGGAGCTGTGAATTCATCCAACCTTTCTGGAGAGAAATTCAGAATTCTGTCCAAAGGGCAACAAAAATGTGCATACCCTTTGATCCAGCAATTCCATATTGGGTTTATACCCTGCAGAGATTATGAAAAATGTAAAAACATACACTTGTACAACATCCTAACACCCCTGTTTGTAGTGGCAAAGAGTTGGAAATTAAGTGAATGTCTTTTAGTTGGGGAATGGTTTGACAAACTGTGAGATATATATATATATATACATATATGTCATGGAACACACTATTGTTCTATTAGAAACCAGGAGGACTAGGAATTAAGGAAAGACTGGACAATTTGCATGAATTGATGCTGAGAGAGATGAGCAGAACCAGAAAATCATTGTACACCCTAGCAGCAACATGGGGGTGATGACCAACCTTGATGGAATTGCTCATCTCATCAGTGCAACAATCAGCGACAATTTTGGGCTATCTGTGCCAGAGAATATCGTCTGTATCCAGACAAACAATTGTGGAGTTTGAATAAAGACTATTACCTTCAATTCAGAAAAAAAAAAACGTTGTCTTATTATGTAATTTTGTTAACTCTTACACTTTATTTTTCTTTCTTAAGGAAATGATTTTTCTCTCATCACATTTGACTGAGAACAATGTATACTATGGAACCAATGTAAAGTCTAACAGACTACCTTCTGTGGTTTGTGGGGGGTGGAAGCAAGAATGGGGGGAAATTTCTAAAACTCAATGTAAATGAAATCTTTCTAAAAAACAAATTACTATTTTCTGGCTTTAGGGAAAGGGGCACAAAGAAGATGGTACTTAAAGATAGGCAGTATCAGAGACAGAAAGGATATTTGGAAAAGAATATTACAGGTTAAAATAATGGGGAAAATACTAAGAGATGGAAATGCAAAACCATCTCTATTCAACCTCACTGAAGTGTAGGATTGTTGCAGAGAATAGGAATGATTTGATTCAGTTATATGTGTGTATATAAGCCTCTAAAGGTCAACTTTAACACCAAACTAGCATAGTGTATATCAAAATATAGAGGATACAATTAGCAATAGTTTGTCCTAGCACATTCAGACAAATAATCAAAGTTGAAAAAAGTAATATGACTAAAATCATTGATAGAAACTATTATCATGTCTGATAGAATTTAACAATTTTGAAACAATTCCAGTAATTATGGAGGTAAAAGAAGTTAAAAACTAACATTGAGCAGCAAATAATCTCCCTGTGAACAAGAAGATATTGCAATCACAGTGACCTGGAATACAAATGTTTGGCACAGTGATACAATGGAACAGAGTGAAAGATGATAAGAATCATCTCACCAACTATCAAGAAGGAATGGAAAGGGAGAAAATGTGGAAAACTTGATTGAGACCCACTGAAGCCAAGTCATCTTAAAGTCATTAGAAGCTGAAAAGGAAAACAAACCAAAAGACCAAAGCAGGAAACAGTCCTATAAACAGTTCTATAACATTTTCTTCAACAGTGAGTGAAAGAGCATAATGTACTAAAGAGTGCTAAATTTGAAACCAAAGAATTTAGGTTCAAATTCCATATCTGTGAAATACTATTTGAGGTTGAACAAGTTATTTAACTTTTCTGTACCGTTGTTTCCTAATTTGCAAAATGAGATCATTAAATAACCTCTGATATCCCTTCCAACTCTGAATTGATTTTGGACTGTGTTCAACATCTCAATAATCAATGTTATTTGAAGTAGTAGAATGCTATACAAGAAGGTGAAGAAAAAAGCAAAGAAACCACACCAAGTAAATGTGAAATAAATCAGTGCTTTTTCAAGGGCAGGTAGTGTATGATTCTTTTTTTTTTATTTTTAAGTTTTTACAGGGCAAATTGTGTTAAGTGGCTTGCCCAAGGCCACACAACTAGATAATTACTAAGTGTCTGAGGTCAGATTTGAACTCAGGTACTCCTGACTCCAGGGTCGGTGCTCTATCTACTGTGCCACCTAGCTGCCCCTAGTGTATGATTCTTGAAACATGAAGATTCAAAATGATTTGAGGAAAATTATTGACCATTCCTATGAAGGAATAGTAATTAAGAGGACATCAGTAATAATCTGAATCACTACATTTTTTACCTGCAAAGTTTGGTGTTTATCATTACTCTCAAAGAGGAAGAAAATGATATCACAATGTCTAGGACATGGTATGGCATGTCTAACTCCTGCTAATAAGACCTATATGAGTTCAGAAGGCTCTACAAGTCATGTATAAATAATCTATATGACCATTCTGGAGAGGGATGTCACTTAAATTGCACATCTCACATTTCTATTGAGTTACCACAATTTTGTCTTGTTTATAGAGCACAGAGACTTCTTGATGTGGGTATGTCATGCAAGCTGATTCTTTGTCAGTATTTTTCATATCTCACAATTAATACCAAAGTTCTTCAGAGAGGCCTTGTAAAGCAAGCATTCATTTAGCAATTGAACAATGTCCCTCAGAGTTGCTCTCTCTGGAGCAGAGTTTGAATCTTCACAATTTGAATAGAGAAAGGTCTTCAGGGTCTGGTACCTTTTCTTGCCAGATGATCTTCAAAATCTCCATATGACTATTTAAATAGAAGTAATTAAATTTTCTGGCAGAATGCTGATAGGTTGTTTAGGATTCCAGGGGATAGAGCTATAAGTAAGGTCAACAGCTATGTAAACCAGTTTAATAGACAGCCTAAAACCCCTTCTCACCAACACTTTCCTTTAGGGTCTCCCAAACACTGAGCAAACTCTGACAAAGCTTGTGCTAACCTCATCATCTGTTTATACATCCATGAAAAGCTTACTGCCACAGTAAATGAACTTATCAGCAGCATTCAAAATTTGATGATGTAGGCATCTATTTTTCTTACTGTTAATGGTTAGGTCAAAATGAGGGGGAAGAGAATTGACCCCTAATCTTTCATCTCAATCTCAGAGGGTGTATTAAGTGCACAATCATCTGTGAACAAAAAGTCACACATGAACACTCCCTCCACTTTAGTATCGGCTTATTTCCTGTCAGTGTGATAATCAACCTTGAAATAATTTTTATCCTCTTTGAAGGTGTCTGACAACATCACTGAAAACATCATGGTAAAGAACATAGAAGCAAACACAAAGTTCTTTCATTTCATCAGTGACCAGAAAAGTATGAAAATTTTATCCGTTATGCTGAAAACCATGCAAGCATACCATCATGAAACCAGCATACAATAATGATGAACTTCTCTGGACAATACAATTTCTCCATTATCTTTCATAGGTCCTTGGAACTACAATATCAAAAACCTCAGGAAGATCAATGAATATTGAATGCAGACCTCTATTCTGCTCTTGGCATTTGTCCTGGAGTTGTCTGGCTGCAAACACCATGTCAACCATTTTTTGACCCTTCCTGAAACCACACTGACTTCAGTATATGACAGTCTTCAAGGTGAAGGATAACTGTCTAAAGAGGACTGTGACAAGAATCTTATCAGCAATGACCAAGAGAGAGACCCACCCTAAGACTATTGCAGGATATCCCATTCTTTTGTATTGATGAACAATGAAGGCATTTTGATCACCTGGAAATAACCTCCTCTTGATATATACAATCCAGAAGATTTCTACTAATTTTTGTTAAGACTTATAACTAGAACAAAATCAACACCAGGCACTTTGCCACACAGTAAGATCCCTCAAAACCTCTTCTTCAGTTGGAAGTGTGGTCAGAGAGGGATGAATTTCACCCTGGGATATGGTCAATGACTTCAACATTAATTGATAATAGACTGTTAAGAACACTGTGGAAGTGCTTAGTTAATCATTTCAGGGTCATATTCTTATCACTGATCAATATAACTCCATTAGCCCTTACCAGTTGAGGTGTACCAAAGGCTTCAAGGCATAGTAAAAATACTTTGGATTGTTACTATCAGTGTAAAACTTTATTTCCTCTGCCTTAATTCTGAGCCAAGAATTCTGCATTTCTCCAAACTGTCATTACACTCTAATTCTGATGCAATAAAATGCTGCCCTCTTGGAGATGGAGGGACTATTCTAGTGGTAGATTCTGGAGAGCCATAATTCTTCATTTAGGCTTTCCGAAATTGCCCATCATTTTCATCAAACCATTCCTGATATTTGTGAGATTTGCAATCTAGATAGATGCAAGTGTCAATTGTACTGTTAAAAGTCAGTCATTCACTCCTTTTGGTAGGTATATAAGTTTATTGAGTAAATTAGTTTTGATTCCAAAATATACTCCAACTTTTTGGTACTCCCCATCATTATGACCACATAGAACTATAGTGCATCCAGCTCCAAAATCAGTAAGCTGACCGTCATTTTTCATTTGCCAGTCCTTTTTTCACTCAGGGCCTCTGTTTGAATAAGATACCTAAGTTTCCTAGCAAAACTGGTTATTTGTGTTTCAGGTCTATGGATTTCTTGTAGTATATAAACAAGAATACCAAAGAAGAATCATCTTCACAAAAGGTTTTGTATTTGCTTTTGCTTTTTAACCACAGATTTTTTTTAACCACATGAATCCCCACCTGCCATTGTAAGCAGATTAGGGTTAGGTCAGGTGAAGCAAACATTTTTAGGGTACTTATTCTAGTCCTTCTTCAGGATAGAAGCTAAGCAGTGTAATCCTTAAGCAAGTTACTGAGATAACCAGGTGCCTGCCAAGTCTCACCATTACTTCAGTTCAGTGAAAAGATGACCCTATGGTCTATGTTTCCTTTGGGCTGAGCTGTGACTACAAGCTCCCAGTGTATATCTGTCTGCTTCTTCATCATTAATTCATAGATGCATGTCTTCAGATAGGTAAAATAGTACAATTTTAAAATGTGAAATGATAAAATTATTGAATAGTAAGATAATGAAATGATAAAATGACCCAATTATTAAATAGCAAAATAGTGAAACAGTAAAATGGTATGGACAGTGCCTTTTGACAAGTATGCATTGGATTTAAGTGAGTCCATTATAGAGTGCCCTCAATAGAGAATTATTTTATATAGTTTAAGTGAATTTTAGAAAATGCAATCTGTACCAGCTGAGATAAAACTGAGTACAAGAGCTTATATTATTCAATTAGCTTGCAAATGTTTAAGTATTTATGAATTTCCTTTAGACTATTTCCATTTTTACTGACTCTCTCTCTCTCTCTCTCTCTCTCTCTCTCTCTCTCTCTCTTCATTTTCCTTTGCTTCTCCTCTTCTTCTCTTTACCTCTCACAAGATCTTGAACATTTTGACTCCATTTTTGGCTGACATCCAGAATTCTCACTGCTTTCTTTGACTTCAGGTTAAAATTCCTTAGCTAAAAGTTATCTGAATCCATTATGTGTGTCATTGTCCTAATTTTTTCCATATAATTTGTTTATTATAAGATAATTTACAAATATTTTGTCATCCTTGTACACAATGAACCTTGCACATAATAAGAATTCTTCTGACAAATCAAGGTAGGCTAAAATAATTAGCTTGCTTCATATTTCATTTCTTTATCTCTTGAATTTGAATAAAACTTGGATCCATTAGTTGAGAGCTGCAGCACCAGAGATGATTTCAATCAACTCCTTTGTGATGACTGCTTGGTGAGTACAGTTAAATGTCAAAGTCAAATTACCAATCATCTCAGAGGCATTCTTCTGCCATTGTCCATAGCTGTCATTCTTGCACTCTGCTCAATGGTGGTAAATTCCTTTAGAGTGTAGTAGATGATGTTTGCCAGACTATACTCTTGATAGTTTTGCAACACATCAGCATCAATGTCATCATAAATACTCATACTCTAAGCACTTGCAATGGTATTTAGGGAAAAGATAGGTTTTTCTTCTGTCTTATAAGAGATAACTGACCAAAATCAATAGATCCTTCATCAAACTCATATCCTGAATTTAGTAGTTCAAGGGCAATGATAGATGCACCTCCAAAGGAAGGGAATTTCCTCCCCACTTCTTTAAATGTCACCAAAAAGTGGTCAGAGTCCTATTAAGTTTGCCTCTGATTTTGTCACCAACTCCAACAATCATAACTTCCTTTCCAGCTGCTGTGAGAGTAGCAACCTCATTTTTTATTAGTTTAGCAATTGAACAATGTATAGCACCACAAAGGCTTCGATCTGAGGATACACCAATAATGAGGTATTTCTTCATGTCTTCTGCAGCCTCAATATCAGTTTTTTCATTAAGAGCCAAAGATCCAAGTCCATATATTCTGACTGGTTTCAGCTCTCTCTCAGATCAAGCATATTTTGCAGCTGTCACCATTTTCATAGACTGGTTATTTTCTGGATGTTTTTGATTGACTTAAATCTTCTGGTAATATCTTTTAAAGTTGCCATATTTCTGACTTGGATCCATTGTGGCTGCAAAGTCCAGGTGGAGGACCCGGTGAGAGCAGCTCGACAGAACATGGTGGGACTGACCCTGCTAAAGGATGGGCAGATGTACTTCACTGCACACCTCTCCTAATTTTTCTAATGATCCCATCCTTTGGTTTTAAGTTCTTGATCTCTGGCTCAGACAATTTTCAGTCAGCAAAGATTATAACTTTGACCAGAACACCTTTAGCAATACTCAAAAATCTTTTCTTCCCTTTATTTTCACTTCTGTTTCTGTTTGGAAGTTTTGCTAAGAGCCTGAATAACCTATTTTTTCTCTTAAATTCCTGTAGCTCTTCCTGTAATCAGAAGTTTCCTTTTGAAATCCAATAGACATCTAAAAGGTCCATCTTTCTTTCCATTTCTTTCCCTAGCATTACCACTCCATGGCATTACCTAAAAGTGCTTCTGCTCCTCAGCATCCTCCCCACTCCCACCTCATTACTAAACTAAATATTTTAGAACACTAGAGTTTTTTAAGGAAGATATTCCTTTCATCCATAAATAGTCATTTTAATTCTGAAAATATTAAAGCATGATAGAAATCTTGTATATAATTATACTTCAGGTCCTCCAACTAGGATGAACATGCCCAAATATAAAAATGTTTTTTTTTTTATTTAAAGTTCCAAATTCTTGGTTTTTCACTGGTTTTTCACCTACTCATTGAAAAGGAAAGAAATATAATATTTACTATATATAATGTATGTTTTATTTTTATATATATTATATAAAATGTATTTCATATATAGATTTGAATATATATATAAATCATTTCCATATTATTCATGTTCTGAGATTCAAAGAAAAAGAAAAAACTCATCAACTGCATCCAAGGTTCAATGACAATCATCTTTACTTTTGTCTTGACACTGAAGTTTTATGAGACAGTAAGAGAAAATGAGGTTGACGAGTTTGTGCAACTCTGCCTCACTTAAATCCAATGTATTCAAAAGGCATTACCCATGCCATTTTAATGTTTTGTTATTTTACTATTTAACAATTTTACCATTTTATCATTTCATTATTTTACTATTCAACAATTTTGTCATTTTACTTTGTTACTATTTTTAAGCTCTTACTGTTTTACTTACCTCATTTCCCTAATGTGATGATTGTCTACCACAGCAACTATACCTATCAGTTCTCTATCTGGAGGTGAACAGCATTTTTCATCATCATATGCTTGAAATTGCAGCAGATTCTTGTATTGATCAGAACGACTACATCTTCCACATTTGATTATCTTCACATTATTTCTGTTCCTGTGTAAATTTTTCTATTCTCCTGGTTCTGCTCACTTCATTTTGCATCAATTCACTTGTCTCCAGATTTTTCTGAAACTATCCCCTTCATTATATCTTACAACACAATAAGATTCCATCATATTCATATATTTTTTAACCATTGCTCAATTGATGGACATCATCTCACCTCCTAATTTTTACCACCACAAAAAGTACTGTAGTAATTTTACACATATTGTTATTTTCCCTTTCTTTTATCAAATTAGAATATGAACCAGTTACAAATTGCAATACAAAATGGTTGAACTGCTTCACAACTCCAACAACAGTATATTAGTGTACTTATTTTCCCACATTCACTCCACCGTTTATCATTTTATTTTTTTTTTCATCTTAGTCAATCTAATAATTGTGAGCTGGTAATTCAGATTTATTTTAATTTGAATTTTTCTAATTTTATTTTTATGGATCATTTTTTCATATGACTTTTAGTAGTTTTGATTTTTTCTTCACAGAATTGCCTTTTATGTCCCATTTATCAATTGGAAAAATGACTCAGTTCATTATATATTTAAGAAATGAGACCTTTATCCAAGAAACTTGCTGAAAAGATTTTTTTTCACCAGTTTTATGCTTTACTTTTTTTCTTTTTAATTTTAATAGCAGTAGTTTTGCTTGTGCAAAGCATTTTTAATTCAAAGTAGTCAAAATTATCTATTTTACAACCTGTAAATTTCTTCTATCTCTTGTTTGGTCTTGAACTGTTCCCCTATCCATAGATTTAACAGATAAATTCTTCATGCTTCACAATTTTGCTTTTATCATGCTTTATACCTTAATCATGTATCCAATTTGAGTTTATCTTGGTAAATGGTATGAAAAATTGGTCTATAGAAAGTTTATAGTTTTCCTTAGCAACTTTTGTCAAATAGTGGATACTTGCTCCCATTATTGGGATCTTAGTATTTATCAAAAATGTGGTTACTGTGCATACGTACTTCTAAATATAGTATGCCAACTTACTTCATTGAACAATCATCCTGTTTTTTAATGCATCACGAAATTGTTTTTAAGAGTACAACCTTGTAATATAGATTGCAATATTGATAGGGTTCTAATAGGATCCCTTGCCATTTTTTGGTTAATTCCTTTCATATTCTTGATCTTTTATTGTTTCAGATTAATTCTGCTATATTTTTAACAAACTATTTATTTTCAAAACTTTTAATAATGCACTGGGTAGTTAAATTAATTGAAATTTAATTGCTAGTTTTTTCATATTGCCTCACCCTACCAATGAGCAATCAATATGTCACCCCTTTTTAAAATCTGTGTTTATGTGGAAAGTGTTTTAAGATAGTGTTGATATCATTTCTGTGTGTACATGTGCATATTGGCATGTATTAATATATATATTTTATATACCTATTGCTATTTCATCTTTGTTTTTGTAGGGCAATGAGGTTAAGTGACTTGCCCAAGGTCACATAGCTAGGTAATTATTAAGTGACTGAGGCTATATTTGAACTCATGTCCTCCTTACTCCAAGACTGGCACTTAATCAACTGTGCCACCTAGCTGCTCACTCCTACAGTTATTTTAAATGGAATTTTTCTTTCCCTTCTTGGTGAATTTTGTTGATGATGTATAGAACTTCTTATGAATTATATGGATTCATTTCATACCTGTAACTTTAATATGCCTTGTATCATATACAAAAAGTAATGATTTTGTTTCCTCATGTTCTGCCATCATGTTTTAACTTTCTATAATTTATTTTCCTTGTCTTATTACTATAGCAGTCATTTCTAGTATAATACTGAATAATAGGTGCAATAATGAGCATGTTTGCTCCACCTGTGATATTACTTGGAAGTTTTTTAGCTTTCAATCATTTCAGATAATGATTAATCTTGGTTTTATATGTGTACAATTATATATATATATATATATTATATATAATATATATAATTTTTAAGAAAGGATTCATTAATTCCTATATTTTATAATGTCCATAATAGGAATGTGTGTCCTATTTCATCATAGACTTTTTTTGCATCTACTGAAATAATCACAATTTTTCACATTTTTTTTGTTGTGGTTGTCATTACCATTGTTATTGATATGGTCAGTTATGCTTTTGATTTCCTTAATGTTGAACCTGCCCTACCTTCCTATTTTATAAATCAGCCTTGATCACATTTTATGATCTTTATGATATACTGCTTTATATAGCTCTTTACTACCATTACTCAGAACTTTTTATAACAATTAACATTAGGGAAATTAGTCTATGATTCTCTTTCTATTTTTGCTTTTTGTTTAGATATCAGACCCACATCTGCATCATTAATAGAATTTTACAGAATTTGTTTAACTATTTTTTCAAATAGTCTATTTATTATTAGAATTATTTGTTCTTTATATGATATATAGAACTGTAAATTCAGTGGAGCCAAGATGGCAACAAGAAGGGATCGAGTCTTAGGAGCTCTCTGATAAAACTCATCAGCTAAGGACTCTAACTAAACTTTTGAGAGACAGAACCCACAAAGGGACCCAGTGAGGCTGTTCTCCTACTCAAGGTAACCTGGAAAAGAGAAGAAAGGCTCTGCTCCCCGGGGTTGGAGGGGCAGCCCACCAGAGCCAAAGAACTTCAGCCTCCCGGACGCAACCCCAGGGCACTGGGAGTCTCAGCTCACAGCAGCGGGGGAGTCTCCTGAGCTGCACCCCAAGGAGCACAAGGCACAAAGTGGGGGAACAGCAGGGGACCTCTGCCAGAGCGAGCACCTGGAGCCCAGCCCTCAGGGCACACAGGGAGCAGCTTGGTCTTTCTGCAACCCAGAGCAGGGAAACAGAAGCAGGTGGAGCTGGTAAACAGGAGCCCCCAGGACATGAGCCCATTCAGCTGAGGGAGCAGAGTGAAGAGAAACTGCAAGCTTTGTCCTCTGCCCCTGGAACAGGACTCTGGGGCTCTTACCACATTCAGATCCTGATCTCAGTCTAGGCCCCCCCATAGAACAGTAGGGCCCCCCCACCTCAGCCCCGTGGCAGGGGGGGGGCACTTATGGTCATTCACAGACCAGGAGGGAGGACAGAGCCTCACACACTGAGACCCTTGTGGGAGTATCCCAAAAGCTCAGGAAGCACCCCAAACCAGGCCCAGGCTGAGAAAATGAGCAAGCAGAGAAACAAAAGGAAGACTATTGAGAAATATTTTGCAAATGAGCCCAAGAAGAATCAAAATACTCAGTCTGAAGATGAGGAAGCCCAAGCTCCTGCATCTAAAGACTCCAAGAAAAAACAGAAATTGGGCTCAGGCTATGACAGAGCTCAGAAAAGACTTTGAAAATCAAATGAGGGGGTTGGAAGAAAAACTGGGAAAAGAAAGGAGAGAGATGCAGGAAAAACATGAAAATGAAGTCAGCAGCTTAGTCAAGGAAATCCAAAAAAATGCTGAAGAAAATAGCATGCTAAAAACCAGCTTAGGTCAATTGGATAAAACAGTTCAAAAAGTTATTGAGGAGAAGAATGCTTTAAAAAGCAAAATTGGCCAGATGGAAAAAGAGATAAGATAACTCTCTGAGGAGAACAAATCCTTCAGACAAAGAATAGAATTCAGGGAGATTGATGAATTTACCAGAAATCAGGAATCAATACTTCAAAACAAAAAAAATGAAAAATTAGAAGAAAATGTGAAATATCTCATTGAATAAACAACTGATATGGAAAACAGACTTAGGAATGATAATTTAAAAATTATTGGAATACCTGAAAGTCATGATCAGGAAAAGAGCCTTGACATCATTTCCAAAGAATTACTACAGGAAAATTGCCCTGATATTCTAGAAGCAGAGGACAAAATAGAAATGGAGAGAATCCACCGATTCCCCAGAGAAAGAGATCCCAAAAAACCAACCCCTAGGAATATTATAACCAAGTTCCAGAACTCCCAAGTCAAAGAGAAAATATTACAAGCAACCAGAAGGACACAGTTCAAATATTGTGGAGCTGCAGTCAGGATCACACAGGACTTAGCAGCAACTACATTGGAAGCTTGTAGGGCTTGGAATACAATATACCAGAAGGCAAAAGAGCTTAGATTGCAGCCAAGAATGAACTACCCAGCAAGGCTGAATGTCCTCTTCCAGGGAAAACGATGGACATTCAATCAACCGGGGGAATTTCAAATGTTCCTTTTGGAATGGCCAGAGCTGAACAGAGGTTTGATCTTCAGATACAGGACTCAGGTGAAGCATGGAGATTGGAGGAGAGGGGGGAAATATGAGGAACTTAATGATGATGAACTGCATGTATTCCTGCATAGAAAAATGACACTGATGATACTCATATGAACCTTCTCAGTTAATAGAGCAGGTAGAGAGAGCTTTTATAGTTGAAGCACAGGAGAAAGCTGAATTCGAAGATAAAATATGGTGTAAAAATGGAGTCAATAGAAAAAAAAAGGGAAATGGAATGGGAGAAAGAAAAAGGACGGGGGGAATAGTCCAAGATATTTCACATAAGATTTTTTTTATTACAATGAGCTATGGCAATGATATGGAAGGGGGAGGCAAGGGGGAATGAGGGAACCTTTGCTCTCATCAGAGATGGCTAGGAGAGGAAACAGCATATATACTCAATGGGGTATAGACATCTGGAGTAAGAAGGAGGGGGGAGCAGGGGGAAGGGGTGGTGATGTTAATTAAGCTGGAGAGGATGGACCATGGAGGGAGAGTGGCCAGATATAACACATTTTTTTTCTTACTTCATGCAAGGGGCTGGGATTGGAAGGCCTGCCCAGGACCATAGGGCCAGGTGGATTCTGGGCCTAAGGGCTCAGGGCTTCTTGGCCCCAGCACCAGGGATCTGTCTGCTCAGCCAGTCAATGACCCTACAGCAGAGTCATAGTGAAAGGAGAGAGAAAATAGAGTATATGGTAGTGGAGAAATAAGAAAGGAGGGAGTTGCAATCAGCAATGGCAACTGTCGAAAAATATGGAAGTAACTTCTGTGATGGACTTATCATAAAGAATGAGATCCACCCATGACAGAGTTGTTGGTGTTGGAACAAGGACTCAGGCACATTTTTTCTTATTATTATTTGGGGGAGGGTGCAGGGCAAGTGGGGCTGGATGGCCTGCCTGGGGCCACATAGCAGGGTGATCTTTGGGTGTCTGGGGCCGGATTTGGACCCGGGGTGCTCCTGGCTCAAAGGCCAATGCTCTGTCTGCTACCCAGCCACCCCTACTATCATTACTATTTTATTTTATTTTGGGTGTTTTTTTTTCTTCTTTTTGGTTTTTGCAGGGCAGTGGGGATCGGGTGGCTTGCATGTCACACGGCTGGGTGATGGTTGGGTTTATGATGCTGGATATGGGCTCAGGTGCTCATGGGTCCAGGGATGGTGCTTTGTCCATTGTGCCACCTGGTCATACCTACAATTTTTATTATTATTATTTTTTTAATTTTGATTTTTTTCTCTCCCCTTTACTTTTTTCGCCCAAGCAATTCTATCTATATTCAGGGGTGAGGAGGGGTATTTTGTTTACTTGTAAACAAGAATATTTTATTAATTTAAAAAAACATTTGTACAAAATTAGAATAAAAAAATAAATTTAAAAAAAAGAAAGAAAATGAAGGACAAAACATTATCCCTTTCACATCAGTGCTTTCCTCTAGTGATTGTTCCACCTTATAACATGTATTTAACTCTCGAGAGCAGGCTGTCTCCACCTTTGTATTGCCAGCACTTAGTACGGTACCTGGCACACAGTAGGTACTTAATCAATGCTTGTTGACTGATTGCTAACCCATAAACTCTATGTTAGTTAGAAACCATATAGTATTTATGTTTTGTACTCTCTTATGAACAAACTGAAGCACAATGCTCTGCACATAGTAGATGGTTAATAAATGTTTTTTCAATGAAAACAAAAAGAACTGTAAATTCAACTGTAAATCCCTCTGGTGCTAGGAAATAGTTTTTCCCTAAGCTCACTTATGTCTTTTTCAATTTCTTTTTCAAGATGATGTCATTTCAGTATTATTTTTCTTGTCCATTAATCTGGGCAATGTATATTTTTGTAAATATTGTTCCATTTCATTAAGATTGTCAAATTATTGGCATATAATTGATTGAAATTATGCTCAATTGTTTTTATTTCATTTTTGTTAGAAAAGTTGGAAACTTTTCATTTCCTGAAGGTAATTTGGTTTTCTTTTTTTAAAATTTTAATCAAAATAGTTAATGATTTATTTATTTTACTGGGGTTCCCCCATAAACCACCTTCTAGTTTTATTGACTGATTCAACTATTTATTATTTTCAATTTTATTAATCTCTCATATTTAATGATTTCTATTTCATATTTAATAATTGATGATTTGAATTTGTTGCTTTTCTAGTTTATTTTAGTTGCATGTCTAATTCACTGATATTTTTTCTCCCTTTTAATGATGTATTTAGAGATATAAACACTACTTTGGCTGAATAGTACAAATTTTGGTATGTTTTCTCAATTGCCTGAACTTTTGCCTTTTATATCCTTCTACTGTCAGAATTCATTCTGGGGTTCTTTAAGTTTTTGGTGCTTTCAACATGTTGTGATGTGGGAAGCAGTTTGTTCACTCATCTCCTAGTCTGTATTCTATTCCTTAAAGCTAGGGTCCCTGCTTCCTTTTGACTTTGACTGCTTTTCTCTGCCCTAGACCTGTGACTAGGAATTGAGGAATGGAAGACAGAATTTCTAGACCAAGACTGCCCCTCTCAGCCCTGAAATTGTGACCCCAAAAGACATAATGAACAAAAGATTTGCCAGATGGCATCAAATAATGTATAGGGGTCTCCTGGAATTTCTTTCTGTCCTTGTTTTCAATTCTCTTACCATCTTGGTCCTTTGGTCTGCTACCCTCTGCTGTTGCCATTTCCACAGCCTGTTGCTACTTTCATTGTGCTACCCTCCTAGCCAATTTCCACTGAGTCTGCAAACCTCTCTGTCATCTTCATAAACTTCTTTGAGTTTAAAAAAAATTACTATTGTGACTTTGTCTTGACTTTTCTGCTCAGAACTGAATTGAGTGAATTCTTAGGTCACTGTGAAAATGTTTGGGTATTGCTGAGGCAAATTGGTTACCTTTAAGTCCCAACTTGTAAATCAATTTAACTATTTACCCTTTCAAACTGGTTCAATTTTCCAAATTTTCCATTGTTTTTAATAGTTCCACTATCCTGATGGCTTCTTAGGCTAGAGACCCTGGAGCCATCCTGTTTCTTAAACTAGAAACCAGGGAGACATTCTCTATATCTAATTTGCTACAAAGTTTCAGTATTTCTTCTTTAGAAATTATCTCTTGAGGAGGCCTAAATCTTTCTGTTTTCACCACTGTCCCAACATAAGCTTGGGCTCACATCTCATTACTTCCAGATTACTATAATTTTCTAACTGGATTCCTTTATTCCAGTATCTTCTCCCTCATACCCATCCTAAATTTATTTTAATATTGTGTTGGCAATAATATTTATCTATGTTTCTCTCCTACACAACAACTTATAATATCCATGTATTACTGAAGACTAGCATCTTTTTGTTCTTCTATACACATTTTGCATTTCATTTCTCTGTGCCTGTTTTTATGGTTTGACTCTCAAAGTGAGGAAATAGTGGAATCATATACTTTCTAGGAATTTGATGGGGAAATGGAGAGAAATGTAGAGATGGTGACCAATCAGTTTTGAAGAATTAAGAGGAAAAGACAATGGAAAAGAGATTAAAGATATAATTAGGTTCTGTCAATGCCATCTATCACTCCTGCTAACTTCACAGACCAAAGAAATATCTTGAACTCAAGAGTTCTAAGCTACAGTAGAATAAGCTGGTCAGGTAAGAAGACCTCAAGGACGGTGGAGTAGGTGAATAGTGTAGAGATTCTTCTTTTTTCCTCTCCTTTCTATACCTCACTCTTCTCCTCATATGGCTGGGTTGAGTTGATATTTACCAATTGTTGTAGCAGGGTGTTGAAAGAAGGACATAGGCTTCAATAGCAAGCAAATTTCAGAATGGGTCCCAAGCCCCAAGCCATGGATTGGTTTGTATACCCTGAGAGAGTCTGAAGGCTATTCTTCACAGTTAATTCATATAATTGTTACCTTGTTGTTTCTACACATTTATCTTGGGAAAACAGTTGTAATTACTATATCTCTTGTACATAATCTCTGTCTGTCTCTCTCTCCCCCATAAAGAAAATGTCTAATTCTTCTCATCACTCATGTGACCTATAAGCCAACTATTTCTGTATATGACAATAACAGCTTACTTTTATATAAATTATATATAAACATATATAATTTACAAAATGTTTTGCATACATTATGTCACCTTATCCTTTCAAGAAATCAGTCATAAAAGTATGGACATTTTTCTATAGATGAGAAAATTAAGTATGGAAAACTGAAATATCCTGTCAAAATTCATACAGCTGGTGAGAAAACCTAAACTGGAACACAGGTTTCCTGATTCAAATCAATATTCCTTTCATACATCATGGGGTTTATGAGCAAGAAGTGATTTAGAGGTTGTGTTTCACTTAAGTTGAAGGAGTTCACTTTACTTCTCAATACACGAGAAAATTCTTATTCAACCGAGAGAAAAACCTTCTATAGGTTCCCAATCATGGAAATTATACATATAAAAAAATATCTGAATGAATAATTTGTACTTATTAGCAAACTGTGACAACTATATTCCTTTAATAGTTACTAATTGTTCTTTAGTCATTTTTCATTTGTGTCCAACTAGTCATGACCCCATTTGGGGTTTTCTTAGCAGAGATAATGGAGAACTTTGCCATTTTTTTTTTTGTCTTCAGCTCATTTTACAGATAGGAAAGTGAAGTAAACAGGACTTAGTGACCTGCCCAGGATCACACACACACACACACACACACACACACACACACACACACACGTTTGAGAACAAATTTTAAACTCAGAGCTTCTAGCCTCAAGGTCTGATTTTCTAACCACTTTTTAACACTGATTTTTAACATGTTCCTTTAACATAGGAGTAGTTAAACAATTTTGTTTTTCCCATTTTTATTGTCCCTTTGGTAATATGATGATTTCTATGGGACCCCTCCCATAAGAACCCCTCAAGAAAAAATATTTTGAGGAAACTAATTATATTGAAATAAAATTATCAAAATATATTTTTAAAGTTTTTCCGATCTTAGTTTACTACTTTCCTAATATAATCTTTCATAAATGCTTTATGTTCTTAGAAGTTTAAAGTTTCCAAGGCATTTTAAAAATATAATCATTTGATTTTCAGAGAAATCCTATTAGATAGCCAATGCATAAATTAGTTGCATGCCGCTTTGCTGATAATGAAACTAGGACAGAAAATTGATGTGACTAGTTAGCATTTGGACAAGCTTTCAATGACCTCTCATTCAGATTATTTTCCCTTCATTATATTGCATCTGTAAAGCAATATTTTCCTCTTATCTTTGTTACTTTATGCAATGGCAGAGGAAAAATGAGATGAGGTTCCTTTGGATGTAATGGACACTAATCAGCAAACTGGACTGAGGTTAGTGGGGTTTCTCTACTGGCCTATGCTATACGTGATCATTCAGAGTACCACTTTCCATTTCTAATTTGTTCCCCTTTCATACCTTTGGATACCACTGAATACATTTCACATCATGAAAAAGTTAATCTTATAATTCAAGGTATGTTCTTATATTTAGCAAAACTGTCTGAAAACACTGGCAAATGTGCAAATTGATAGCAAAATGCTGTTTAATTTAGGTGGGCTAAAATTGTTGACATGGGAAAAGATTGTTCACACCAAGATTTGTCATAAACAGATCCTATCCACACTTTCAGACAAAAGAAGTTTGCTCTTCCTAGTTGCCTATAGTTACGTAATTACTCTAGGTGTGTGTTAAGCAGAGTGACTGCCTCTGAATGTGTCCACAAGTCTTTACAGTAACATGGGCAATTTACCGACATTTTTTCTTGTTTAATTAAATAATAATCAGTAGGTGGTAATTCAGGCCTTAGGTATCAATAAAGTATATTTGAAAGTACGATGCCCTGATTTGCTACTCTTCCAATATTTGTATTGCAGAAGGGGACAACCATCCCTTCCCACTACCAAACAACTCCACATACAGGGCAGATGAGGCAGCCTAGTTGAAGCAACAAGGTGCTCTTGAGAGAGAGACAGAAGCCTGCCTCTTTCAAGAAAGTCAGAGAACAACCATCTTGAATACCATTTCCTCTAAGACCCTAATAGAGACAGTGCCTTTAAACTTAATCCTAAGAAGCAATTTCTTGCCCTGGTAACTGATCTTGCATCCACTGTGTCTGAAGATGCAGAAAAGAAACTTCTTGCTGCCTAAGCACTTAGAACTGTCAAATGGTTCTTCATAAGAAAGTGGTTTAATTTTACAAGTAGACAGTACATTAAAGGAGATGCATTCATATCTTCTTTATTATTACACCACAGAATAATGAGACTTCCCTATGACTTGCAGTTGAAACCTTCCATAAGTATGGTGTTTCATCCATTGAAATTTAAATTCATTGAGACCAAGAATTGTCTTCCTTTTTTATATGTATCTCCAGCACTTAGCTTGAAGCACAAAATGCTTTGAACATAGTAAGTACTTAAAAAATGACTCATTCATTCATTCCATATAATACCACTCTGTACATACAATAACTTTCTTTACAAAAGAGAAATTAATGGGAATAAAGGAGAAAAGATCAACCAGGTGGCTCAATAGATATAACACCAGACATGTAACAAGGAAAAATCATCTTCCTGGGTTCAAATCTGATCTCAAAGAGAACATTATTTCCATAAGGATTTAAATAGCATGACCTACATTTCTATTGTAATATCACGAGACTATGTTCACTCTCTTGTATGGTCTCTGAGTTACCAGAACTGGGTTGGGGAAACAGGAAGAAGAAAATGCGGGTAATGGGTGAGAGAACCTTGCTGCTGCCACCTTTCATTCACTACCTGTTTTAGGATAAGAATTTCCACTTCCCATGCTGTCAGTCTGGCACCTTGCATCACTCAAAAATAAAGCATTCTATTAAAGTAGCAATAAAAAACTCTTCAGATATGGCAAAGTAGGCCAAACTCTTTGAGGTGTAAAGTATATTTTCCATTCTTACTACAGAAACAGAGAAAAGGTAATTTTTCCTAACACTCTCACCAAAGATACAATTTATTTTTTAACAATGCTGTTCTTTACAAATCTTACCATGATACTCCTCCTTTCAATAAATTTTGAATTTTTGGTCATGCATATTTCAAATGATGAATGGGATAATGTTAAAATACTTTATGCTCTATGTTTGACGTCAATGCTATAGGGACAGTAATGAATTACAGTAGGAAAACTATAAAGAAGTGACCAGTCTATGTATTATTTAATTCTCTTAGACTTCCCTTTGGTCTAGAAGAGGTTTGAAATATTTGGATTACTTTTTCTTTTGGTTACACCCTATTTGTACTGTAACAACAATCTTACCTCACCTTAATGACTGAATGGACATTGCTTCAGTCAAACTGAGATCTGGGAAAGATATAGTTTTTAAAAGCCAAGACTTTATTATAATAGAGGAAAAGAAGGGAGATTATGAACACTAAAGAAATCTTACTCTCAACTGATTTGGCTCAAAGGGTAAACAGCATACATTCCCATCTGGGTTTAGTAAGTTATCCTACCCTATAGAGATGTAGGGTGGGGGAAGAAAGGCAAGTTGAGGGAAGTAGTAGTCTGAAGTAAACTATTGTTAAAAAGGAATAAAAGGAAAGGGAAAAGAAAAGTGCAAGAGGAAGAGAAAATGGAGGGAAATAGAGTCAGCCATCATAACCATGAATGTGAATGCAATGAACTTTCCCCCAAAATGGAAGCAGATATCAGAGAGTATTAAAAACCAAAATCTTTCAATAGGTTGTTTACAAGAAACAAATTTGAAGAGAAGAGATACACACGGGATAAAGATAAAATATCAGAGCAGACTATATTACATTTTAGCTGAAGTGGAAAAAGCAGCATTATGTAATCATGATCTCAGACAAAGCAAAAGCAAATAATAGAAATAATTAAAAGGGATAAGGAAGGAAACTGCATCCTCCTGTAAAGATACCATAGCAATGAAATCCTCTCAATATTAAACATATATGAATCAAATGGTATAGCATCCAAATATTTACAGGTAAAACTAAATTAGGCATAGGTAGCAAAACTTTATTACTGGACAACCTCAACTTCCCTCTCTCAGTATTAGATAAATGATGAACAAAATAAAGAAGGAAATTAAGAAAGTAAATAGAATTTTAGAAAATTTAGAAATTATAGACATCTATAGAAAACTGAATCTCCAAACCACTTCAAATATATTTAATGACTCTAATCAAATTCTATAGTGATATAATTCACAAAAAGATCAAGTGAAACAATTTTTCAGTCTGAGACAACTCAGAAGATCTGAGAGAAGAGTCTGTTGCACAGTCCAGGTCAATCAAGAGTGAACTGGTTCCAGGCATCCAGTAGCAGACCATGGAGCACCTAGATCTGTGGCAGAAGTGATGGCTTCCAAAACTCTCAGGGATTGAGATTGTCAAGGGATTGTCAAGAACAATTGAGAAGGTCAGTGGGAAAACTCTGCCACAACAGAATGAGAAGGGCATCCAGTCCACTCAGATTTCAATACAGACCTGGTCATAGTGAACCAGGAGGAGACCTGGGGCACCGTCTAGCAGCTGCTTCCAGAGTGCTCAGTCCATAAATGGTAAGGTGGGGGGGTGACCAGGGTTGATTACAGAGTTCTCTTTGCTATCCCTGAGGCAGGATTCTGTTGCTTCTCCCACACTCAGATCCAGGTACCAGTCTGGAGCCCCAGTCTCAGGAAAAGGAACTGAAGCACAAAAGAGCTTACACCTGCCATGGAGCAGGGACCCTCCTCATAATTCCAGGCAGGAAAGTGATGCTTGTGGTCATCCACAAATCAGAACACAGATCAGTAGAACAACCATAGACTCTCTTAAGACCTTGGAGGAATAGAGAACTTGCAGATCCCTGAAAACAGCTGCAAAACCCTCAAAAACATGGGACAGTATTCCTCTAATTTGTTAAGCCCTGACCTAACAAAAAATAAGTCATAGGTTTGGGAAATTAACAAACAACAGAAGGAACAAAAATCTGACCATAGACAATTATTTTGGTTCTATGAAGGATCAAAATATACATACTCAGAACATAACAAAGTCAAGGTTTATGAATCCAAAGCCTCCAAGAAAAATATAAATTAGTCTCAAGCTATGGAAGAGTACAAATATTGTGAAAAACAAGCATAAGGGAGGTAGAGGGAAAAAATGGGAGGATAAGTGAGAGCAATATGGTAAAATCATGAACACCAAGTCAGTAGTTTGGTGAAAAAGACACCAGAAATATTGAAGGATGTAACTTCTTTAAATCCAGTTTGGTTCAAATGGAAAAAGCAGTCCAAAAAAGGCTAATGAAGAGAAGAATGCCTTAAAAAGCAGAATTGGCCAGATGGAAAAGGAGATAGAAAAGCTCTAGGAAGAAAATAATTCCTTAAAATGTAGAATAGTGCTAAGGGAAGTAGATCACATTGTGAGAAATGAAGAAACAATAAAACAATACTAAATTAATTAAAAACTAGAATAAAATTTGAAATATCTCATTGGAAAAACAACTTATCTAGAAACAAAGATCCAGAAGAAATAATTTAAAAATTATTGGACTACTAAAAAAAGGGGAGCAGCTAGGTGGCATAGTGGATAAAGCACCGGCCCTGGAATCAGGAGTACCTGGGTTCAAATCTGGTCACAGACACTTAATAATTACCTAGCTGTGTGGCCTCAGGGAAGCCACTTAACCCCATTGCTTTGCAAAAAAAAAACACTAAAAAAAATTATTGGACTACCTGAAAATCATGCCTAAAATAGAGATTACATGAGATTTTTTTCAAGAAATTCCCCAGGAAAACTTCCCTGATGTCCTAGAAGCAGAGGGTAAAATAGAAATTGAAAGAGGTCACCAATGAACTGAAAGAGATCCCAAAACAAAAACTGCCATGAGTATTATAGCCAAATTTCAGAATTTCCAGGTCCAGGAGAAAATATTACATGCAGTCAGAAAGAAACAATTCAAACAGCAGCTTTTATATCGAGGGTTTATAGTGCTTGAAATATGATATTCTAGAAAGCAAAAGCATTTGGATTATAACCAGAATCAACTACCCAGCAAAAATGAACATATTCTTTCAGGGAAAAAGATGGACATTTGACCAGAGGGGAATAGAAAGTATGATCTTCAAGTACAGGATTCAGAGATGGTGGACAGGAAAGGCAAAACAAAAGGAACATAATGATGTTGAACTGCTTGCATCCCTACATGGTAAGATGAAACTGATAATTCATATGAATTGTCTCATTATTAGGACAGTTAGAAAGAGCATATATAGACAAGACACAGAAGGGACTGAATTTGAAATTATTACATATATATATATATACATATATATATATACATATGTATGTATGTATATAATGGAACTAATGGGGGAAAGGAATGTACTGAGTAAAAAGGAAAGGAGAAGTAGAATGGGGAAGTCATTTCATAAAGGAGACAAGAAAAACCTTTTACAGTGGCATGGAAGAGGGGGAAAGGGGAGGGGGAGTGAGTGAGCCTTAATAACATACACACTCAGTTGGTTATAGAAATCTATCTTACTCTAAAGGAAAATAGGAGAGAAAAGGAACAGAAGAAAGGAGATAAGGGGATAAGGAGGATGTGGGTGATAGAAAAGAGGGAAGATTATGGGAAAGGGTAGTCAGTTGCAACACACTTTTGGAACAGAGTAAAAGGAGAGAGAGAGAGAGCATAGATTAAATAAGGTGGGGGAGTAGGATGGAGGGAAACACAGCAATAGCAACTGTAGGGAAAAAATACTGAAATCATTTCTCTGATGGACTTATGATAAAGAATGCCATTCATACCAAAATCAGAACTGATGATATTTGAATATAGACTTAAACACACTTTTTTCTCTCTTATTTTTTTTTTTATGAAGTTTTCTCTGTGGAGGAATGGAGTTCTGCTTACTTTTACAACATGACTAGTATAGTAATATTTTTCTTGGTTGCCTATTTTTAACCTACACCAAGTAAGTTGCTTTCTCAATGGGGGGTAGTGGAGTGGGAGGAAAGGAAAGAATTTGGAATTCAAGGTTTTGGAAGCAAATGTTGAAGTTTACTTTTCAAGCAGTGGGAGAAAAAATTAAAAATAAAATTAATTAATAAAAATTAAAAAAAGAAAATTGAGTGTGAATAGTAAGGAATATGCTTTGTTTTCTATGATACATCACATCAACACAAAATGACCCTGTATTAATGCATTAAAACCTGACAATCAAATGCAAAAACCCCAGAAATTTTAAATGCTCCCTTTCACATTGTGATGCAATAAAAATCACATGTAATAAAGAGCCGTGGAAAGAGGAAACCCAAAATTAATTGGAAACTAAATCATCTAATTTTATAGAATGACAGGATCAAACTACAATCATAGAAATAATCAAAAATTTTATCCAATCCAAGATAATAATAATGAGACATCCTACCAAAACTTATGGGATGAACTCAGTGAAGTTATTAGGGAAAAGTTTATATCTACAAATACTTACATGAATAAAATAGAGAAAGCAGAGATCAGTAACTAACAAAGGCTAGAAAAAAACAAATTGAAAATCCCCAATTAAATACTAAATTAAAAATTATGAAAATTCAAAGGAGACATTAATGAAAGGGAAAGTAAGAAAACTGTTGAACTCAAATAAAACTAGTAGTTGGTTTTATGAAAAAGTCAGCAAAATAGATAAAACTTTAGCTAATCTGATGTATAAAAAAGAAAGAAACAATTGAAATTATCACTATCAAAAATGAAAAGGGAAAACACACCAATAAGAAGAAAATTAAAGTAATAACTTGGAACTATTTTGCTCAACAGAATACAAACACATTTGATAATAGAAGGGAAATGCATGAATATTTACAAAAATGTCCAGATTAACAGAAGAGGAAGTAAAATACTTAAATAGCCCCATTTCAGAAAAAGAAATTGAAGAAACCAT
This sequence comes from Macrotis lagotis, assembly GCF_037893015.1. NCBI lineage: Eukaryota > Metazoa > Chordata > Mammalia > Peramelemorphia > Peramelidae > Macrotis > Macrotis lagotis. Next base: position 226,310,021 of record NC_133666.1, on the reverse strand, counting down.
AAATAAGCTTCCTAATGAAAAAATCTCCAGGGCCACATGGATTTAGAAATGAATTCTACCAAATATTTAAAGAACAATTAATTCCAATTCTAATAAATCATTTTAAAAAATAAATAGGTGAAGAAAGAGATGTATCAAATTCTTTTCAGGGCACTAACATGGTGCTGATACCTAAACCAGAAAGAGTCATAACAAAGAAAATTAAAGACTAATCTCACTAATGAATCTTGATGCAAATAATTTTAAATAATATTTTATCAAAGAGATTAGAGCCAGTTAATCCCTGGAATAATATATTATGATAGAGTAGTATTTTTATCAGGTATGCAGAAATGGCTCAATATTAGGAAAAACAATCAGCATAATTGATCATATTAATGATGCAACTGAGAGAAATCACATGATTATCTCAAAATATGTTGAAAAAACTTTTGACAAAATACAGCATCTTTTTCTCTTAAAAGCACTAGAGAGCAAAGGAATAAATGCAGTTTTTTCTTAAAATGATAAGCAGTATGTCTCTAAAACATCAGCAAGCTTTATATGTATTGGGGATAAACTAGAAGCATTCCCAGTAAGATTGAGTGAAACAATAATGTCTACTATCACCATCATTATTCATTATTATATTAGAAATGTTAGCTTTATTAGTGAGTGCCATAATAATCAAACTACCAAAAAACTATTTTACAGAGCAAGAAAATAATAGTAAGAAAAATTTATCTGGAAAAACAAAAAGTCAAGAATGCCAAGGGAATTGATGAGAAAAATGCAAAGAAAGATGACTCAGTCATACCATATCTAAATCTGCATTATCAAGTGCCAGTCAACAAAATTGTATGGTGCTGGCTAAGAAATAAAGAAATAGATCAGTGGAAAACTTTAGGTACAAAAGAAACAATACTGAATGAATACAGAAAACTACTGCTTGGTTAAAATCAAAGACTTGAATTTCTTGGATAAGACTCACTCTTTAATACTGACTACTGGGGAAAAATTGAAAATAGTATGGCCAAAAAGATCCATATCTCATATCCTATACCAATATAAGGCCAAATGGATAGAGGATTTTGACATAAAGTGTGATACCATAAGCTAATTAGCAGAACTAAGAATAGTCTATCTGACAGAACTATGAAGAGGGGATGAATTTCTGACCAAACAAGAGATAGATCACATTATAATAGCAAAAATGGTTGATTTTGTCTGCATTAAATTAAAAAGGTTTTGCACAAATAAGACCAATGCAACCAAGACTATAAGGAATGCAGAAAGCTGGGAAACAATTTTCAGAGATAGTATTTCTGATAAAAGACTCATTTCTAAAATTTGTAGAGAATAGAATAAAATTTATAAGAGTACAGGTCATTCTCCAATTAATAAATGATCAAAAGTCATGAACAGGAAGTTTTCAGATGAAGAAATTAAAACTATAATCATATGAAAAATGTTTCAAAACTTTATTGATTAGAGAAAGACAAATTAAAATGACTCAAAGGTACCACTTCTTTCCTTTTAGATTAACTAAAATGATAAAAAGGGAAAATGATCAAAGTTGGAGTAGATGTGGGAAAACTAGGGAACTAATGACTGTTGGTGGAGTTGTGAACTGATCCAAACATTCTGGAAAGCAATTTGGAACACTACCCATATCCTTTGATCCAGCAATATCACTACTAGGTATGTATCCCAAAGAGATCATAAAAGGGGGGAACAATCATTAATAGCAACATTGTGAGATGACTAATTATAATGGGCATAGCTCATTTCAACAGTTCAGTGACCAAGAACAATCCTGAGAGATCTGTAATGGAAAATGCCATACACATCCAAAGAAAAAACTATAAAGTCTTAAATGAAGAGCATAGAATACTATCTTCATTTTTTAAAACTTCTTTTATGCTTTTTATTTTTTTCTCATGTCTTTTTGCTCTAGTTCTAATTCCTTTTTCATAAGTTATCTAACATGGGAAAATGTGAAACATGAGTATTCATGTATAACCTTTATCACATTGTTCACTGCCATGGGGAATAGTGGGGACAGAAGGGTAGTAGGAAACTGTAGAACTTAAAAGTTTGCAAAAGAATGAATGTTGAAAACTATCTTTACATATAATTGAAAAATAAAGCAAAATAAGATGAATAAAATAAAAATCCAAGGTCTCTCACTGCATCCAGGGCCATCTCCAGCCATATTGATCTATATTCTGGTCACTGGATCCCAATGACTCCAGAGAAATAAGACTGATGAATTTGTACAGACCCTCTCCCCCCAAATCTAACTCTCTTGCATATTATCACTTCTCTCATAAATTGTTCTTCTGGGAGAAGGAAGGACTAGCAACTTCAAATATACCAAGACAACATTAGGATCAGAAAAAAAAACATTAGAATGAGTTGGTATTTGCATTATTTGAAGGAATGCTGGCCTCAAGGTAGTCACAGATCTTTATTTTGAAGTATTGGAGATTTTGTGAATATCAACAATGGTTTGAATTTAAAGAACATTTGAAATACTAGCAACAAATTCTTTGGAAATGAATAGAAGATGTGAACTGTCAGGTGTAAATGCAGAAAGCTCTAGGTATTCAATTTAGTTAACTATCTAAAGTAAAAGCAACATCAGTCTTGTCCTCTGTGCCAAACAACTCCCAATTTCATATCATTTGTAAATTCAATTAGTATGCTCTTTACTCTAGTCACATAGCCCATCTGACCTCTGAGTCTTTCTGTTCCATTTTCACCCTTCTATCCCCCCAGGCTATCTTTGGTGCACATCTTATGGGCCTCACAGCCTTGTTTTTCTTTCTCTTTTTTTTTCCTACTGTGCTGAGTCTTTATGCAATGAAAGGGAAAAAAGCACAGATAGTTCTGTAGTTTTCTCTAATAGAGCTAGTAACCAGGTAGAACATATCTACAACAATTTTCTCTTTCTTTTTTCAGAGCCCACAACTTCACCATACACAGAAAGACTCAAATATTTTATATAATGTAACACGAATGTGTTGATTTCTCCTCCTCTTATAAACCATGTAACAAAACTAGTGTCACAAGTTTTCCTGACTGGATATTTGGGATGGAGTATCCAAGTATGAAGCAAAAAAGAAATAATAATAAATTTACCTTGGATACCTGGCTACTTCTGTGGCCATAGACATAAATATTATCATCAAATAAAATTATTTATTTACATGGTGGTGTTGACCTTTTAATTAAATGGAAATGAATAGAGTCATCATGTATTGACAGGTATTTACATAGTACGTAATTATAGGGTAAATAGATTATTTCTGTTATAAAACTAGGGGCAGGTTGTGCTCAACTCTAGAACACAGTCACCAAGTAGTCTGCAAGACCATATAATTGCTATGTAGTTTCCTGGCATTTACCAAGCAAAATGAAATCCTGAATGTAAGTGCTATTTGTCTAGTGACTTGTAATTCAGGACATTACTCTGATTTTTATTTTATTGGGGATTAGGTAGTTGAAATCAGTAATAATATTTCCATTGTCCCCCATCATGGGAAAGAATCTAAAAAATATCTATACAGTGTTTTTGAGGGGGTGGGGGTCAGAGTGGTGGGGAGACTGAAATGCACTCTATCCTATTGCCAACAGTATGGGTATCAAAGGGCTGATCAGATCTCCTGAACTCATTTAGTGTGCAGACCTTTACTATAATGAGACCTGATAACTGCCAAATGTTCTAATATTTGTTTAATAGTTTATTTCCAATGATGATAGAAGATTCTAATGAACATAATAGAGATGTTTTAACTGAATCTCTGCAACTCTGAAACTCTAAAAAAAGATAAATTACTTAGAAAGATGTCGGAATTCTTTGCTCTTTAGATTGGAATGTTATAGCTGTTTATGGAACAATTAACAGAAGGCAATAACTTTCCAAATATCTCTCCTCTCAGAGCTTACCTTAGCAGGTATAAAGAACAGGGTACTTCCCTTTTCTCTCATCCCATATCCAATTCTGTCAATCAATTCTGAGAACAACAACACTTAATATCAATTGCTGTGGTCAAGGATATTTTAAAAATAGTATCACATAGCACATTTGCTGAAATAATTTACTCATGCTACACCTGGGTTACATGTATTATAGCAGACGATTATTTTCTGTGCATCATTGTTAACTCAAAGTGTCAATAAAGTGAATTCAGTCTAAGTGGGACTATAATGTAGATATTTTCTATGTGTCAAAGAAAGACAAATTTCCTATTTTATTAGTCCAACTTGAAGCAGTGTTTACTACCATCCTGCTGCTATAAGGCCTACTAAAACACTCATGCATGAGCAAATTGTTACGATCATAAAAGGAGAGTCCTTCCCAACTATATAAGAAGTATTGAATAGGAATGTACAAACAGGGCTACTCAAATGAGAAAAGATCTAAGCCCCAAATGCAAAATATACTTTTTTTCGGGAGTTCAAATTAAGAAAGTATTGATGTGTTACATTTATCATTTTTTTTTGCAAGGCAATGGTGTTAAGTGACTTGCCCAAGACCACACTGCTAGGTAATTATTAAGTGTCTGAGGCTGGATTTGAATTTAGGTGCTCCTGACTCCAGGGTCGGTGCTCTATCCACTGTGCCACCTAACGGCCTCTACATTTATCATTTAAAACATTTTAAATCTCACCAGCTCTGTGGAGGGACAGAAGCAAAAATTGGCAAACATCATAAATAGGAACTGGTCTGTTACTTTTAGTGAAGTACTAAGAAACTGAGGCATTCAGAAATCTTTGGAGAAAGACTGATATCAACAGGTTTCCAGAATCAGTTGACAATTCTAGGGTTTAGAGGAAATTCCAAATTTCCAAGGCCTCTATCCATTATTGGAATTTGTGAAATATCTGTTTCTAGAATACCTCTACTATTGTGAGCACTGTTCAGAACCACAGAGCCTAAGACACTTTAGTCTTGGGTACCATTTGGGGGAAATGTGGAAGTTTGAGTTTAATCTGATTGGATAGGCTGAGGAAAAGAATAGAAGAAAAAAAATGAACGGATCTATAAAAAGACACACACACACACACACACACACACACACACACACACACACACACAATACACTGTGAGAAGTAGCTAGGCCCTCACTCCCCCACCTCCTTCCCTTAGAGCACTCCTCATAAAAATGGTATTTCTTGGCAAGCAAAACCATTTTTCCTTTATGTCAGAGTCAGTGTTCAGTTCACATTTGTGTTTGGAAATTCTGTTCCCAACTTTCCACTCTATCCAGCTCTATCCCCCACAGCAAGAAGAAAATCAGTACATTTGCATTTGAGTTGATGAAGTAGAGGAACTGTCTTTGACAAGCTTGGGGGTGCTGGTGGTGGTGGTTAGAAATCATGCAAATACACACACATGCATTATGGCAGAATCCTAAATCAACATATTTGTCTTCTACTTCTTTATATTTTTCTGCTTTCAATTAAGAGGCTTTATTAAACAGCATTCAAACATGTGAAGGGAAAGACAGAGCTTGACAGAATTTCAACAGGTTCTGTGCATTCATACTGCCTATGTCACCTCTTAATTAGTAACCAAAATGTAATGAACAGATTGTACAGTTTACCATTCTAGCCCAGCTCCTACACTTTCTATTTGCACAGAGACAGCACATTTAAAGGGACCTCCATCCAGCGGGACTTTCATCCTCCCACCATCCCTGGAACAGGCCCACCACCATCAAGTAAATGCCACTTCATGCATGCCTTAGCCTGCAGCAGCAGCTGGCATTACCAAACAGGAGAAAGGACATTTTAATCTCCTGTTTAATGCATTTTTCTCCACCTGGGATAAAAAGCCAAAATTGCTGTTAGCAAAAAATGCCTTAGTCATTAACTGAAAGGGCCTCTTTTAAAAGCATTCCATTACTCCCCCACTGGGAAATTTCAGACTTTATTAGCATTTTTTGAATTTGTATTAGTGGTACCTGAGTGGTAAAATGCTAACGGATGAACAGTTTGCTACTTTCGATGGATTTTTTTTTTCTTTCTTTCAGGTTTCCCTTATACTGGAGGGAAGAAAGGAAGAGAGGTCAATATATCACACTCCTCACTTAGCTCTCAGCTACAAAGTCAATAGTTAAAGAAATCATCTTAATTTTCTATTATTCTTTCCCTGTAAAGCACAGAGGAATGGCTTTGTATGTTCTCCTTTACCTAAAGGCAACTAAGGGGATATTAAATGTTCTTTAAATGCAGCTCCTATGTATTTAAATCATATGCATGCTGTGCTGGCATTACCCTGCTTTGGAGATAAGAATTTTTTTTAACTGCACTAAATTTGTTCTCTAAGAAAGTAGAAATTCATACACCAAAGATTATTGTCAGTGGATTGGTAGTTCTGTCCTTTGGAGACGTGAAATTCATCAATGGATATTAAGAAAGAGTTCAAATAATGAACTTTGTCGCACTGATTTGGATTTGATAACATTTTAAAGCTCAGTTTTTTTACTGGTCTTCTACACGTGTTTAAAATATATTTTGAAATCTTGGGGGTCTTCTGAAGTCTCAGGATGGCCCAATTATGTCTAATACTATTGTGGATTCTTCAAAGAAGAAGCTATATGATTTGGTCAAGGTCAAGCAATTGTTGAGTCCTTACTACAAATACATAATTAAAACTCACACCAAATATTAATCTCTAAGGATTGGCATCATTTTAATCTTTTATTGAACTATCTAATGTGATCAATAAACTATGTTAAGTGCTGGGGATATACCAATAGGCAAAAATAGCCCCAACCCTCAAGGAGCTTATAAACGAATGGAGAATATAATATGCAAACAAATATATAAAAAACAAGCTTTATTCAAGATAAATAGGAAATAATTAATGAAAAGAAGGCATTTAAATTAGCAGTTAGGGAAAAATTCCCTGAATAATTGAGATTGCAGGTGGAACTCAAAGAATGCCAGGGAATTCAAAAGACAGAGATGAGGTGGGTAAACATTCAGCGAATGGGGGGGGTACATAGAGAGGATGATTAGAGTGACTTGTGATATTATGCAAACCAGTATTTGCCACTGACTTCATTGCCATAATCATTTGAACAATACACATATTACTATGACTTTTAAGTACCCCATGGAAGATATTTATAGTCATTGTTGCTTCTGCTTACTAGAGTACACATATTCCAACTTATTTACATAAACTCTGGTGTGTTTTTTTGGGATGTTTTTTTTTTTAGGAAAAATTCCTTAAACTCTTTTGGGTCATATACACATAGGCAGTAAAGTGAAGCTTGTGGATCCTTCTTAAAATCAATATGTTTAAATCTATAAAATAAAATACATAGGGTTACAAAGGAAATTAATTATATTGAAATACAGTTGTCAAAAATAAAAGCTAATGGACCCCAGGTTAAGCACTCCTGCCTTGAGGCATGAATACAGTTCAGTCCTTTTGTCCCTCAAATGTGAGAGACAGTAGAAATTGAGTAAGTATGTTGATTTGGGGAATGATTGGACCTGACAGCAATGCCAAAGACCTGAGGGAAGTTTTCAGGAGAGAAGGAAAGGACTGTGGGGCATTATGCATTATAACATATGAAAATGAACATCCAGAACTTAGTAGGAAAATAATGGATTAGATCAAACATTTTCTGAAACTGCTGTCACTTCAATGGTCAGGACTCATGGGTAAGATACAAGTGAAGGAGTTAAACAATACAGAGGTGAATTTAGCTAAAGTTTTTTTTTTCCCAGTGTTTTATGGAAACACCAAAGGGTTCTTTACTACCACCAGGCTTATTTTTGACACTCCTCTAAACCTACTCTTGAATGAAGTCAGACCAAATGGGATGGGGTGGCTTCTAATTGTCACCTTTATTAAGTTATTGAAACCCACAAGTACATAATCCAGATTCCAATGAGGTGTGAATTTCCCCAGAGTACAGAGCCTGAGACCAGAAATTGTGACTATTTCTGTTCTATCATTTCAGATCTTCAGGACTGAACCAAAGGGTACCATTATTCACAGGAGAGTATAATTATGGACACTTTGTTATTGATCTAATGAAAAAGTTTCCACAATTAGAATGTCATAGCCATATTTAGTTGCCTAGAAATTGAAGGAACACCTTTTCAAAGGTATCAAATGTACCTTTGAATGATATACACAGCTACCTCTGTATTTATTTGAACTATATCCACATTTATGAAAATTTAATAAATGAAAGAAAAATAATGTGGTATGTTTATATAGGTCTAGCCCTACAAGCAGGAAGAACTAGGTTCAAATCCTCTCTCAGACATATAATGTATTACCTTGGCTAAGATCATTTTATCTTTCAGCACCCCATCTCCAAAACTAAGCATCACAAATACTTAACAAGGCTGCATTAGTGGAGGGATTTTCCATTCTGGAATTCATACTTGATCAATTTATTCATAGCAACAAATCAATTAGGAAAGATAATGAATCTTAATTACATCTCTAATTTCTGAGGAATTAATCATTCATTCTATCAATATTTACTGGCAAAGTTTTTGTACATAGCACCTGCTAGGTGGTATGACGGATTCAAACAAATGTACTATATTGTCTTTCCTATCTAGTAAAGAATAAAAAGCATAGATATATAAAATTTAAATAATCCTGCAAAAATTAAGATCAAATAAAACAGGATTGTAATACAAAAGGATGCTATCATGGGAAGAAACTAGCAAATTCTTCTAAAATCATCCCCTAGGACTACTGCTAAGGTAGAATGTTTGGTTAGGTGAATAATGGAATGGCCCCAATATGGAACTACTATTACTCTTATATAAGAAAGTAGGTGCAAAAGAAGTGTACACTTTGTGTGCTCTTATGTACACAGAGAGCTTTCTCTTTACCTTGTCTATAACTCTTTCTTCCAAGACCCTTATTATCCAAAGGACTTGAGAACTTTATTAGATTTTTAGTCTTTTCTCAGCATATATAATTCCACCTAGGAAATCTGGGAAATGCAATCTATGATGCATAATCTTTTCTTAAATCTACATTGGCACTTTAAAGAGGGCACCCACTTGCAAATACATTTCATGACATAAGCAAGTTTTGTTTAAAAACAAAAAAAACAAGGGAAAAAAGGAGAGACTATTGAATGAGTAACCATTAATCCTTAAGATTTTGAAAATTTTCATTATCTAGAGTTCTAAACATGAAAGTCCTCTGGCAAATACTTTGAAAAGTATTATACTCACAAACTATCCTCTGTCAGTTGAAGATGAGTAGTAAATGTAGGGATGATTTTTGTTGTTGTTTTATTTTTTTTTTAAGATAGGGATAACTTTCGTCTCTATTATTTTCTTCTTTGTCTCCTTTTGTCTGTGCCTGTGTCTATCTCTGTCTCTGCCTGTGCTTGTTTCTACCTTTGTTTCTGTCTCTGTCTCTGTCTGTCTCTGATTGTCCTGCCTGTTTTTCCTTCTCTGTCTCTGTTTCTGTCTGTCTCTCTGTTTATGTTTCTGTCTCTGCTTCTCTCCATCTCAAGACTATCTCTATCTCTGCCTCTGTCTCTATCTCTATCTTTTGTTGTCTCTCTCTTTCTCCCTGTCTGTCTGTCTGTCTGTCTCTGACTGTCTGAGTCTCTCTCTCTCTCTCTCTCTCTCTCTCTCTCTCTCTCTCTCTCTCTCTCTCTCTCTCTCTCCCCACCCACCCACCCTCCAGTCTTTTACTATAGCTCATGTTTTTTTCTGATTCAAAAGTCAAAATTCCTGACCAAGACAGTTTCTCATATAAGTTGATGATGAATCTTTACCTTTCAGTGCCTTTTCCTTTTAGTGAGAAGGTCTCCAGAATTACCTTCTCTTTAATGCCAATGATCATCTCCCTCTGGTTTCTCCTTTATCTTTTTCTTTTCTCTTTCTTTCCAATCAGTTATATGTTCAGCCTGCTAGATGCATGCCTTCTGTTTGTTCAAATGAATTTAAATGAAATGGGAAACACTATTCTTCTACAATTCTCCATGTCAGAAGGAAGATTCACATTATCTTGTTTACACTTTTCTCTTTCTGGTGGAGATGATTATTAGAACTTAAGTTCCTTGAGAGCAGAAATTGATATTTGTTATAAGTAAAGCACTCTGAATTTAGAAGAAAATAAGCAACATGATGTTTGCTAGATTGTACTGATTGGATTGGATGGAATGGAATTTGGGAGAAAAAATATCCAATACCTATAACTTGACCATTTATCCTATAATTGTCCCCCTCAACCAAAATTATGACTGAGTGAAGAGGGTAGTAGCCACTTTTGATTGGAGATTAAAAAAATTCAGTACACTACTAATTATATTGGTCCTTCATACACTCAAATATATACACACATGCATACATACATACACACATACATACATACATACACACACACACCTTACACCTCCCCCTTACCCTATCACATTAAATTAAGTTTCTGTGACTTCTTATCCCTGTGGTTATTGCCTAAAAGCAATCTTCTGATAATCTTAATACAGGGCACATTTGAAATAAAGAGGGGAGAGCTGCCTAATATGTATATACTTAACCAAAATATTAAGAACTATTTATAATCATATGTGTGAGTTCATGGTCCAGAGGTCATCTACTCAAACTCCCTCATTGTAAAAAAAAGAGCAAATCGAGACCCAGTAAAGTTAATTAACTTACCCAAGGTCACATAGTTGCAGAGTCAAGAATAGATAACAAGATTCCAAATCTGATGATAATGATGAAAATTTTATGATGGAGAATTTTTATTATTATCACTAACATTTATTTTGTGCTTTATAAATATCATCTCCTCCAAAATAACCCTGGTACATAGCTGAGGCAAGTGATTTACTAAGGATCACAGACCTAGAAATAACTGAGGTCAGATTTGAACTCCAGGTCCATTTTTCTATCCACTGCATCACCTAACTGCTATTAGTTTTCCATCTATTGTATGGTATAAAAATATTTCCCTAAAATAATATATCAAAGACCAAATTATCTTTCCTGAAAGTTGAAAGCATTATTGCTCTGAATTCATTATCAATTCATTTCAATCAATTCACTGAGCAATCAGGATTGTACAAGGGACTGTGCTTTTCAGTAAGGAATATAGGAAAGATAAATAAGATCTTGTCCTACACTTCAGAATTTCAACTTAAGAGTAGAAATAAAATCTACAGCATACAACTACAAAAGAGAGGGTCATGAAAGCCTGTGAAAGATCTTAGGAAAATCTCTTATTTAAAATCTTCTCCAGGTAGTCACTGAGCTTCCATTTGATAATCTCTGATGGAAAACTCAGTTCTACCTCAGGAAGGCCTTAGCTCTTTTTTATTTTCTTTAGATTTTAACCCTCAAAGAGCTATATAGCTATATAGATAAGACAGTGTATATAAACAGGTTACAGACATATACTCACATATGTATGTGAGTATATATGTGTATGCTTTTATTTGGGTATATGTCTCTCTCTCTCTCTCTCTCTCTCTCTCTCTCTCTCTATATATATATATATATATATATATATACATATATATATATGCATATATATATATATGTAAAAAACTCTTTTGAGGGCTAATTATACCCCATGGTGTCCTCATGTCACCTAACTCTACCTGGCTCCAAGAATATGTAACGTGTACAGTGGTCATATCCCATTAAAACCATCTTGGTGAACAGGCTAAACTAAGTTGATGTTAGCTTATAGGACTCAAACCCATTGATGAGGTAGAGTGATATCTATGCCAAGTCTGTGTAGATTTCCCCTTGTGAATTGGGCAGATGAGAACAATTTGTTCCAGTTGTCATAAAGGTGCCTAAAATGGTTACTGTGGAGTGCTTAGAGTTTGATCAGACATGACCGACATCAAATTCATCCACTTCATCTTGAGCCATTGTCAATTGTCTTGACTTTTGCCCTTCCACTGGACTTGGATGACTGGAAAAAGGAGTGAGGTTTTTGACTTTGAACAACTCTGCCTCACTTAAATTCAAATTAGAGGGAAGACAAGTCATTAACTGTGATGTCATTGATTTTCTTTGAAAACAAAAGACAAACAAAAAGTATATACTTCTATGTATGTATGTGCATGTGAGTATATGTGTGTATGCATGTATATATATGTTTGTGTATTTATGTTTGCATATTTATGTATACACATAGTTGGAGGATCAAGAAAGGTTTCCTTTAAAAGATGGTGCCTAAGATCAGTTTTGAAGGAAGCTAATGATTATAAGAAGAAGCTGTTGTGGCAGCTAGGTAGAACAGTGGATTGAGGTCAAGTTCAGCTTCAGACACTTAAAAATTGCTTATTTTTGTGACCTAAGGCAAGTCACTTAACTCCAGCAAAAAAAGAAGAAAAACATGAAGGAGGAGGAGGAAGGAAGGAAGAGAAGGAGGAGGAGGAAGAGGAGGAGGAGGAAGAAGAAGAAGAAGAAGAAGAAGAAGAAGAAGAAGAAGAAGAGAAGAAGAAAGAAAGAAAGAAAGAAAGAAAGAAAGAAAGAAAGAAAGAAAGAAAGAAAGAAAGAAAGAAAGAAAGAAAGAAAGAAGTTAAGTGCTCTCTCATTATGCGGGACAAGTAGCACAAAGCCATGGATGGAAAAAGCATCAAATAAGAACACTGAAAAAAGTAACTACTGTTTTCTTTATGTCAAAAGTTTCTGGTAAACAGTAAGCTCTTTATAATTTCTTCTTTATTGCTTGATCTACTGATGTCTCTTTTTAAATCATTGATGAAAAATGTTGCATAGAAAAGAGATGACTATAGAGTAACATTATTACTATAAACGATAAATCGAACTAATTCTAAGAATTTGTTCAGCAACTTGACAAAGAAGACAATGGATAGGAACAATTGTTGTTAGAGGCATTATATAATCACTGTCCCTGATATTAAATTGTTTTTGGAACTGAAAATAATCTAATTTTTCTAAGATAATGATAAGAAAATGATGGGAAAAACACAGGAACTTTTAACCAGAGATTCATGGGAGATTTAAAAAAAAAGTAGTAATGAATAGAGGAGCATTTTTTTTAAAATCATTCATCTTGAAAGTAACTACAAAGAGACAAAAAAGAACACAATATAACACAATATAAAAGAGCATTCCACATTTAATCATGAATTCCATTTCACTCTATGTACTTTTTTGAGAAGCTATTTAATAATAAAAATACTCATTGTTTTCAAAGATATCCTGTTCCTCTGTGTTTCCTTCTAAGTTTCCTTATGTCCTCTGCTGTGCATGTTCCACTTTTTTTCTTATTCCCTTTCCATCCAGCCCTAGAAAAGATTACCCATAGATACAATTATATATTGTAAATATATGTGAGTTTTTCCTAATAAGAGACAAATGTTAGTCTCTGGAATTTGGTCTCAAAAAAGAAAACAGAATTAGATTAACATACATTTTTTTAAATTTTTCTAAGTTAATGAATATGCATGTATGGTACCCAGTTAGAAAACTGGGATCAAAATGGAATTTGGGGAGTCAAATTTTGAGGAAGACCATGATATCAAATGAATGATGGCATGACATATAGATCATGTTGATTATGGTGAGGAGAACCATGTGCAAAAACATCTTTCTTACTACATTTTCCAGAATAGTTACAACCCCAAGGCATGATCTAATAGGAAACAATACTTGTGATGATGGACTGGATGTTGTGGGAGTCCTTATGGATGTGGTTCCCTCTTATGTCAGTAGGCACCATAATGTTTCAGTAACACCAGGCATAAAACCATTATTGTAAATTTTTTAGCGACAACTTTGCAGCAACATGGTTTAGTTAACCTGTCATTTATTGTCTAATCATTAGCACAATGCATTTATATCAACAGTAAGGTGATTGAACTCCCATCCACCTGACTCCAAATCTGGTACTCTATCCACTGCACCTTCTATCTGCATTAACCTTCATGTAGTGATGCAATTCTGATTGCAGTTCTTATTGCTGCCTAGTTCTTGATCTCTCCCTTCATGACACAGGACTGTTTTGAATTCAATTAACTAGTAACTTTCCCCGGGCTTCTAAAAATCCATCGGAAAAAGGAAATGAATTAATGGCCATATATCTGGATGTTTTCATAATGTCATTAGAATGAGCTCTTTTCTATAGGTATAGCTTGCTAGCCAGTCATACCTGTCATACTGTGTGATATTGGTTTATATTTTTAACAAAATTAAGAATTACATAAAATAAAATGAAGTACTAAAAGTTCAACTTATATCAACTTATATATATATATATATTTCTTTATATATTTATAAATATATATATTAAGAAAAGGGAACAGAAAAGTGTTGAGTATGTTTTGATATTTGTCTAAATCTTTAATCTCCTCACTATTGATATCTTTCTCTAATGCAGCTCACAATTCATTCACACATTCTGATACTGTATGGTTTGTGTTTTTTTATTATTTCACAAGTTCTCCATAGATGATCTACTTGGGAAGGAAATGAAGGACTTCTATTGGTTCTTTTTACTCTATCATGGTAAAGAGGCAACACTTAGGCCTAAGTGCAAATTTTCTTCAGAGACTGAATCAAAGTAACTTAAGGGCCAAATACAATTCATGGGCTGGAGGCTCTCTCCTCTACCCTTTTCCACTCCATCTATTATAATTGCCCCAGATGAGTAATAAAATAGAAATAAGCATTCAGGGTGAAATAGCAATGTTAGTCTACACTTATCCCAAGTATGCCATTACTGACACTTTGTGCCCATTGCCATTCAGCTTAGAAATAACAGAATTCCTCGGGCCATGACAGATGGCTCTATGCTGTTTATAGAACTTTTATGCAGCTGAGGGACATGTCAATGTAAAATTCTCCGCCAAAGAAGGGTTTGCCCATCTATGTCATTTTAGCCCTCAAATTCTCACTATATTAAAAGTATGCAAGCTCAAATATTTTTGAATTATTTTTATGTTAGAGCTTGCTTGAACATTAAGATAAGCTAGCAATGAAACCCATGAGCCTTAAGTGTCCCTAAAGTAGAGAAATGCATTACCCAAAGATGTACTTCTGTTTAAGAATTCTCAGACATGAAAGTTTTAAATAATCACAATATAAATTTTAAAATAAATAAACTTTAAACTCCAATGTGTTTTTTTTTCCTTTTGGTTCATTTGGTTGGTTTTTTAGCAAGGCAATGGAATTAAATGACTTGCCCAAGGTCATACAGCTAGATAATTATTAAATGTCTAAAGCTGAATTGGAACTCAGGTCCTCCTGATTCCAGGGCCAGTGCTTCAACCACTGTGCCTCCTAGCTGCCTGCAATGTATATTTTCAACGATGGTAATTGTCTAAAGAGCAAATGCTATGAGACTTTCTTATGTATATATGCATCTATAAAAACAGTCAAGAATAAAATATCTTGAAGTATGGAACCAACTTAGGACAAGTTAATAATTGACAGAGTTGGCTTCAAGTCTTTTTCTTATCTTATGTATGGTCACTTGAATAGAATATAATTTTGGTATGAAATGGATATTGTTATTCAGATATGTATAAAGGATAATTGAAGAATTGAGAGATAGATGTTCAACTTCACCATACTTCTACCCAATTTGTTTGAAATTTTAAAAATCTGGTTTGAGTGAGAGAAGCTATTGTTAGAAGAGCTAAGCTGCACATTTATAAATGAGGACAAAAAATTAACATGAAATCCAAGAAAAAACTCCATCTAAATAAGGAAGAATTCTGGCTAAGAACCAGTATCTCTTCAATATATAGCAGCAATATTTCACAACCCCCCCAAAAAGTTGGGGAGAGCTTAAGCATTCAGAGTCCAGCATAGTTAAAGAAACAAGAGAAGGTCTTGGTATTTTCAACTCTATAAAAAAAAAGGTAAATTATATCAGACTCAGTACCATCAATTTTGTGACTACTTTAACATAGGTGTTTTATTTATCATTCTGAATTCAGCTTTGAAGTCAAACATAAAATATGGTAGTCCCTTTTACTGGAGATCACTTTGTAACCACCTTTGTAATGCTACTGGAGAAGAATTAAAAGGGATGGGAAATAACCCAGCTAAATTAAGGGGTTCCAACAATGCCATTGAGCTACACTCCCAGAATCCATTACTGCTTCCCAAGATGACAGAGTATTTCTGCAGGTACAGTAGGGAAGGACAAGTCCGGGCTGTCCTGCCTCTTGACAGAGGAAATAAATCACCCTCTACACTAGAGGATACCTTTCCAGGCTGCACGCTGGGAACTTCATTACACAAGCTGTGCCACACATTACTATGCATATTTGCCACTGATTGGACATAGGCTCACATCCACAGCCTATTTCTGTCATTGTCTTATAGGGAAGAGATCCATTTTCCACCTAGACAGATACAGATTTGGAAAGGACAGGAAGAAAAAGATATTGAGCCGCCAAGAATTCTCGATGTGTAGACAAAGATCCTCTTGACTAATGACATGTCTAATCTACATGAACTGTGAGATGCATTAAGAGCAATCCAATCCACATGGTTTGCCTATCCCCTTTGATCTTAATTTGCCTGTTGTTAAACAGAAGAACTTCTTGCTGAGATCTTGGCTTCATTAAGAGGGCAAGTTTTTGTTTTTTGTTTTTTTTTTCTCCAAAGTGGGGGGGGGGTGGGGGGGGTGAGCAATGTACTTCAGCTTTCAGTTAATTAGTTTATGGCTCTCCTGCTCAAAGAAGTTTATGCTCAATTAAAGGCTCAGGTTAATTCATAAAAGATTTTATTTATTTGTTTTTGCTTTGAAGTCATGAATCTAATTTTAATATAATTTGGATTTGTGTTAATGAAAAGGATTGCAGTGAGAGAAAGCCTTACATCCAATGGCTGGAAGCTCGGTGTCATTTTAGAAGTCAACAACATAAAATTAATGAACCAGAGGAGATAAAATTAATGAACATAACCATTAGCAAGCTTCCTGTAGACTGAGAGCACAACTGCAACATTGGATGCAGAATTTTCATAATTTAGGATTTTTTTTCTTTAGGGATTATACTCTGGTTTGACTCCCCACCTCCCCCAACCTCTACTCTGATTATACAATATTATACACTAAATAAATGAAACATGTTTCCTATTTGTTTTTGTAATGTGATCTCCTAAGCATCAAAAAATAAGAGAGAAATAGATAGTTTCTTAGGTCAAGTCCATTTTCTGGATAAAAATGAAACTTGTTATTTTATTGAAAAATATGCAAGAAAGAAGCATAAAGTGCTACTGTGTTAATTAGTACATCTCATAAGAGGAAAAATATGATCAAATACCACATTCCTTATGTATCATAGAGGCCTAGATATAAAATCTATAAAATAATTTTGACTTTCAACAACTATGAACTTTTATAGGCATTGCTACTGTTGTTCATCAAAGAAATCATTTCCAGAAGTACACTTTTTAATAAATATGTTTAATAAATGTGTAATATCATATCAACAAATCACACAAATATGTTTATGTTGGGTAGAGTTACTTTGGAATCAGAAAAAAATTGATTTGCATTTTAGAGAAGATCAAGATAGTTGGGGTTTTTTTGTTGTTTTATTTTTGTTTTGTGAACATTTTTAGCCTGATACTACATATTCTGATCATTCCTAAATTTGTTTTCCCTTCTTCACATCTCACAAAAAAGAAGAGAATAAGAATTCTCAAACTATGTTCCCCTATTTCTATTTCCTCAGATACCTGTAGTGACTTCCATGAAACTATCTTACTTGGGAGGGATAAAGAAGAAGCAAATAATATGTCCTCATTCCCTTTCTAATAATACTGCTCCTGTGTACTTCCTGAAATCTTTGCCCACATCTTTCCCTTTGTCTTATGTATTTCTGCCCTCACTCTCTCTTCCTTCCCTCTCTTGTTTCTTATTCTGGTTCTCTCTATCTCTTTCCCGTCCTTCCCTTCTGCACTCTGCTATCCTCCCTCTCATCACATATTATTTCTCTCTCACTAACTCTATCTTTCTCTCTAATTTAGTATACATATTCCTGCCTTTGCTCAACAAGGGCAATTTAAGTAATCAGTTCTTAATAAAAAGCTTATCTATGATAAGTACTTTTAGATTACAAATTAAGCAGGAGAAAATTGTAAATCTTTTCTCTAGATCTAAAATTTTCAACATTACTCCTAATTTGGCATTATTATTTATTAATGATAAGGGAATGCATTTTAAATTAAACATAATAGTCTGATGATTGAAGTCATGTTTTGATGCCAGAAATTTAAAACTGGTCACTTCATTTAATTACCTATAGTCATGTCTTCAAATCTTTCAGAATGTGTGACTTTTTTTGGGGGGGGGAGAGTAGAGTAAAACAATCTGGGTTAAGTGACTTGCCCAGGGTCACACAGCTAGAAAGCATCAAGAGTCTGAGGCTATATTTGACCTAAGGTCCCCCTGACTGCAAGGCTGGTGTTCGATCTACTATACCACCTAGCTGGCCCTGCATGACTTCTTTAATGTAATAGTCCATCAACTCAAGAAAATAATAACCCATTTGTTCCTAACTAAAATGTATTATAGGCTACTATAGCCAAGGTGCTCTTACCAGACCTATGATAAAAGTCATTCTCAATTTGTGTAGGATCTGCTTGCTATCACCTTCAAGAGCCCAGAGTCACCTCCTTAATTTTTTTTAAATGCTCTTTTATTATTAACATATATCACTTTAATTTCAGGTACTGTTCTTTTAAAAATCTTATGTTTATCATTTTTTCTTTGCCAATAAGCACATATCCTATGAATATTAAATATAAATATAATATTTGAATATCGTATAATATTATAATAATATAAATTTATATTTATATTATACAAATATATGATATAAATATATCTTCTACTAATGATTACAATATATTTGGCTGTTTCAATGTTTCCCTTTCTCAATTTTAGGATTTTCTTAAAATATATATTTAAATAAGGTCAGTGGAGAGGGAGTGGCTTGACAATATAAAAACTCCAGAAGCATATATAGTAGTGAAAATATTGTTAAAAATAAACTACTTTCTTTTACACTTTATTTTCAATAATATATTCTTACTGAATCGTAATCTCTTCTGAATTAAGCATAATTCATTTTGTTGGGTTAATGATACTTCCTAATTCATCCATGAAATCATTATAGTGTCAGCATGAAAGGGGAAGACAGGAGGGGCACTCAATGGGACAATATAGCTTATGTAAGAATACTGTGTAAATAACATTAGGGAAAACATTCTAGGATTCAAGTTTAAAGTGCATTTTGATTGGCCATTTAGAGTTGTTTAATGTACGAAATTGATTTATTGACTTAAGAGACATGTTTTCTTTTTGGTCTATGGCAAGTTATACCTGTCCATTTGTGGTAGTGTTAGGTCTGCTAATCTTTGACTATAGCAAACATTTAAATATATGCTCCAAGTTCAAGCACATATTTTTGGATGCACTCAAAAGCTTATATAATTGGCTCAATTTCTTCCTATTTATGCAAAAGAAGATATGTGTAGCTCTCTTTATCATAATGTCTTTCCTTTTCCCAACTCCCATTATTTACTAGTCTCTTATCCATGGTTTCTATATCATGCACATGAGTTATGAAGCTTCTAGGAGATGGTTGGGTATAATATTGGGGCATATTCTCTTTCTTTCAATAAACCAAGAAGCAACCATTACACAATGCCTATGGATTAAGTAATGGGGAAACACTTATGATGGAAAGAAAGGCAATAAGAAAGTTTTCAGCACAAAGATAATATTTGTGAGAGACAGACTGTTCTGTTCCTGAAAATGCTGCTCTATGCCTGGCCACACCCCCTTTACTTCTGGGTATCAAAATTCTTGGTGACTATTTTGCTCAGAAATCACATGCTTCTTAAAGTCAAAATCTTTTAAAGCACCGTAGAAAACTATGAAGCATTTTAGTAACACATTTCAAAGGCAAACATGCTGAATTCTTGATCCTCATAAGATAGGAGAAGACTATTTTTCCACTATGATATGACTATCACAAGGGTAAAGTTTCAGCTTAAATACTGCATGGGCATTAACTGTTACCTCTGGTTCCAAGTGACTTTATATGGGAAAAGATGGGAGAAAGACAAAATCATGTGATTTTCTTCCATGCATTTGAGATAACTAGAAGGGAAACGGTATAATAATGTCTTTTATGCAGAAAATCTTTTATATCCCTAAATATTAATAACTGTACATAAGGTCAGAGTTTTTTTTCAAAAAAATGTTTTTCTTTAATTTTGCCTTTTAGAAAATGATATTATATTTCTTTAAAAATAGACTCAGTACTGGGGCAGCTAGGTGGCACCAGCCCTGGAGTCAGGAGTACCTGAGTTCAAATCTGACATCAGACACTTAATAATTACCTAGCTGTGTAGCCTTGGGCACGTCACTTAACCCCATTGCCTTGCAAAAACTAAAATCTAAAATAAAATAAAATAAAAAAATAGACTTACTACTCATCCAACCTTTCTGGAGAGCAATTTGGAATAATGCCCAAAGGGCAACAAAAATGTGCTGGGTGTATACCCTGAAGAAATTATGGAAAAGGGTAAAAATATCACTTGTACAAAAATATTCATAGCAGCCCTGTTCGTAAAATATTCATAGCAGCCCTGTTTGTGGTGGCAAAGATTTGGAAATCTAGTAAATGTCCTTCAATTGGGGAATGGCTTAACAAACTGTGGTATATGTATGTCATGGAATACTATTGTTCTATTAGAAACCAGGAGGCACTGGTAATTCTGGGAAGCCTGGAGGGATTTGCATGAATTGATGTTGAGTGAGATGAGCAAAACCAAGAAAACATTGTACACCCTAAAAGCAACATGGGGGTGATGCTCAACTGTGATGGACTTGCTCATCTCATCAGTGCACAAATCAGGGACAATTTTGGGCTATCTGAGATGGAGAATACCATCTGTATCCAGAGAAAGAATGGTGCAGTTTGAACAAAGACCAAAGACTATTACCTTTAATTTTAAAAAAAATGATATCTTAAGTAATTTTGATATCTCTTATATTTTATGTTTTTCGTTAAGAATATGATTTCTCTCTCGTCACATTCATTTTGGATCGATGTATACCATGGAAACAATGTAAAGACTAACAACTGCCTTCTGTGGGGGTGGGGGAGGGAAGCAAGAATAGTGGAAAAATTGTAAAACTCAAAAATAAATAAAATATTTCTAATAAATAAAAAATAATAGACTCACTGATGTGTGTTATATTTTCTACACTTTGTAATATCAATTAGCCACTCTAGTCCCCTGCTTACCTTAATTAATGCCTAGTTTGTCAAAAAAAAAAGAAGCACCTTCAGTTCCACTCTAGGGTAACAAACAAACCAGCCACAAACTACTGATGATGGATCTGCTTAGGGCCTATCCATTAGTTGTGTCAAGGCAGTTTATGGGATAAATTTAGTCTACATAGTGTTTAAATTAAAAGCATGGCTGTTCTTAGGTTTCCTTGTATTCTATTGTAAATGTTCTTTTGCATCTGTGTCAAAAAATCATCAAAACTGGAACATAGGTACTAGTAACATTCAATTATAAGATACTCCTTGTGTTGTGAGGTATTTTCCCTGTATAAAAGCAATATGTTATATCGATTTAAAAAAAAAAGCTATCTATACAAGCTAAAAGGAATAAAGGGTTGTAATTACCTGCAGAATTCTAGAAGAGTTAGGGATCCTTTTAATGAAAACAAAAATGTTGTATTTTGTTGCAATTTATCAAGATTCATTACATTCATTGATCGAATTCGCCACTTTGTTTTTTGCTTATTATTCCTTGCTTAACATAACCAAACCGATATTTCAATTACTATGAAATATTAGGTAAATATTCAGTAGAAAAAAAAATTTTGCCAGCGTTTTGAAGTACAAATAGTCGACTGGTTTTGTAAGAGTTTTCAATATTTCACTGGCTTCAATATTATTGCCAACATTCAGCATTGTTTGCAATAACTTTTAAAAAGAAATCAACTTCCTACAGCGGGGGGAAGCTAATCCTTCGATCTATTCCTCTATTTACCATTCACTTCAGTCTGGATTGCTTGAGCATGTCTTTTGGTGCTCTATTCTTTTTTATTTTATTATTTTTTTGTTTATTTAAGGTAATAGGGTTAAGTGACTTTCCCAAAGTCATGCAGCTAATTTATTACTAAAAGTCTGAGGTCACATTTGAACTCAGGTCCTCCTGACTCCAGGACCAGCAGCACTGTATCCATTGTGCCACCTAGCTGCCCTTTGGTGTTCTATTCTAAGTCAATTCAATTCAAGAAACATTCAATGAATGCCTACTATGTGTAAGCTATGCTTTGGGGATCTAAAAATAGTTTATATTTTATCCTAGAGGCAATAAGAAATTTTGGAACAATTGTAGGAAACACTTAGACCTATGTATTAGTAAGATTATGTTTAATAGCTATGAAAAGACTAGAATAGTGAGAACAGACTGGAGTTAGAGTCTATAGAGCTTAAGAAATGAAATGATGAAAGTCAGAAATACAGTTGTGACCATATAAGTGGAAAGGGCAGAAACAGATGTGAGAGATGTTGAGGACATAGAATTAAGGACTTGATAACTTATTGACTTTGGCAGGTGGAATGGTGAAAGAGATAAAAGAATCAAAAAAGACACCAAAGTTACCAACCTCTGAGGCTTCAAAAATGATATCTTTTTTATGAAGAAAATTGGGAATAGAGAAGGATTTAGAGGAAAAAATAATGAGTTCTGTTTTTAAATATTGAATTTGAGATGAGTACCATAGCAAAAGAATGTAGAATCTAGAGATACAACAGCACAGGAAACATCTTTTTAATTCTGAAATTCTGGATTTATAGATATAAGAATGAGAGAGAAAGAGAGAAAATATCTAAATAATAGAGAAAACAAAAGGAGGATTTTTAAATAAAAAAACAAATTTCACTTATTACCATTGAGTTTTTAAAAGTATATAATATGTACTTTTCAAGCACGCCTTGTATATGTTTTCTCTGAACTTCCATTTATTTTTATGTGCTTATTTTAAATGTTCCAGTGACAAGGTTTTTTTGGAGTAACAAATTGTTGTTAATTCCCTCTTCTGCCTATATTCTTCTATCTCAATTTAAAAACCAAGCAAAAGAAAATTGTGACACAGTCAAGTGATACAAGTCTCCACAGCAGTCATATACAAAAGAAAATGTATCCTACACCAACTGCACCAAGTCTCTGTCAGGAAGTGGGTAAAATGTTTTTTTCATAGGTCCTCTGGAGATGTGCCTGATCATTGCATTGATAAAAGTTCTTTTAAAATTGTTCTTCAAAATGTCTGAGTCTAAATTATTCTCACTTCATTCTGCATAAATTCATATTACCCAGGATCCTCTATAATCATCTGTTCTTACAGTGCAATTATGTCATTACATTTGCAGCCACAAATGATTCAGCCATTTCCAAATTTTCTAAGAGGACATCCAAAGTATTCTCTTATGTTTCAGTCTTTTTCTTTTCTTTTCCCTCTTTTTAATCTCACTTTAGGATCCAGGAGTTTGGTTGAGCTATGACTATTCCCTACCCAGTATTATTCTCCTTCTTAAACCCTTTCCTTACTCCTGTTAATTTTCCTACTGAGTTTGATGTATTTTCACACAAAAATCACTGTTCAACCTTCTATTGTCTGCTTTAGACAATCAGAGATGGCCATCTCCCATCACATCTTCTGTGTTGTATTCTCCCCTTTTTATGCTATCTAAATATAAAAAGAAGTAATTTCCAATCTCAACTTCACTCCTTTCTACTCCAGTGCATTTCCTTTGCTCTCATTTCTTTCTATCCTTCTATCCTTTCTATCCTCTCTCTTTTTCTTATTTAATGCCCTTAGTAGTATATAAAGAAATTAAAGTTTCTCAAAAGAAACTTCTTTTTATCACCTATTTGAATGTTAACAATACATCATCCTAGAACATGCTCAAATAAAATTGACTTTCTAAGTTTCTTAGGACTCCTATGTTTACATTTCAAATCTCTGATCTTATCAGAAATGTTTGAAAGGCCTCTAATGCACTGAAAATCCATTTTTCTCCTGGAAGAATAATACTCAGATTAACAGGTTAAGTTATTCTTGCATAAAGTCTATATCTTTTACTTTTGAATTTACTTTTTACTTCCAATTTCTCCTCTCTCCTCAGACATTGCCTGGCAGATCTTTATGAACCTGAATGAGATTCCTGTATACAAAAATTACATAGTTCTAATTGCTTATATTATTTTCTTTTTAAAAATTATTTATTCTTATTTTGCACAAATAATGTTTTGTATACATTACTAAAATATTCTGGTTTAAGAGTAAACATAATATCCCCTCCCCCATGGAAATAAAATTAAAATTATTATTATTAATAATAATAATGATAATAATAATAATAGGTATGGCCAGGTGGCACAGCAGAGGAAGCACTGGCCCTGGAGCCAGGAGAACCTGAGCCCAAATCTGGCCCCAGACACCCAACAATCACCTAACTGTGTAACCCCATGCAAGCTACCCCAACCCCATTGCCCTAAAAAAACCAAAAAAAGACCCAAAATAAATTGAAATAGTAGTAATAATAACAGTAGGGGCAGCTGGGTGGCAGACAGATCACTGGCCCTTGAGCCAGAAGCACCCAGGTCCAAATCTGCCCTCAGACACCCATCAATCACCCATCTGTACAGCCCCAGGCAGGCCAGCCAGTTCCATTTGCCCTGCAACACCCCCCAGAAAATAATAATAATAAAAAATACGCTTCAGTCTGTATTCCAACACCACCAACTCTGTCATGGGTGGATCACATTCTTTAGGATAAGTTCATCACAAAAGTTATTTCCATATTTTTCCACCATTGCCATTGCTGATCGCAACTCCCTCCATTCATATAAAATGTATTGTAGGCTACTATACCCAAGCTGCTCTTACCAGACCTATGATAAAAGTCATTCTCAATTTGTGTAGGATCTGCTTGCTATCACCTTCAAGAGCCCAGAGTCACCTCCTTAATTTTTTTAAATGCTCTTTTATTATTAACATATATCACTTTAATTTCAGGTACTGTTCTTTTACTACTACCATGAACTATATTTTCTCTCTCCTTTCACTTTGTCTCTGCTGTAGGGTAGTTGAGTGGTGTAGCAGACAGATCCCTGGCCCTGGGGTCAAGAGGCCCCCAGCCCACATACCATCCCTTACCCAGCATCCACCCTGCCCTATGGTCCAGGACAGGCCATCCAGTCCCAGTCCCTTGCAAGAAGTAAAAAAGAAAATGTGTTATATCTGACCACTCTCCCCCCATGGTCCACCCTCTCCTCCATCACTCACATTTCCCCCCTTCCCCTGTTCAACTTCTCTCCTTCTTACTACAGATGTCTATACTCCATTGAGTATATATGCTGTTTCCTCTCCTAGCCACCTCTAATGAGTGCATAGATTCCCTCATTTCCCCCTTGCCTTCCCTCATTCCATATCATTGAAATAAATCATTGTAATAAAGAAAAATCTTATTATATGAAATATCTTAGCCTATTCCTCCTCTCCTTTTTCTTTCTACCATTACATTTCCCTTTTATCTGTTGACTCTATTTTTACACCACAATATATCTTCAAATTCAGTTTTCTCCTGTGCTTCATCTACAAAAGCTCCTTCTGCCTGCTCTATTAAATGAGAAGGTTCACATGAATATTATCAGTATCATTTTTCTATACAGGAATATATGCAGTTCATCATCATTAGGTCCCTCATATGTACCTCTTCTCCTCCACTCTCTATGCTTCACCTGAGTCCTGTATTTTAAGATCAAACTTTCTGTTCAGCACTGGCCATTCCAACAGAAACATTTGAAATTCCCCTGGTTCATTGAAAGTCCATCATTTTCCCTGGAAGAGGACATTCAGTTTTGCTGGGTAGTTGATTCTCGGTTGCATTCTAAGCTCTTTGGCCTTCCAGAATATTATATTCCAAGCCCTACAAGCTTTTAATGAAGTTGCTGCTAAGTCCTGTGCGATCCAGACTGCAGCTCCACGATATTTGAACTGTGTCCTTATGGCTGCTTGTAATATTTTTTCTTTGACTTGACAGTTCTGGAACTTGGTTATAATATTCCTAAGGGTTGGTTTTTTAGGATCTCTTTCTCGGGGAGATCAGTGGATTCTCTCCATTTCTATTTTTACCTCTGCTTCTAGGATATCAGGGCAATTTTCCTGTAATAATTCTTTGAAAATGATATCAAGGCTCTTTTCCTGGTCATGACTTTCAGGTATTCCAATAATTTTTAAATTATCTTTCTTAAATCTGTTTTCCATATCTGTTGATTTTTCAATGATATGTTTCGCATTTTCTTCTACTTTTTCATTCTTTTGGTTTTGAAGTATTGAGTCTTGATTTCTTGTAAAATGAGCAATCTCCCTGAGTTCTATTCTTTGTCTAAAGGATTTGTTTTCCTCAGAGAGCTTTCTTATCTCCTTTTCCATCTGGCCAATTCTGCTTTTTAAAGCATTCTTCTCATTAACTTTTTGAACTGTTTTATCCATTTGACCTAAGCTGGTTTTTAGCATGCTATTTTCTTCAGCATTTTTTTGGTATCTCCTTGACTGAGCTGCTGACTTCATTTTCATGTTTTTCCTGTATCTCTCTCATTTTTTCCCCAAATTTTCCTCTATCTCCCTCATTTGATTTTCAAAGTCTTTTTGACCTCTGTCATGGTCTGAGCCAAATTTCTATTTTTCTTGGAGTCTTTAGATGCAGGAGCCTGTACTTCCTCATCTTCAGATTGAGTGTTTTGATCCTTCTTGGGATCACAGGCAAAGCATTTCTCAATGGCATTCCTCTTTTTTTCTCTGCTTACTCATTTTCCCAGCCTGAGCCTGTTTTGGGGGGTGCTTCCTGAGCTTTTGGGACACCCACACAAGGATCTCAGTGTGTGAGGTTCTATCCTCCCTCCTGGTCTGTGAATGTCCATATGCGACCCCATTGCCATGGGGCTGAGGTGGGGGGGGGGGATTCTGTTATATGGGGGGCCTAGACTGCTATTAGGAGCTGAATGTTGTCAGAACCCTGGCATCCTAGTCCAGGGACAGAGGACAGAGCTTGGCAGTCTCTCTCCTCTCCCTCCCTGGGCTTTGCACTCATGCCCTGGGGGCTCCTGCTTACCGGTTTCTGTTTCCTGCTCCTGGATATGAGCAGCCCCGACCACTCTGCTCGCTGTGTGCCCTGAGGGCTGGGCTTCACATGCTCCTCTGTCAGAGGTCCCCACTCTTCCCCCAAGTTGTGCCTGCTGCTTCCCGGAGTGTAAATCAGGAAACTGCCCCCGCTGCTGTGAGCCACGGCTCACGACTCCCTGGGGGAGGATGAAGTTCCCTCGCTGTGGAGGGCCACCCCTCTGACCCCATGGAGCTGAGCCTTTTTGCTCTTTTCTGGTTTACCTTGGGTTGGAGAATTGTTTCACTGGATCCCTCTGTGAGTTCTGTCTCTCGAAAATGTAGTTAGAGTCCTTAACTTATAAGTTTTGCTCCAGAGCAACTAAGAGATGGTCCTCTCCTGTTACCATATTGGCTCCACCCCCATCCTCTTATATTATTTTCTAAGGTTTATTGCTTGGTTAGCTTTTACATTAAATTCATAGATTATCCACACATCTGAAAAGGTTCATATAATAAAGCAATTAAGCAAAATTCACAGTACAATGACCTCCCAAGAAAGTTTATGCAATATTCTACTGCTTTCACTCCCCAACTCATTTATATTTTAAAACGAATAAGAATATATTTTCTCTTCTCACATCTTATGCCATTGAGAAAATCAAAGATTAAAGAAAAATAAATTCCATGTATCAAATATACAGTCAAACAAAACAATTCTTATAGCTTTCATAGGTTTGTCTTCAAAGTATCATTGATACTGTAATGACTTTATTTCATTTTGTTAGTTTATAAAAGTTTTTAATTTTTTTTTTCATTTTCAAGATTTTCTTACATTATTTCTCCTTGACTTGAGAGCTCAGGATTTTTGTCATACCATTCTTAGGATTTTTCTATTTGGGATTTCATTCAGGAGATTATTAGTAGATTCTTTCTATATTCACTTTTTCCTTTGGTTGTAATAATACTTTGATGATTTATTAATTGAGAAATGACTTGTATTCTTATAAATTTGATGGAGTTCACTCTCTAGTTTAGAAATGAGTCCTTTATCAGAAGCACTAGCTATAAACATTGTTTATCAACTTTCTATCTCTTGTTACTATATTTTGTTGATGAAATGCTGTTGACTTATGTGAGTTTATTTTGGATCCTGCAACTCTTCTAAAGTTACTAATTGTTTCAAGTATTATTTTAGTTGATTTTCTAGAATTCTCTAAGTAAACCAACATATTATCTGTAAAGAATGGGAGCTTTGCTTCTTCAATATATATTCTAATTCCTTCAATTTCTTCTTCTTCTTCTTTTTCTTCTTCTGTTATGGCTAAGGCTAATGCTTCTAATACTATATTGAATAATAGTGATGATAATGTACATTCTTGTTTCACCCCTGATCTTATAGGGAATGCTTCTAGCTTTTTGCCATTACATATAATGCTTATTGATGATTTTAGATAGATACTGCATCTCATTTTCAGAAAAAAACTTCATTTATTCCCATGCTCTCTAATATTTTAATAGCAATGAATATTGTATTTTATCAAAAAAATTTTCAGCATCTATTGAAATAATCAAATGATTTCTGTTATTTTTGTTATTCATATGGTTAGTGATGCTTATAGTTTTCCTAATACTGAACCATTCCAGAATTCCAGGTATAAATCCTACCTAAATAGAGTGTATTATCTAGTAAACACTTGCTATATTCACTTTGCTAATATTTTATTTAAAATATTTGCATCAACATTCATTAGGGAAACTGCTCTATAATTTTCTTTCTCTAATTTGGATCTTCCTGATTTAGATATCAGCACCATTTTGGTCATAAAGGGAATTTGATAAAACTCCTTTACTTATTTTAAAAATAATTTACATAAAATTAGCATTAATTGTTCTTTAAATTTTGGTAGGTTTCACTTGTAAATCCATCGGCCTTCAGATTTATTTTTGTGAGAATTGTAACTTCAAGCTAGGATCAGGACCTACCTTCTACCATGCTTTGGAATGTGATTCTATAAGGCCTGTGTTTTACCCTTGCTCTTCTAGTGCTTGCTCACAAAGAATCATTCTGAAGTTTTCTGACATCCTTGGGTCTTTTACAGGTGAGCTGTCAGGTCTTACTCTCAGCAAACCCCCTAAATTCTATAAGCTATCCTTTGTCCCTAACAATCTCTCTTTGTGCTGACAGGTTATTGGTTTATTTGTTTACACTGACATTGGTTTTGCTGCCACACCACTTTTCTATTATTTTCTAGTGTCTAAGAAGTTCCTTTACTTTCTTGCTGGATTCTTTGTCTTTTTTAAATATTAATATTTAGCATTTTTACTTTTTGATTTCTATTTTTTCACTCTCCCTAACCATTCTACCACCCATTGAGAAGTCAAGTAATATAATATCAAGTATACATATGAAATCATGCATACATATTTCCATATTAGTCATTTTGCAAAAATAAAAGGAAGAAAAATTATTTTTGCACACACATACATATGTATATACTTATACATACAAATACATACAAACATAAATACTTCAATTAGCAATCAGGGTTCATCAGTTCTCTCTTAGAAGATGGATAGTGTTCTTTATCATGAGTCCTTCTGCATTATTTTGGATCATTGACATAAACAGAGAAATTGTCTTTCATAGTCAATCATGGTTACAATTTTACCTTTAATACATAGAATATTCTCCTAGTTCTGTGCATGTCACTTTGCTTCAATTCAAACAAATCTTCCCAGCTTTTTTCTGAAATCATCTTGCTTGCCATTTTCTACAAGATCTGTAGTCCTGTTCATCATTTCCTACAGAATAAATAGCATTCCATTATATTCATATACCACAACTTGTTCAGTCATTTCTAAATAGATAGGCATTCAGCTTCTCAATTTCAAATTCTTTTCAACTGCAAAAAGAAATGTTATAACTTTTTTGTACATGTAAGTTCTTCTCCTTTTACTTTGAGCTCATTGTAATACAGATCTAGTAGTAGTATTGCTAGATCAAAGGGTATAGACATTTTTTAACTCTTTTGGATTAATTTCAAATCGTTCTCCAGAATAGTTGGACTAGTTCACAACCCCACCAAAGACTTATTAATGTGTCCATTTTTCCACATCCCCTTCAGCATTTTCAGTCATGTTATCCAATTGTGAGGGGATACTTCAGAGTTGTTCAAAAAAGTATTTAAAATTATTTAGATTTAATATACATATATATATGTGTGTATATATATATATATATATATATATATATATATATATATAGCTTTGATATCTTCTTATGAAAATTTCCTTTTTGCATCACCTGACTTGTTTGATTTCTCAACAGTTTTTCTGTTCAATGTGAATTTCAGATTTTGTTGGAATAGGAATGTGAGTATTAGATGATCTGTCTCCATTCAGGCAGTCATCCTGGACAGAAGTCTATAAAACACTCTACTATACTCTACTCTTCTTCCATTAAGAACTTAAATGTGCATAGAAAGCTAATCTATAATTATACTCTACCAAATGCTAATAGTCTTATCTAGGGAAAGAGGTAGCTTTTCTTCCTCTGTATCCAGAAAGTGATGCAAATTGTGTTCTTAAATTCAAAGGGAATACAAATACACACAAATATGTTCTACATGTTCTATATATATGTATATTCATACATTTATTCCTTTTTGCATATGTAATAGTATTCTTAATTTTCATTAGTCTTTAAACTTCAACCAAATGCACTGAACCATTGAATTTTCTTGGCCTCTGAACTCAAGTACCTTCCTAAAAATCTAAAATTTATCATTTGTTACTTTGCTTCCCTTTCTTGACCCAATTGCTAAACAAAGTCCATCAAGTATCCACTTGAACACCCCTTTTTCTTCCATTACTTCCGTGTACTTGAGATCACAGGAATAGGTTTTATATATGGTTTTCTTTCTAGGAGATAACAATTGTGTAATAATTTAAAATACTACCAAAGGGTATTTTAATTAGAAGTGTGAATAAAAGAAAAATAACTTATTTCCAAATAAGTAGTATTTATTGTTTAAATTATTGCTTCTAGTTTTAAGTTCCCAGGATTAACTCTGTTCCTTATGATTCTTACTTTGACAAGTATATTCACTACCTCACGGCCTTAGGTGAAAATGATATCTTTTTAAAATTTTTAAATTTATTTATTGTCATCAATATTCACATATATATTTTTAAGTTACAAAATTTCCTTCCACCATCCCTTCACACCCCTCTTCCATCAGCGGCAAACAATCAGGTTATCATTGTACATACATATTTTGATGAACATGTTTACATATTTATCATTTTCCATATGAGGAATTAGGATTAAAAGAAAGAGATAATTTTTATAAAGTGTTCATCATATTTTGAAGAATTGGTTTTTTGTGTATGTCTTGTTTTGTTTTGCTTTTCTTCCTCTGCTTGGGGATATTATAACCTATAGTCAGTCTAATGCAGTTGTCCTAGCTCTGGACTGTTGAGAGGAGCTGCTTCCAACAAGGTTGTTCATCTCACAGTGTTGTTGTTGATGTATACATTGTTCTCACTCAAAAACAGATCCCATAAGTCATTCCATGCCTCTCTAGAGTCTGACCATTCATGATTTCCTATAAAACAATAGTATTCCATAGTATTCATGTACCGTAACTTCTTTAGTCAGTTCCCAATTGATGGGCATCACCTCAATTTCCAATTCTTTCCCACTACAAAAAGAGCTGCTATGAATATTTTGGAACATGTAAGACTTTTCCCTTTTTCTAAAATTTCTTCTGGATATAGCCTTAGAATTGGAATTGTTAGGTCAAAGGGGATGAACAGTTTTATTGCTCTTTGTGCATATTAAATTAAATAGTTCCATATTGTTCTCCAGAAAGGTTGGATCTGTTCACAACTCAACCAGCAATGCATCAATGTCCCAATCCTCCTACAACCTCTCCAACATTGATCACTTTCCCTTTTTCTCATCTTGGCAAGTCTGATAGGTAGGAAATGATATGATTTAGAACGTTTTTTCATATGATTATGTGTAGCTTTAATTTCTTCATTTGAAAACCATTCATATCCTTTGACCATTTATCTATTGGGGAATTACTTGTGACCTTAGAAATTTGATGCAATTCTCTATATATTTTTAGAAATGAGACCTTTATCAGAACTCCCAGTTGTGAAGATTGTTTCTCACCTTTCTGCTTTCCTTCTAATTTTCACAGCATTGATTTTATTAGCGAAAAAAACTTTTTAATTTAATATAGTCATAATCATTTTGCAGTTTATAATCTAATCTAATTCTTGTCTGTTCATAAATTTATTCCCTTTCCATAGATATGATAGAGTCTTGTGCTATAGATCTCATAGTGGTATTGTTTATTTATCTATTAATTTATCTATGTTATTATTCTTTATGTATAAATTCTGTACCCATTTTGACATTATTTCTCTATAGGATTGAGATGTGGATCTATGCCTAGTTTTTGCCATACTATTTTCAAGTTTTCCCAACAATTTTTGTGTAATAGTGAGTTCTTATCCCAAAAGCTGATGTCTTTGAGTTTGTCAAATAGTAGATTGCTATAGTCATTTACTGTGACTTCTTTAGAACCTATCCTAATCCACTGATCCATTACTATATTTCTTATCCAGTACCAGACAGTTTTGATGACTACTGCTTTACAGTACAGCTTTTGATCTGGTAGAGCTAGGTCACCTTCCTTTATATTTTTTTCATCAGTTCCCTTACTATTTCTGCTCTTTTATTGTTACTATTTTTTCTAGCTCAGTAAGTAGTTATTAGGTAGTTTGATTGTTATGGCACTGGATAAGTAATTCAATTTGTAGGTAGAATAGTCATTTTTATTATATTAACTCAACTTCACAATGAGCATTTGACATTTTTTCCAATTATTTAGATCTGACTTCATTTGGGTGAGAAGTGCTTTATAATTGTGTTCATACAGTTTATGGGTTTGTCTTGGGAGATAGATTGACTCTGGTTATTTTAAGATAATGTCATCTTCGGTTATTTTAAATGTAATTTCTCTTTCTATCTCTCACTCTTGGGCTCTGTTGTTCAGATACATAGAAATGTTGATGATTTATGTGAATTTATTTTATATCCTGCTACTTTGCTGACTTTGTTAATTGTTTACATGATTTTCTCAGGTTCTCTAAATACCATCATATCAACTGCCAAGAGTGAAAGTTTTGCTTCTTCATTGCTAATGCTTATTCCTTCAATTTCTTTTCCCCCTCTTATTGCTACTGCTAACATTTCTAATACTATATTGAATAGTAATAGTATAATGGGCATCCTTGTTTCCCCTGATTTTATTGGAAATGCTATGAATTTATTTCCATTACATATAACATTTGTTAATGGCTTTAGATAGATACTATTTTTTTATTTTAAGGAAAACTCTGTTCCTAAACTTTCTACTGTTTTTAATAGGAATGGATGCTGTATATTAGAGAATAATATATTCTAAATAACAACTTCAAGGAGCCAATTTTAGAATTTTCCCAAGTTAGCTCCCTGTTTTAAACTCATTTGCCAGATATAGAATCCAAAACTCCTTCTGAGTCAATCAAAAAGTCTCCTGATAATATGATGGATTTTGTGTGCTTCATCCATTTTACCATAGAGTCACTTGCCATCCATCATATTTTTATTCCTTTAAAAAATAAATAGAAATGAATCAGATAACTTTCATGTCACCTCAAATAATCATCCATAAAAACTTGATCTCTAGATCAGGTTCACAAAAGATAGTCCCTTACTAAGTCTGACTAAAGTCTCATTTCCTAAGAGTATTTGTAAAATACTCTTAAATAAAGTTAAACTTGATTTAAAGGAAAACAAGATAAGGATGAGTGAAATCATATATGTTTCTATAACAAGGTCTCAGAAATATTGGTTTGGGTGAATGCCATGTAGTGATGGCACCATTGGTAATGCCTTTTTTATATTTGAACTAATCAAAGCATTCCAAACACATATTTAGTAGATAGATACACGACTAACAATAAAGGAGATGAAGTACTATGAATTTTAGAAAACAAACATTAAATCTTCATTAAGTAGCCACAAGATGCTTGACTCTGAGAATAGAAAGAGGGAACAAAAACCTTTGACTACAAGGAAACTACCTTTGAAATAGGAGCATAGAGTATAATAACTTGAAGGTATATGTTTTTGAGAAGATATTCAAAACCCAATCTCGAACAGATTCTGGAAAACAAGGAGATGGCAACCCTTTCTTGAAATTGCCTAAACCATAATTTGAGTAATTACCTTCTCCCAATCTACAATTTGGCTTCTGTTTCATTGGGATGTAGTCTGAATTGGATATTATTTGAATCTCAGCTGGAAACTGCTGTTTTGACTAGATGTAATTTCATATTGTATATAGGATATTTGGGTATTTATATCACTTTCACTTCCTGGCTGAAAAAGGCCTGCTACATAGCTGGGTGCTATAAAACAGATGCCAGGTTTTATTCCTGACTTAAATGCATTTCAATAATGGGTGAAAGTTGAAAAAGTTTGAGAAGGCTTTGGCAAATGTTGAAGATGAATGGCATTGTATTAGTGTGAATATATTATACATTCCCCCAAAGACTGCTACTTGTCCCTTCTCTTACGATCCCATAAATTATATGGCTTAATATTGGCTTTGGAATTTTCCAGATGGATTGGTTCTCTAATGGCACTTCTTACATTCATTCTCCCCCCACTTTGGCAAAAGAAAGAAGAGGATGATTTTATTCAGAATGTAACAATGCAGCAACACTCACTCGTATAAAATGGAAATTGTTATTTTTTTTTTGGTGTCACCCTGGAGTGTTTCTAAGTACCTCAAGAAAATCATGAAACACAAATTTTTTCAGTAGGAAATTCACTTTAATTCAATATAATTGAGAAAATAAATATTTGGGTGAGGTCTGTAGCAGCCAAGCCTGTTTCAAAGGGACTCAGGATCACTAGTACAAATATAATATAAGCTAGATTTGAAATTAATTCCCTTTTTAACTTTGTTC
The DNA here is from genome assembly GCF_037893015.1 of Macrotis lagotis. Classification (NCBI taxonomy): domain Eukaryota; kingdom Metazoa; phylum Chordata; class Mammalia; order Peramelemorphia; family Peramelidae; genus Macrotis; species Macrotis lagotis. The sequence goes on along the minus strand of NC_133666.1, from coordinate 226,274,848 downwards.
TGTTTATTTGAAATGTAGCAAGTTTTCAAAGGTCATTTTGATGGCTGAAATCTCAGTATCAAACTGAATTTAATATTTAGAAGGTAGTTAAGATTGTACAGAAATAGGTTTCTCTGTTAATAGTTTAAGGATGATCAATAATTTTAGAGAAAGAGTAGATAAGGAAGCTAAGAGTTTGAGTCCTACTTCACTAACTGAATCTAGTGATCTTCCTCAGTCTTAGTTTCTTCCATATTAATAAAATGGGGATCATAATATCACCTCCCTCATAAAAATTGTGAGCATAAAATGAGATTATGCACACACAAGCATGTAAGAATATGTATATATATATATATGTATATATATATAAAGAGAGAGACTTGAACACACAAACATGTGTATGTGAGTATGTGCATGGATGTATGTATGTTGCTTTTCTTGCTGTTGTTGTTTGTCCATAGTTTTCTAAGAGTACCATGACATCAAGGAGGCGTTGTCATGACTTGCAAGATTTAAGTGAGGGAAGACTGTGTAAAGTCACCAGCTTCACTCTCTCCTCTGGAGTCATATGGTTCCAGGGACCAGATATGGATCAGGTTGATTGGAGATGGCCATGAATGCAGTAGAAGACCTTAGTCTTTTTAAGCTAGGTCTTTAGGAGATCTCAGTCTGCCAAACCTCTTCCTATGCAGTGATTAATGCAGGTAAGAAAGAAACATGCAAGGAACGACACCATTTGCATAGTCAAAAAAATCAGTCTGTGAGGGGAAGACCCTCATAAATTCTATTTACATTGACTCTGAGCCAGTCACATCCCAAACAATGACATGTATTTGTATGTGTATGTGAGATCATTGCAATGTTTACAATTATACAGAAGTGTTACTCCTATTAATTATAATTTTTATTTAGGCTGTCATAGAAGCCAAATGTCAGTCAGTTTGCTTACATCCAAGGTAATATAAACTATGTCCAAAATATTTGGACTTACTTTTATACCAAAATATTTGCACTTACTCTTCAGGTTATTTCTTTTTTTGTTGTATTTGTAAGGCAATGGAGTTAAGCTAAGTAATTATTTAGTGTCTGAGGTCAAATTTGAACTCAGGTCCTCCAGACTCCAGGACTGGGGCTCTATCCACTGCACCACCAAGCTGCCCCAAGGTTATTTCTGCTATCTCAAGGAACGATTTGATGATACTGTGGTACTGCACAAAGGAAAAGCATTGACTCTAAAGTCAGGAGTCAGCAGTACCTGAGTTCAAAGCTGGCCTCAGAAACTTAATAATTACCTGACTGTGTGGCCTTGGGCAAGCCACTTAACCCCATTGCCTTGCAAAATCCTAAATCAATAAATCAATAAAAATAAATGAATGAATGAATAAATAAATAAATAAAGTTGCCATGAAGTGTTACTATCTGAGTGACCTAGATTAAGTCTCCTAAATTCCCTAAGTCTCAGTTTCAACATCTGTAAAGCAAGGGATTTGATTTAGATGTGCTCTGAGGTCCCTTTCAACTCAATATGTATGATCCTCAATTTTTTTTGCTCAATGATTACTATTTTTACTGACAATGACAACCACATTTTTCTGAAAATTTAAAATTTGCAAAGCACCTAGCTCATAATGACTGGGTAAAATAGTAAGTGCATTATTATTAATATTGTCATTTTATAGGTGAGAAATACTGTTATTCAGAGAAATTAGTTTCCTTTCTAAGAGTGAAATAGAAAATGTTGGCTTCAGAACTTAAAGTTAGATCTCCTGAGTGGTCCCCTTTCTTACAATCATTGACCTAATAGCTAGTTGGCATTTATTTATTGCTTTAAGGACTGCAGAGTTCTTTGCAAATATTATCTCATTAGACAATCACAGCAATTCTAGGAGGTAGGTATTATTATTACTCCCATTATATATGATGTATGTTATATGACTTGCCTAGAGTCATATAACAAATACATGTCTGAGACTAGAGTTGAATTGATATCTTCTTAACTCCAGGTGAGCAATCTGTCTACTGTGCCAACTAGAACTGAAAGGGACCTCAGACACCAAATAGTCCCAGTCCCTCACTTTTGTTGTTATTGTTAAAATATGTCTGATTCTTTGTGACCTCACTTGGGGTTTACATGGCAAACAGGCTACAGTTATTTATCATTTCCTTCTCTAGTGCATTTTACTGATGATGAAACTGAAGCAAATAGAGTTAAGTGACTTGCCCAAGATTACACACTTAGTAGGTATTTGAGGCCAGACTTAAACTCACAAAGTTGAGTCTTTCTATTTCCAAGTCCAATGTTCTATCTTCTACCCCATAATTTATGGAGGAGAAAACTTAAACTAGGGAGGTAACATAACTTTCTACTACACCATATTGCTATTTTTCTGCTTTGTATAGTATCTTGTCAATCACATAGATCCAATCCAAGAAAGGCTTGCATTGGAAATGTTCTAAATTCACATGTCTATGAAGAAAACATGAAAATTTCTGAGCAGATGAGGGAGGCTCCAAATTGACCTTTCTTACATATTGATGGTCAAAAATCTCTGCTTAAAGCAATGGCCTGATATAAGCAATGACACATCACAGGATTCACCAAAAGAAAGGAACCAGAGATAGCAAAGCTAAATGAAAATTGCTATTCGTTCTTCTGTTAATAGACTTATTCTTTGTTCCAATTCTTATCTCCTCAGAATTATTCATATGAAAGAAAGGGGAATGCTCCCAAAAAATGAGTGTGTTGCTACTGTTTGCAAGGCAAATGGAAATGTAAGAGTACCCATGCCAGCAAATCTCACATTTGGTACATCTACTCACTGGAAAAATAGCATTCTATATGTGTCATCAACATATCATGACCTCTGTTAAACTGAAATTATTCTTCTTAAGTATCCTACTCCAGTGAAAGTATTAGAAGATGATAAATATTATAAATAGAATATCATCATCAATAATTTCTATTTTAGGGGTTGCTATTTTGAGGTTTTTAAAATACAATTTGTTCAAAACAACAGTGCATTCATATCCTTTCTTTCAGTTCTGGAAATTTGTTATTGGAATGCTTACTACACTCCTCCCATTTCACATAATCAATTTTGTCTACTTTTGCTAGCTTTAGAAGGATTTTAGCTAGTACTTCTTTAGATAGAGTCAGAGGAGGCTATTATGACTCATAGTACAATCCAGCAGGAGGCTGCCCAACCTTTAGTGTGAGATAATAATTAGGGACTGTTATTACAAATAACTTAAGTACACAAATAGACACACAATTTCTAACATTCAATAAGGTAGTAAATTTCCTTCACTTCTCTACAGAAGAATTATGGGGTTAATATTATATAAGTAGTTGGATTTAAATTTAGCCCATATTTTCCCATATTCCATTGCTTTGTGAGGGATCCATTTAACCAGTGAAAAAAAAGGTTTCTTGTTTACAATTCCTACTTATCAGAATTTTTTAAAATTTCATTTTCATTTCAAGTAAGCAGGAATTGCCCCAATAAATCACTCTCTACTTTATCAGCAGAGAGAGATGAATGAAAACATCGATAAATTAATTAATTATAATGCTCTGATTTTGGATTATAAAATGTGCAATTATGGCCCAGGTAAAAAAAATGTCCATTCAGTGGAAAAAGTGCTACAGGGAAGGGAAGTTCACCAAAATGAGCACCTCAGTCCAACCAATCACATATAAGCATTACTGTTTAACCTTAAAAATGAATAGAACCCAGAATCTAGAGCTGGAAAGATAGCTATAAGCCATCTTATCCTAACTTCTCCCATGTTTTAGACAAGGGGACTAAAATACAGAAAGGGAAAGAGATGTCCCTAATAGTACATAGGTAGTAAGTAACAAAGAATTATTTTAATAGTCTTCTAGATTCTAAATCTGGCATTCTTTCATGGTATTATACCATCTTCCTCCCATATCAATGTAATAATATCATACTATAACAACATTCAGAAATTAGTCAGAAGAATCTCTTATTCCAATAGCAGAAGCTAGATGTACTTCTTATCTTATTATATCCTGATATGAAAGCCACAATATTTTTATATATGTTAGCAAGAATATATAGTAAACATTTATACTGGAGGAAAGATTAGATCATACAGAATTCTTCATCTCTGACTTCAAAATGCACTTATAAAGTAGCTATTCCCTTTTCTCCCTCCTCCATCATATGGCAGAAAAGGAACATTCTTGAAGCCCCTGACTGTTCTCTCTCATGCCCTCTTTCATCTAGACGTCATCTCAAATAGACTTTATATTTTAAACTAAATATGTTTTGTAAGTTTAGTGCATATTGTGATTATAAGTAGAAAAAAAGTGTTAAAACTATAAATCCTGAATCTATTTGACCTTTTTATCTAGTACTTATTTGAAATTTTTGAAACTCAATTGGTACTCTGAATTTCAAAAATTTCAAATAAGTACTAGAGATTGTGTATGTATATATGTGTGTTGTATTGTTGTATTGTTGTGTCTCTCAAAAAAGGTAGGAACAGAGAGATATACTGAGGAATTGGAGGCAGAGATAGAAGCAGAGTTGAAAGAAGGGAAGGCAAAAATATTTCATCTCCACACACACACACACACACACACACACACAAACACACATGTTTTTGTCAGAAAAAACATGTCTGTGGATTTATAACACCAAAGTATAATTACCTAGAGCTTTGAAATTGTAATTTCCTCCACACAGAGTACTTTTTCATACTGTCTAGAATGTGAGTACATCAGAATAGATTTTCATTCAGCTTTTGATGTGAAGGAAATATAAGAGTGCAGCATTCTGGCCCCAGCCATGTACAATCTCTCAACTCCTTTTTTCTTCAAAGATGCTCTTTAAAGCACCTTTCCAACTGAAGGCTTGTCCAGTATTTTACAATTAATGATTTGGCAGTGTTAACTCCAATATTTGTTAGCCAATAATGGGTTGGATGTGGAGTTGGCACACAGATCATTAAGAGTTTTGTAGATTTCAGTTCAAAAGAATCCTTCCCATATCTTGTCCTACTCAAATACTACTTTTTACCTCAATGAAATATTTAAACAAGTCTCCCCAACCAAAATGAAGCAGAGAATAAGGGAAATTAAAGTATTTTTTCACATCCAGTTGGGTAATTTGTGGATCAGGGAAACAAGATAAGTTAAGCTCAAAGAAAGCGTAAGATTTTAAAGCACTGTGCTCTGCTGTGGGCAAGGACCTATTTTTCCAGTTACATTCAATTTTGCATCTGAGTAAGCATTCAAATGTGGAGTTATGAGAATCCCAAGTGGGTATTAAAAGTTATATCTACATCAATTATGCCATGGTCTGGTCGCCCCATTTGCTAAGAGACAGGTTCATTCAAATATAGGATACCATCATGCTACAGAGTAGAGAGAGATTTGTTTTATAGATTGACAGTATAAAATACTGATTATCTACAAGATGCTAAAGCAATTGATGTTCCTGTCATTTGACTTTATTTTCCCTTTTGCTCTGTTTCAGTTTTTGATAATCATTTCTCCATAACACTGTGGGTGAATGCTTGGTGAGGGAAATAAACTATGCTTTCCTGTTACATTGGAAGTATATTTGGGAAAGCAAGCACCATGAGGCCACCTGTGAATCATTCTCTATCCTGATAAGAATGCTCATAAAAATTCCTCAAGATTCCAATTAATCATCTGTGAAATGGGCATGATAGGATTTGCTTCCCTATCTTGCAAGCTTTTTGTAAGGAAGAGTTTCTAAAAATTAATTAATTTTTATTATCATTATATTATTATTCATATCAGTTATTCTTATTTATTGCTACCATGGTGCCATGTACACATATACATATGCTCTTTTTTCCTCTTTTGGGTTTTGTGACAACACATGGAAATCAAGTTGGGGATCAGGTTATTTTTTTAAAGGGTAGCACATGCCTTTAGAGAAGAAGAGTGAGCATCCAGGAGATATTTAGTTTCTCACTGTAGAGGGGGGATGTGCTAAAGCACATCTTAAACCTAAATTAATAAATTATTCAACAGGCATTCCTTTTTTAAAAGAAAGATTTTATTTATTTTGAATTTTACAATTTTCCCCTACTCTTCCTTCCCTCCCTCCATGCCCCACAGAAAGCAGTCTGCTACTCTTTACATTGTTTCTATGGCATACATGGGTCTAAGTTGAATGTGATGAAAGAGAAATCATATCCTTAAGAAAGAAAAATCAAGTATAAGAGATGGTAAAATTACATAATATGATAACTTTTTTCCCAAATTGAAGGTAATACTCTTTGGCCTTTGTTTCAAGCTCCACAATTCTTTCTCTGGATAGAGATGCTGTTCTCTATTGCAGATAATAATGTTCCATGACATAGATATACCACAGTTTGTTAAGCCATTTTTTGATTGAAGGACATTGAGTTAATATCCGATCCTTTGCCACCACAAACAGGACTGCTATGAATATTTTTGTACAAGTGATGTTTTTACCCTTTTTCATAATCTCTTCAGGGTATAGACCCAGTAGTAATATTACTGGATCAAAGGGTATATACATTTTTGCTACCCTTTGGGTGATTCCAAATTGCTCTCCAGAAAGGTTGAATGAATTCACAGCTCCACCAACAATGCACTAGTGTCCCATATTTCCCACAACCCTTCCAACATTAATCATTTTCCTTTCTGGTCATAGAGTCCAATTTGAGATTTTTGAGAGATATTTTAATTTGAATTTCTCTAATAAGTAGTGATTTAGAGCAATTTTTCATATAACTATGTATCACTTTGATTTCCTCACCCAAAAATTGCCTTTGCATATTTTTTGACCATTTGTCAATTGGGGAATGACTTGTTTTTGAAAATTTGATGCAGTTCTCTATATATTTTAGAAACGAGTCCTTTGTCAGAAATACTAGTTGTAAAATGTGTTTCCCAATTTAGTACATTTCTTTTGATCTTGGTTACAGCGATTTTGTGCAAAATGTAATAAAAAATATCTAGTTTGTTTTTAATGATGTTCTCCATCTCTTCCTTGGTCATAAATTACTTCCTTTCCCATAGATCTGACAGGAAGACTACTTCTTTATCTTCTAGTCTGCTTCTAAATTGTTTATGTCTAAATCCTGTATCAATTTTGATCTTATCTTGGGGTAGGATGTGAGGTGTTAGCTTAATCCAAGTTTCTTCCATACTAATTTCCAATTTTCCCAACAGTTTTTCTTGAAGGGTTTATCAAACAGCAGATTATTATAATCATTTCCTGCTTTGCACCTAGTCTATTCCACTGTTCCACCTCTCTGTTTCTTAGCCAATACCAGACAGTTTTAATTTTTTTTAGGTTTTTTTTTTTTTTTGCAAGGCAAAAGGGTTAGGTGGCTTGCCCAAGTCCACACAGCTAGGTAATTATTAAGTGCCTGAGGCAGGATTTGAACTCAGGTACTCCTGACTCCAAAGCCAGTGCTCTATCCACTGCGCCACCTAGCCACCACAATACCAGACAGTTTTGATGAATGATGCTTCATAATATAATTTCAGATCTGTAAAGGTTAAGCCTCCTTCTTTTGCACTTTTTTCATTGAATCCCTGGAAATTTTTGACTTTTTATCTCTCCATACAAATTTACTTACTATTTTTTCTAACTCACTAAAGTAATTTTTTGGAATTTTTATTGGGAGGGCACTAAACAGTTTAGTTTTAGTAGAACTGTAATTTTTATTATATGCACTCGACTTATCCAGGAGCAGTTGATGTTTACCCAGTTATTTAAATCTGATTTTATTTGTGTGAGAAGTGTTTTGCTATTGTTTTCAAAAAGTTTTTGAGCATGCCTTGGCAGGTAAACTCCCAGCTACTTTATTTTATATTGCTGAGGTTACTTTGAATTGGATTTCTCTTTCTAGCTCTTTCTGTTGTATCTTGCTAGTCATATAGATAGATAGATAGATAGATAGATAGATAGATAGATAGATAGATATAAATGTTGAGGATTTATGAGGGTTTACTTTATATCCTGTGACTTTGCTAAAGTTGCTGATTATTTCTAGTAGTTTTTAGATGATTTTTGGGGGATTCTATAGGTATACCATCATGTCATATGCAAAGAGCAAGAGTTTTGTCTCTTCCTTCCCTATTCTAATTCCTTCAATTTCTTTTTCTTCTCTTATTGCAAAAGCTAACATTTCTAATACAATATCGAATAGTGGTGGTGTTAATGGGCATACTTGTTTCACTCCTGATCTTATTGGGAATGCCTCTAGCACATCTGCATCTCCACTGCATATAATGATTGTTGATGGTTTCAGATAGATATCGCTTATTATTCTAAGGAACAATCCATTTGTTCCTATACCCTATAGTGTTTCTAGTAGGAATGGATGCTGTATTTTGTTAAAAGATTTTCAGCATCTATTGATATAATCATATGATTTCTTATAGGTTTGTTACTGCTATAATTAATTATACTACAGTTTTCCTAATATTGAACCAACCCTGCATCCCTGGGATAAATCCTACTTGGTCATATTGTATTATCCTAGTGATAACTTGTTTTAATCATTTTGCTAAGATTTCATTTAAGATTTTTGCATCTATATTCATCAGGGAGATAGGCCTATATTTTTATTTTTCTGTTTTAACTCTTCCTGGTTTAGGTATCAGGACCATATTGGTGTCATAGAAAGAACTGGGCAGAGTTCCATCTTCACCTATTTTTCCAAAGAGTTTATATAGAATTGGAACCAATTGTTCCTTAAATGTTTGATAGAATTCATTTGTCAGTCCATCTGGCCCTGGAGATTTTTTCTTAGGGAGTTCAATAATGGCTTGTTTCATTTCTTTTTCTGAGATAGTGCTATTTAAGTATTTAATTTCCTCTTCACTTAATCTGGGCAACTTATATTTTTGTAAATATTAATACATTTCACTCAAATTGCCAAATTTATTAGCATGGAGTTAGGCAGAATAATTATGAATTACTACTTTAATTTCCTCCTCATTTGTGGCGAAGTCATCTTTTTCATTTATGATACCAGCAATTTGGTTTTCTTTTTTTTTAATCAAATTTACCAGTGGTTTATCAATTTTATTAGTTTTTTTTATAAAATCAACTCTTGGTTTTATTTATTAGTTCAATAGTTTTCTTGCTTGAAATTTTATTAATTTTTCCTTTAATTTTTATAATTTCTAATTTGGTATTTAATTGGAGGTTTTTAATTTTTCTTTCTCTAATTTTTTTGTTGCATATTTATTTCTGTGATTTCCTCTTTCTCTAATTTATTCATGTAAGCATTTAAAGATGTAATATATCCCCTGACAGTCACCTTGAGTGGATTCCATAGATTTTGGTAGGTTTTTTCATTATTGTCATTATCTAGATGAAATAATTAATTCTTTCTATAATTTTTTGCTTGGTCTACTCATTCTTTAAAATAAGTCTATTTAGTTTCCAATTAGTTCTGGGTCTATATCTCCCTGGTCCAATATTGCATATGATTTTTATTACATTATGATCTGAGAAAGATGTATTCACTATTTCTGCCTTTCTACAATTGATCATTAGATTTTCATGCACTAGTACATGGTCACTTTTTATGTATGTACAATGAACTTCAGAAAAAAAGTATATTCCTTTCTATCCCCATTCAGTTTTCTCCATAAGTCTATCATATCTAGGTTTTTTAACAATCTATTTACCTCCTTCACTTCCTTCTTGTTTATTTTATTAGATTTATCTAAATCTGAAAGTGGGAGGTTGAGGTCTCCCACTAATAGAGTTTTGCTATCTATGTCTTCCTATATCTCTTTCAACTTCTCCTCTAAGAATTTGGATGCTATACATTGGGTGTACAAATATTTAGTATTGAAATTACTTTATTGTCTATGGTACGTTTTAGGAGGATATAGTTTCCTTCCTTATTTCTTTTAATGCTATCTATTTTTGCTGCTGCTTTGTCTGAGATAAGGATTGCTACCTCTGATTTTTTCACTTCAGCTGATGCAAAATATATTTTGCTCCAACCTTTTGCCTTTACTCTATATGTATCTCTCTGCTTCAAATGAGTTTCTTGTAAGCAGCATATTGTAGGATTCTGGTTTTTAATCCACCCTGCTATTTGCTTATATTTTAAGGGAGAGTTCATCCCATTCACATTCAAAGTTATAATTTCTAACTCTTCATTGCCTTCAATGTTGTCTTTCCTCTCTTTGTATTTTTCTGCCTTTTTCCCTTTATCCATATTCCCCAGTGTTTTGTTACTGCTACCTTCAGTGTGTTTGCCTTCTTATATCAGCCCCTTCCCCTTTCTTTCCCCCTTTCCTTTTCCTTACCTTCCTTCTGTTAGTTCCCCTTTTTCTTCCCTTACCATCCTCCCTACCAGATATTCCTTAAGCAACAACTGCAGAAAAACATTGTGTTAGTCACTGGAGATAAAAGGACAAAAGTGGAACAGTCCTTCTTTCAAGAAAATTCTTTTGTAATGAGTGAGACATCATGTATAGATATTGCTATGTGCTGGTGGAATTCAAAGTAGATGCAAGATCATCAAAGAGGAAGAATGACAGCAAATGTTGGGGTTTAATGTGAGCTAAGAAAATTTTATTTGATCTGAGTCTTGAAGGAAACTAGAAATTTTTGAGGTGTAGGTAAGGAGAAACAGCATTCCAGGCATTGGTGCCAGTAAATGTAAAGGCATAGGTACAAAAAGATGGATTGTTGTAAAAAACAGTACAAAGTCTAGGAAAGATAATATAGTCAAAGTATAGAGGACACTCATGTGTTAAAAGCCTAGAAAAGTAAAATGAGGCTTTGGCATAAATAGTTTAGATAACTTGGGCATAAATAATTTAGGTAACACACTTATTTTACAGAACTAAGACATTGGAATTTGTTGAGTTGGAATGAGAGTAATATGGTCAAACCTGAGTTTTAGGAAGATCACTTTATAATTGAGAAGATAAAATCAAGAGTGGATCCTTGTGATAGTTCTATTGGCAACTAGGATCCTGAACTAGGATGATGATTTAGTAAGTGAAGAGAAGGGGAATATGTATGTGAATTGTTTTGGGAATACAAAAAACAAGATTTTGCAATTAATTGACATATGATAATGAGGTCACAGATAAATGTAGGTGAGATTGGAGTACATTCCAGGCATGATTGATATGTATCTATGGACTACATGAAAACAAAGTTGGAATATTAACTGTTGAGTGTAAATAAGAATAAGAAAGCTACTGGGAGGGTAGGTCATGAGGATATTACATTAAAACACAAAGGTTCATATTAAATTCTGGAGATAATAGGAAGCTATTGGAGTTTACTTGTAGAGGAATGAAATGATGAGATCTGTAGTATATTTGAGCACCTAAGAAATCTCTTTGATATTTGAACACAGGATAGAATGAAATCAGGGGGAAGAGGTAGGGAGATCACTTAAGAAGTTATTGCAATAGACCTTGGAGCATTTGCTTGACATGACAGAATTTTCCTAAGACTTATGACAGTGTCCACTATTATGATTATCCTCCCTCCTTTCTTTCCTTCCCAACCCTGAATACTTTTACTTCCATCCCCATCGGGTAGATTCAGATGCTAATAAGGATAACGTTCCTTCTGTCTCGATCTCCAGTACAGATAATGTCACTGGTGGCTAATTTTAGGTTATATTTCTGAGGAACTTTTGCTCCTTTAAGGAATACATGGAAGGAAGGTGACCGGTTGAGAAGAATGTATTTCATTGCTCCATAATCCCTTTTAAGGTTACTGACACCTCCACAGAACAGTCTCTATAAAATCATAGAAACATCTTCATTCTAGAAGTTCACCCTCAATTTACTTCTCCCATTGGAAATGCTTTCCTACACTGACCATGTCTTCATTCCTTTCCAGATGCTATTGCTGACTTACCTTCATAGAACTTTCTCTACTATATCCCGGTGCTGGGTGCCTTCATTCTCCACATGCCCTATTCAAGTATTTTTTTTCTTAATATGTTGTCTTCTCTCACTACAATGTGATCTCCTTAAGGTCAGGAGCTGTCTTTTGACAGTGTCATCATCAAATAGACCAATGCTGACCTGATCTGAGGTGGTTCAAAAAGACATCTATCAGTCTCAAGATTACAGAATTCTAACTATTCATTTGACCCTAGATTTTTATTTTTAAGGCATGAACATCTCTTACTAATAGGGATGGAAAATCATCTGGCTGTCCCTTTAAACTTCTCCTTTATCTCTGCCCATTGCTCAGACAATTACTTCTAAATCTTGAAAGACCTCAATTAACCTTATCTTTCTCTGCTTCTTTTTTCCCCAACCTCTTTGAAATACTGTCCTCCCAAACCCTGACACTTTTCCAAGTCGTCTTCTTCTTCAGGTACCAATTATTCCCACCAATCTGTTCCTCACAGCATCTCTAAAATCTGTTCTTTTCTCTTTATCTCCACAACTAAATCAAGTTACTTCAATAATTCTGCCTTCCCTCTTTTTTGGCATGTCCCTTTCTCACCTCTTTTCTTTCTATCTGCTCAATATGCTACAACCAAATGCATCTTTGAGTCCTGTGATCTTGTCACTCCTGCCTTAATTTCTTCATCAAATTTTTATGCCAACTTATTTCATGAAATACAACCTTCTCAGTTTCACATTCAAGTTTCTGTATCACAGTACTTACATCACCTGATTCTTCTTAGGTTTCTTTCTTTCTCTCTCTTGATAATTTAAGTTAGATCTCTTGAATCAGAACTTCTTAATCTGAAGTATATGCCCTCCTGACACCTCTTCCTATGTGAGTTTGAGGATAGATTTAAGAGAATCTCTGAAATGTTTATGGAGGAAAAAAGACACCTCTATTTTCCCTAATCACTTACTGAAATTTAGCAATTTCTTAAATATTTAAAAATACAAGTCTGAAAAGAAATTCATAGGTTTTACTAGGAATCCATGACATAAAAGAACCCCTTAGTCACTTTTATGAGAAAGAACAAAAAAATGAAAAAATAACTTAACCTTTGGAGGGTATTTTTACAACACCTTTGAAAATATTCCATTTTCAGGTTGTTTCTGAAGTATAGGGAGAATAAAAAAATTATTGAAGATGAGGCCTATTGTGCAATTTTGATATGTGGACGACATAAATAAAGCAAGGGGAGGAATTGGTGTTATGGAAAAGGAAGCTATCCCCAAGAGCCAAAGTTACCCAGTGATGGGAATGTGCAAAGCCTGAAGAATATTCTGGGTAACAGAATTCACATTTTTTCCCTCCAGCTGCTGATAATCACAGATTCTCTGATTCTTCTTATGTAAAAATGGATAATGATCATGGCACCTTGCACGCCAAAGAGAATTGTTGTTATTCAGGAAATTAATAATGCTAATAGATTTATCCCCTTGCTTTCTCCAGAACTAGTTCTAACAATATTATCTTGATTCACTCTAGTGAAGTAATAGATTTTCATGCTTTTCCAAACTGAAATAAAGCACCACAATTTATTTTGTTTTCTTGATTCTAACTCTCTAAACATTCTAAAATGATGTGAAAGAAAATTGTTATGAAAGGAATGATGTTGCTTTGTCCCCACCTCCAATTACCTCTTCCTCATTTCTCTTGGTTTGTTAAATCCAGTTGAGCTGCCTTTAAAAATAGGAAAGAAAAGTGATTGCATAAATTTCTAGGGACATCAGAAAGGAACAGGGGCACTAATAGTGTGAGCATATTGGGCAAGTGTAGACAATGTGCATTTGAGTTCAGTGCTCTTAAGTCACACTGGGAGAAGAGCAAAATGGAGTCTATGAGACTGGTGCAAGCTACCCCCCCCATCCCCACCATCTGAGACATGAGGACTCTGAAGCTCCTTCTAAAGGGAAAGACTGTTTCCCAAAGCCACCAGCGAATGTTAACACTCCAATGTGTGCTCATGACACTGAATTACAGCCCTGAGGCAGCAAGGAGCCCTTGTGATTGAATCCCAACACAAGAAAAGAAGAGGGACTTTGTACATGCTCAGTTGGCATGGGCGCTGCAGCTTTAAACCACATCTGAGCAGTGCACCAAGCTTTTAATTTATATGGAAAAAAGTCTCAGCCATGAAGCAATTTAATTATTTCAAGGTAAGGAGTGAGCGTTCAACTTCCAGCAGGAGCAGGGTCTCCACTGCTCCCCGCCACCCCACCCCACCCCCTGCCCTGGCCCTCAAGCTGAGCTCCCTTAACCTGGGAAAAGAAGGATCCTTCCTCATCACAATACTCCCTACAACCCCCCAACCCCAAAGATAAAAAAAGGAACAGAACAAAAAAAGTAGGAGGGGATAAAAGGAAATAAAGAATTCTATTTGAACAGTTATTTTAAGAAACAAGCATTTGTAAAATATTAGAAGACAGAAAATGATGGAAAAATTAAAAATGCATATACATATATACAAGCTTTAAAAAATCTAATTTGGGGTCACAGCTGTAATTGCTGAGGCTCTGGATTGTGTGTCATGCTGGAATAATGTCATGTTAGTGAGGGGAATGCATTCAGCTTTACTTTCTGCCTCATTGCACCCTAAGTGTGATGCTATTTCAATACAACACCTACCACTTTTAGGTCTTTATGTTTAAGTATGTCTTGCTGGATGAAATCAAGCTACAAATTGGATGAAATTTGGTCCTCCTGCTATATACTTCTGTTAGAGACCTCTAAAACTAATTGTTTCCTAAGTTCATCTCCTTGAATTCAGACTTTAAATTGTTATTAGTTTTTGCACTGAAAAATAAACACAAAAGCTCACCTTGCCACTGAATGAGAAACAGTTTCTTGCCTGCAAAATAATTCAATACAACTAAGTTTTATGCTGCTGTTAAGTCTGACTCAGAACAATTTCTACTGCCTATGGAGAAAACTTTGACTATTAAATGGTCATTAAATGCCCATTGCTTAGGTTTAATTGACCCTTCACACTTTAGTCTCATCTAAGATATTCCATATAAGTGAACTATCTAGTGGTCAGATGATTTCTTATCTCTCTATAGTAGATATACCATCTGTGTTTGAGTCTACAGAAAATCTTGTAACATTATTGCACGTTGCCGTGATCATAATGTCATTTTCCTGAATATTAAAATGTTTTTGCAAAGTTCATGATCCTGTCTCAAAAGGGATAAACAATTTGTTTCCAAAAGGATTGCAAACTATCAACATTTATCTAAAAGATGTCTCCAAATCATATAATAAGAGAAATGGAAATTAAATCAATCCTAAGATTTTACTAATTTACCCAACAAACTGGTAAAGGAATTAAGAGGGAAATGATGGTAATTCACATACAAAAATCATACAACAGGGAGGGACCTTGGGAATCATGTAACCCAATGTCCTTATTTTACAGATGGGCAAAAAGTTAGATTACTTGGCCAGTAGTATAGGGAGGAGATTTATTCACACCATTTCCCTTGACTCCAAGGTCACCATTCTTTCCAGGGTAGCATATTCTGAATTTTTCAATCATTGTGAAAAATAATTTAAAATTATTCCCCAAAATTTGCATCAGTAATGAGCCCAAGCTAAACTCTAGACAACCAAGGATGTAAAAACTAGGTTAAAAAGGCAATTATTTATACATACATGTACATATATATATATATATATATATGTGTATATATATATATATATATATATTTTCTTTTTTGTGAGCATTTTAAGTGAAATCTTCCAATCCTATTCATTATAAGAAGCAATACATTTGCCAATGTATTTTGGGGACAACTCTAATGAAAATAGGTATTTAAAAAAAGTCAGAAGTTTCCATTCGAGAGAAGGTTTTTAATTTAGGCTTAATGAATACTGCTTTTTAAAGGAGGAAAAGCAAAGCAAAGAACAATGCCTAAAAATCACTGGGTGTTATTTTAATAACTTATCAACCCATAAATATTGTATTAATGGTAAAAATCATTCTGGACAACTCCCTTGGGAAAGGAAAGTAGAAGATAGCATACTTTCATGACATTTCTAATTGATATAACTTATAAAAGATAAGGACCTTTCCCAAGTGTGATGTTAGTATTATTAGAGATATTGTTTCTGGTAAAATATTTTGTCACATAAATAAGACTTGAAAGTATTCAACAGTGACATAAAAATAATAGTCAAATAGTTTGCATCAATCTTATTTTCATATCTATGTATTATAAAAATAAACTGAAATGTAAACTTTGTAATCTCCTAAAAACAGTGTAGTTTCTTTTGAACAAAAAAAACTCACCATTGAAAGTACAAAGCAAAACCTGTTTAAGGAAATCTTCAAAGAATTTATTATATCCTGTTCTTTTCTAAAGACATTTAGGCTGGTGATGTCAAGTTCATGAGGCAACAGTTTAAAAAGGACATTAACATTTTTAGTCATAATCATTCTATATTTTTCTTCCTAAAATATGGCAACCACAGGGATGAGGCATCTGGAAATTATACCATACAATGAACTAAAGATGATTAGACTGAAGAAGAGGTTAACAAGGCAGCCAACAAACACTGATTAAGCATGTGCTAGCATTATGGTAAAGTCTAGGAAGAAGAGAAAGACATTTTTTCTGCCCTCAAGAAGACATAGGCTAAAGGAGAAGATGATATCCAAATGATATTTAAGCAAGCAAAGTGCAAGATAAATAGGAAATAATCAACAGGGATAAGACATGAGAATAAAAAGAGATTGAGAAAGGCTTAATTATTAACAAGGTTAATATATTTAAGACAAGGAGCTAGATTTTCAAGATTCAAAGATGTAAAGTGATATGAATACCTGACCTCAGGAATTTGTTAAGGGCAGAATGTCATGTTTATCATTAGCAATGTAATACAATCAAAAGCTCGAAAAGTTTGGATTCTATAGGTGGATTCAGTTTAGTTTGTATCTGATTACTTAGGTTGCCTTGTGCAAGTAATCAAACCTCTCTGTACCTCTATTTCTTCATCTATAAACTAAGAGGGTTAGGCTAATGAAGCTCAAAAGTTCCTTAAAGTTTTAAATTTATGATTCTATAATCTAATAATAACAGCTAATATTTATTTAGCACCTGCTATGTTCCATACACAATACTATAAATTTCATATTTATTATTATCATCCTCATTTTATAAATGAAGCAACTGAAGCAAACAGATGTTAAGTGATTTACTTGCCTAAGGTCAGTCAGCAAGTGTCAGGCAGATTTGAACTTAATTCTATGCTATCTTGAGACATTGATGTTTATCTTTTGCACTACTTAGCTTCCTAGAAAATGAGAGAAAAAAAATAAGATCCAACGAAGAGAATCTTATATACAATAACATCAATATTGTTTTAAGCATAACTTAGCGTGGATAAGTCATTTGGATTATTATACATAACCAAATTAGCTACAGAGGACTTTTCAAGGAAGACACTATCTGCAATCAAAGAAAGAACTAATAAACTATGCCTGGAATGATTTTACATATGTGTATAAATATATACACATATGTCTACATATACATATATAGGGGTGTGTGTGTGTGTCTAATTGTAGCCACATCTAGGGCAGAAGGAATTAAGAAAGGGGAAAAATCAAATTTTCATGATAATTTTATTATAAATTTAAATGGAATGGCAAAATTGTACATAATAGATCTGCAATTTAATGTATAATCATCTTTTTATTATGCCCTGTTACAAAAATGTTTATTCTATAGATTAAAAATAAAACAAATAATTTTAAAATAAATTTAAAATAAGAATTTTTAAAAGTTAACTTAAGGGGCAGTTAGGTGGCACAGTGGATAGAGCATGGGCCTTGGAATCAGGAAGACCTGAGTTTGAATTTGACCTCAGACACTTAATAATTACTTGGCTGTGTGACATTTGGCAAGCCACTTAACCCCATTGCCTTGCAAAAAAAAAAAATTTAAAGGTAAACTTAAAAATTTAAACAAATTAAAATAAAATTTTAAAGTTCTGTGGGGAAAAATTGGAGGAAGGAGAGATAAATATGAAGGGTTTAGGAGAGACTACTGAACCTTAGGGGAAAAGAAGGATGTCAACTGGTCTAAATGAGTATTTTCCAGAAGCAGTGAGGAGCCTGTAATAATACAAGATGAAGATAGGAAATTTCAAGATAAGAAAATAGTTAATAGTTGAGTTTGATTAGAATCTAAAATGCTTCAAGGGATGGAGTTTGAAACGAGAGTAGAAAGGCTCATTAGAGCCTGCCTAGTTGTTGAAGGTATGCAAATGATGATTGTTTTCAAATATTTGCAGAAGATGGAACAGATTTTTTTTTGTTCATATGTCTCTAGCAGAAAACATTTTTGAGCATGTACAACCAATAGTCTCTAAACTAATAATATTGTGCATTATAATGTATACAAAATACAAAAGAAACTATGATAACATAATTATTAAATTATATATGATACTAGAGTTAATAGGCAGTCATTCGAATTTGTAGAGGTGTACTTTCATTGTTATGTAGAGGATGGATGAAAGAGAAAAGAGTCTGACAGAGAGGTTTATGAGGAGGCTCTTTTTCTAATATTGGTGAGAAATGAAGATTGCCTGAGCCAGAGTAGCCATTGTATAAGGAAAAGAAGAGCAAGATCATAGATATGCAAGATAATGAGCACATAGAAGTTACAAGATTTAATAACTGATTGGATGATTGGATATGGGCAACAATTAAAGAGAAGAGTCAAGAATGATGTCTAGTTGTGACCCTAGGTGAATGAAAGTAATTTATGAAGGAAAGAGAGAAATTCAAAGAATGGTGAGTTTGAGGGGAAGATTAAAGTAATGAGATATTTAATCGAGATCAAAACTTTCAAATGCCTGCTCAACATGTGAGTATCACGCTGTTTCACTAAAGCCCCAGAGGAGTAAAAGCCTCTTAGTGACCATTGCATAGGAGCACAAAGCATATACAAAGGCTATTGGCTCAGTCATGAGATGAATCAGTATGAGGATGCCTTAAGGGGAGAATTGTGTTTTTGCAGTGGTTGGAATGAGTGCCTGGAACCAGTTCATTTAAAACTTTCCCTAAGGTCTGACTGCAGTTATGAAAGGTAGAGATTTGGGAGCTTACACATTGAAATCACTGGTAAGAGCGGGAGAGTTCATGATTGAACTTAAGACAGACCTCAAGAATTGTTACCAAGGCAGTAGGAAGTGCTGAGAATGTAATGGATGTACCCTATCTCATGAGAGTCAATTGTTAAATTTTTTAATGTAAGCATTTACACTATATTAGCAAACATTACAAATCAGGCCTTGATTTATTGTTTTGTTGGTTATCTGGACTTAAGAAATTGATATAGAAAATTTTAATAAAGTAGATTAAAGTTGAAACTGCACTGTGCATGCCTATTTTACAAAGGCAAGGGGTAGGTTGTTTCATAGAGCTAATTGTTAAATTTTTACCAAGATATCACTGGTTGGAATCAATTTTTCTATGCCTCAGTGGATTGATATTGAACTTCTTGTCATCACACAAGAGCCTACTAGGTTTGGGGAAATCCTACTTTGAAAGACCACTGCAAAATAAAATAGAATGAAAACCAATGGGCAAAATTTATAGGGAGATTTTCTTTCAACATAAAGGATAATCCTGTACCAGTGATAGCTGCCTAACAATGGACTGGACTGTTTAACATTGTAATGAGTTCCTTGAAACTGTAAGTGTTCCAAAAGAGACTGTATTTACCATCTGTCAGAAATTTTGTAGAAGAGATGACTATATTGGGATCAAAATTGGACTAGATGACCTCTATATTTTAGATTCTAGCATTCTGTGATTTTATTTATTTAAAGAATACTTTCAGTGATCAGCCTTATGGAGCTAATGCCCAAATTTATATATCTAGCTTTGAACTTTTCCCTAAATTCTACTCCTGAATTTCCAATTGCCTGTCTAGCATATTCCTTGGGATATCTCACTAGCACTTTAACCTCTACATGTCAAAAACTTAACTCATCTTCCCTAAATCTATTCCTTCCAGCTTCCTTATATCTATCAGTGGGTGACTTTTCTATTTCTAGTGGCCAAAAATTTAAATATCAGAATTATTCTGAAATTTCCATCTCCCTCCCCTTTCTCACATACATCCAAGCATTTGTTGGTTTCCTTGGTCCTTAAATTAACCTTAAATTCCTCTCTACTCATACCACCACTGCCTTGTTACAGCCTGGAATCTTCTTTTGCCTGTCACTTGTCTCCTCTTAAGGAGTCAGTCAACAAACATTTATCATGTGCCAGACACTGTGGATAAAAAGAATGGCAAAAGACATGCCAATTCAATCTTTGGAAGTGACAAAATGCAAATAGCTATTTTCAGGCAAATTATAAAAGAAGAAGAAATAATAATTATAAGAAACAATAATAGTAATCAGATGGAAGACTTCAGAATTAATGAGAATCATGAATGATTCACTGTATATTTTGCAGAGTAGAAGATGATGTTTTAACCTTAAAGGAAGCTTAGGAAGCCAGAAGAGAATGCATTCCAGGCATGAAAAATAGACAATGAAAATGCCCAGAATCAAGTGTCTTGTCCTAAAAAAAAAAAAAAAAAAATCAAGGCAGTCAAGATGAATAGAACCAAAAAAAAAAAAAAAGGTGCAAGTGGTGGGTTATACAAAGTATAAGGAGAATATGTGTATTTCTTATCCATTAATCCTCTTTGAAGTGAATAATGAAACCCTCTGAATTTTCTTGTATTTACTTGTAAATCAATATCTTTCACACCTATGATTAGAATTACACCCTCAGGCAATGCTCATTGGTATCTCATACCACAGACTTCTGTCTGTCTCCATCAGAGGCAGAAAAACAACTGTCTCTTGGAAATATTGAGAGGTTGACTCTCCATATTAACCTTAATATTCAGATTCCAATAATAGAATTTCTTGTCTGAAAGGGTGAGTCCACTCAGCTCCTATATAATCTCTAGTATTTATCCACTTTTTTTTCAGTTTTTGCAAGGCAAGGGGGTTAGGTGGCTTGCCCAAGGCCACATGGCTAGGTAATTATTAAGTGTCTGAGGTCGGATTTGAACTCAGGTACTCTACCCACTGTGCAACCTAGCCGCCCATATCAAATCCACTTTCAACCACTTTCAAAAGAAAAGATTATTTAAAATTATTGGAAGTTGCTTTATTAAGTCCAAGTAATAACATTTTAAAAATAATTTTCTTAATTAAAAAAAAAGAATATCACCAGACTCCTTAATTTTTATTGCTCAGGTTTTAGAATTCATGCTTTTTTTATTATAATATTCCCACCTAATGAAAAGGACAATCAATTCTATGGGTAATGTTTTGAATTCTTGATTAATTTTTGGTCATTTGTTTTATAAATATGAGTTCTTAATCCCACATATATCATAGATGAGAAAAAGTACCCATATGTACAAAAATATTTATAGAAACTCTTTTTGTAGTTGCAAAGAATTGGAAATTAAACAGGTGCCAACTATTGAGCAATGGTTAAGCAAATCACAGGCTGTTTGTGTAATAAATCTTTGTTCAAATATGGAGAGTTTCACAGGAAACTGAAGAAACATCTCTGAAATGGTGTAGAATGAAGTGACCCGAGCTTTAAGAACAATTTAGATAATGACAACACCATTTTAGATAATAACTTTAAAAGACTTTAGAACTTTTATCAATTCAATGATAAGCCTTAGTCTCAAGGACTAAAGATAAAGCATATTACCCACATCTTGCCAGAGAAGGGATGGAGTTAAAATGAGGAATGAGAAATACATTTTTGGACACAGCTGTTGGGTTATGCAGATTTGTTTTGAGGGCTTTATTTTTATTTTATATATGGTTCAATTTTTGGGAAAGGAAATAAGAGAGACAGGTAACGTATGTGTGCAAATAAATAAATACATTAAATGACCTCCTGCCAATAAAAGATCTTTGGAATATTATTACTATATCCAGAACATCTTCCTTCCAAAATATCTTTTTTTTTCCTTGGAATATTTGCCATTAGAGTTAAATTCTTGGAGGGAGTAGGGTTTGAGGATGAGATCATCCTACAACTAAAGTTTTTCTTTTATGATATAATAATGAAAAACTGAGGGTAGAAGCAATATAGTTCACATGTGAAAATACTCTGAGTAGAGCAATCATGATGTTATTTTAGCAGACTTTTATGCTTGCCTCTATTGTAGGAGACAAAATAATGGTTGTATCAGAGTAATGATGGTATTGTTGAGAGCTTGGATGGTAGATAGATAGATAGATAGATAGATAGATAGATAGATAGATAGATAGATAGATAGATAATATTTATCTTCTTATATATATTTATATGTGTATAAATGTATATGTATATGGTATATATGGATATATATATGCATATATGTATATTTTGACTGTACTTGTGATTTCATGGTATAGAGAACTTTCAGGAAAGAGACTCCCTCTTCCAATGCATCAGCCTCACCTCTCCAACTTACAGCCCTATAAAGTTGATTAATCTAATAATAACAACAGCAACAATAACATTTATATAATTTTTTAAGATTTGGAGTGTTTTATGAATACCATCCTACTTATTCCTCATAATAATCATAAAAGATAAATGCTGTTCTTTCCCCCATTTAACAGATAAAGAAACTGAGTTAAAAGGAAAAACAAGTTAGTAAATACTTAAGACTACATTTGAAATCAGGTCTTCTTCATTTAAGATGCAGAAGTCTCCACTGTACCAATCTTGAATTACTAACTCAGAACACTGGATAGAGTCCAGGACCTGTAGTCAGGAAGATCTCTGTCAAATATGGCCTTATACACTTGCTAGCAGGTGCCAAGTACATTAGCTAGTATGAACCTGGGCAGTGACTTGATCTATGTCTTCCTCAATTTTCTTACCTAGAAAATGAGAATAATGACAGTACCCATTTCCCAGGGTGATTGGGTGAATCAAACAAGGTAACATTTTAGCACATTGACTGGCACTTAGTAGGGGTTATATAAACACTAGCTCTTATAACTCTTTTTATTATGGTTTTTAACTACTTGCCCAGAGTTGCACAGACAGTATATGTCTAAGGAAGAGAATGAACCCAGATTTTCTTGATGCCAATACCTATTCTATATCACACTACCTCTCAAGTCTTAGCCTAATGAATAATAAAATGTGTACCAAAAGAAAGAAATACAGTGGGGCTTAGAATTAAGCTTTACTGTCAAAAGACATCACAGAAGGAGAGAGACTATTCATTTAGTTGGGTGCCGAAGTTGGGGGAGGTGAATTTGACTACATTAGAGACTGTATTGAGAGTATATCTGTGTTAAAGCTATATATAATCATGTGAAAAAATACTCCAAATAATTATCAGAGAAAAACAAATTAAAACAACTCTAAGGTATCACCTCACATCTATCAGATTGACTAAGATGACAAAAAAAGGGAAAATAATCAATATTGGAGAGGTTGTGGGAGGATTGGGACATTAATGCATTGCTGGTGGAGTTTTGAACATATCCAACCATTCTGGAGAACAATATGGAACTATATCCAAAGAGCAACAAAACCTTTCATAGCCTTTGACATAGCAATTCTGCTTTTAGGCCTATACCCATAAGATATCATAAAAAATGGGAAAAGTCCCTCATGTTCCAAAATATTCATAGCAACTTTTTGTAGTGGCAAAGAATTGGAAATTGAGGGGATGCCTATTATTTGGGGTTAAGGCTCATGAATATTATGGAATATTATTGTTCTATAAGAAACCATAAATAGAAGATGGCAGCAGGAGAAGAGTCTTTCTTAGGCAATCTCTCCAAAATATTTCAAAAATCTTAAAATTATGACTCTAAAATTTTTGAGAGAAAGAACCCAGAGAAAGATCCAATGAGGCAATTCTCCAGACCAAAGTAACCTGGAAAATAGTGGAAAAATTCTGTTCCATGGGGTTGAAGGGACAACAGCAACAATAACATTTATATAATATTTTAAGATTTGCAGTGTTTTATAAATTTCATTCTACTTATTCCTCATAATAATCATAAAAGATAGTGAATGAACTTCAGCCTCCTGGGAACAGCCCCAGGGTACCTGGGAGTGGAGGCTCCCAGTAGCAGAAGCTGTTTCCTGACCTGCACCCCAGGGAGCACCAAACTCAACTTGGAAGATCAGCAGGGAGACCTCTGCCAGAGCGAGCATGAAGCCCAATCCCTCAGCACAGCCAGAACCCAGTGCAGCCCATACCCAGGAAATAGAAGCACACCCATGGATTTGCCCAGCAGGAGCCTCTAGACAGCTGGGCCCTGGGTACTCAGCCCATGGAAGGTAAGGGAGTGAAGAAAGACTGCCAGGTCTGTCCTGTGTCCCTGGAACAGGACTCTGGGACTCTGACCACATTCAGACCCTGGTCATAGTCTAGGCCTCCCATAGAGCAGGGACACAGCCCCCATACACAACTCCACAGAGGGATGAAATTGCAGACATTCACAGACCAGGTGTGCAGTCAGAGCCTCAGACACTGAGGTCCTTGTGGAGGTGTGCCAATAATACTCAAAAGCTCAGGAAGCACCCCAAGCCAGGCACAGGCTGGGGAAATGAGTAAACAGAAAAACAAAAAGGAACCTGACCATAGACAATAACTTTGGTCCCATGGAGGAACAAAGTATTCAATCTAAAAATGAGAAAGCCCAAGCTTCTGCCTCTACAGACTCGAAGAAATATAGAAGTTGGGCTCAGGCTTATGACAGAGTTCAGATAAAGATTTTGAAAATCAAGTAAATGAAGTAGAATAAAAACTGGGGAAAAAATGAGAAAGGTGCAGGAAACACATGAAAACAAAGTCAGCAGCTTAGTCAAGCAGACCCAAAAAAATGCTGAAGAAAATAACATGTTAAAAACCAGTTTAGATCAAATGGAGAAAATATTTTGAAAGTTATTGAGGAAATGAACATTTTAAAAAGTAGAATTGGCCAGATGGAAAAGGAGATAGGAAAGCTCTCTGAGGAAAACAAATCCTTCAGATGTAGAATGGAGCTTAAGGAAGCTGATGACTTTGCAAGAAATCAAGATACAATACTTCAACATCAAAAGAATGAAAAATTAGAAGAAAATGTGAAATATCTCACTGAAAAAACAGCTGATATGGAAAATAGATTCAGGTAAGATAATTTAAAAATTTGTGGATACCTGAAAGCCATGATCAGGAAAAGAGCCTTTACCTCATTTTTAAAGAGTTCCTAAGAAAAATTGCCCTGATATCCTAAAAGCAGAGGGTAAAATAGAAATTAAGAGAATCCACCGATCTCCCCCAGAAAGAGATCCTAAAAAACAACCTCCAGAAATATTATAGCAAGTTCCAGAACTCCCAAGTCAAAGAGAAAATATTACAAGCAGCCAGAAGGACATAATTCAAATATTGTGGAGATGCAGTCAGAATCACACAGGACTTAACAGCAACTACATTAAGGGCTCATAGGGCTTGGAATATAATATTGCAGAAGGCAAAAGATCTTGGAATGCAAGTGAGAATCAACTACCCAGCAAAACTGAATATCTTCTTCCAGGGAAAAAGATGGACTTTCAATGAAACATGGGAATTTCAAATGTTTCTGTTGAAACACCCAGAGCTGAACAGAAAATTTGACCTTCAAGTACAGGACTCAGGTGAACCATAGAGAGTGGAGAAGAAGGGTAAATTATGAGGGACTTATTGGTGATGAACTGCATGTATTCCTACATGGAAAGATGATGCTGATAATACTCATATGAACCTTCTCTTTTAATAGAGCCGCTAGAAGGAGCTTTTATAGATGAAGTACAGAAGAGAGTTGAAATCAAAGATATAATATATTGTTAAAATAGAGTCAATGGGTGAAAGGGAAATGTACTGGGAGTAAAAGAAAGGAGAGGTGGAATAGGTTAAGGTATTTCATATAAAAGATATTTCATGTAGCTTTTGCAATGGTATGGAAGGGGGAAGATGAGGAGTAAGAGGGAACATTCATTCTCATTGGAAATGACTCAGAAAGGAAACAGCATACACACTCAATAGAGTATAGACATCTAAAGGAAAAGAAGAGAAGGGGGCAGAGGCAAGGGGGGGATGTTGGTGATAGAAGAGAGGGTAGATCATAGGAGAGAATAGTCAGATATGACACATTTTCCTTTTTACTTTGTGTAAGGTGCTAGAATTGAGTGACCTGTCTGGGACCATGGGGCTGGGTAGTTTCTGGGTCTATGAGGTGGGATGTGGACTTGGGGCCTCTTGGCCCCAGGGATGGTGCTCTGTCTGCTGCACCACTCAGCTGTCTCACAGCACATTTTAGAAGAGGGACAGAATAAAAGGAGAGAGAAAATATAATAGATGCTAGTGGGGAGGAATGAATGGAGGGAATTAAAATCAGCAATAGAAACTGTGGAAAAATATGGAAGTAACTTCTGTGTTGGACTTATGATAAAGAATGTAATTCACCTGAGACAGAGTTAATGGCATCAGAACACAGACTGAAACACATTTTTTCTCTTTCTTTTACTTTATTTCTCATGAGGTTCTATATTTTTGTTGGGGAGGAGATATTATGTTTACTCTTAAGCAAGAATATTTTAGTAATGTGTAAATAAAATAAATTAAATCTTTCTAAAAATGACAAAAAAAAACCCCATAAATAGACTCTAGAGAAGCATGGAAGGAATTATAGGATCTAATGCTATAGGAAGGAAGCAGAACCAAGAGGACAATGTACACATTAACTTCAATTGAAGGATGATCAACCTTATCGGAAGCAACTCGTCTCACTTCAGATCAAGAGCAACTATATTAGACCAGCTACAGACAATGCTGTTCTCATTCAGAGAAGAAAAACAAAACAAAACAAAGCAAAATCCTTCAGAATCTGATACCTATTTAAAAAAAAATTCATGCATTTCTTTCCCTTAATCCTAATTCCTATACTAATTGTAAACACACTTAACATAAATGTGTATGAACAATAATAACCTGACTCTTTGCCACATAGGGGAGGGGAGTGGGAAAGAGGGTGGAAGGAAATTTTATGACTTAAAAATATGCATAGGCATATGGATGAATGTTAAAAAAACTTTCATAACAAAAAAATAAAGGTCAGAAGATATATTCTTTAAAAAAGAGTATATCTGAAAATAAAGGGGAAGGTTTATGATAAATATAAGCATTCTGAAGCTAATGATCTTTAATTTGCTAGCAGGTATTATAAGCAGACCTACAGGATTCTCTCTCCAGACTTCTTGCTCTCTATACTGATGTCTAAGTATGACACTCAACATTATGTTGGTCAAAAACCTACGAGCCTGAAAGCAGAGTTTTAAAGAGACTCGTGTGTCTGGAAAGAAGGATGTCATAGCACCATTGCTGTCACTTTACTATAGGCTCCTTTGGGAGTATCCAGGAGGAATATTACTTCTAATATAAGACACTCTCTTCAAGGACTAAGATAGAATTATTCCAAAATGAAGCAAATTCAGTCTGATCAAAGGTTCCTATTGCTCATCAAACTTAATGTCCAGAGGATCTGAGAAGATTTCTTCTCAATTAGTCCGCCAACCCCCTGTATTGTAAAGAGGACATAGTTCTGAACCCCTGGAGATCATATTTGAGAGAACTTGACAAAACTGGAAAGTAGAGATCGTAAGGGAACAGAATCAAAGATTTAGAGTTAGAAAGACCTTAGAGCTTATCTAGTCCAAAACCCTGATTTTACAGTTGACAAATATGACATACAGATAAGTGATGTCTTTTTCAAGGTCATACAGTTAGTAGGATTAAAATTGGCACCCAGGCAAATGACAATAGTAATCTACTGTTTGAGAAACCCAAGGATTCAAGCTTCCAGGATAAGAACTTACGCTTTAATAAAAACTGCTAGGAATACTGGCAGAAACTAAGCATAAATAAATATCTCATACCCTGTACTAAAATAAGTTCAAAATTAGCACAGTACTTAGACATAAAAACTGATAAATAAGTCAATTAGGAAAACAAGAAAGAGTTTATCTATCAGATATATGTAAAGGGAACAGTTCATGACCAAAGAAGAGATGAAGAGCATTATAAAAGGCAAAATGGATAATTTTGATTACATGAAATTGAAAAGGTTTTACACAAACAAAATGCATAGCAACCAATATAAAAAGGAATGCAGTGAATTGGGGAACAATGTTTACAATTAGTGTTTTTGACCAATGATTAATTTCTAAAACATGTACAGAATTCAGTCAAATTTATAAGAAATCAAGTCATTCCCCAATTGATAAATGATTAAAGAATATGGAATGACAATGAAGAAATAAAGCTATCTATAATCATATGAATAACTAAATTATTATTTATTAGGGAAATCTAAATTAAAATAACTATGAGGTACCACCTCACACAATCAGATTGACCAATATGATTAAAAATGAAAAAAACCAATGTTGAAGGCAAGGTGGGAAAACTGGAATGTTATTCATTGTTGGTGGATTTGTGAACTGAACCATGCTTTCTATAGAGAAGTTTGGAATTATGCCCAAGGGACAGTAAAATTGTAAATACTCTTTGATCCAGCAATACCAATACAAGATCTGTATCCCACAGATATCATTCAAAAGGTTAAAATATCCATAAGTATAGAAATATTCATAGCAGCTCTTTTCATAGTAGTAAAAAAAAATGGAAATTGAGGGACTGCCCATCAACAGAGGAATGATTGCACAAATTGTGATATGTGTATGTGATGGAACACTATTGTTCCATAATAGATGGATTTCCATAATAAAAGGATTTCAAAAAAGCCTGGAAAGACTTATATGAACTGATACTGAGTGAAATGGGCAGAACCAGAATATTATGCACACTAACAGCAACATTGATTGTTATTCAAGATTGATGATCAACTATCATAGACTTGTTCATTTTAACTGTACAATAATCAAAGACAATTCTAAAAGACTTATGAGGGAAAATACAGTCCATATCCAGAGAGGAAACTGTGGAGTTTAAATGCAGACCAAAGTTTACTATCTTTATAAAAATTTTCATATATAATGTAGCTTTTTCTAATGTTTTATTTTCTTCCATTTGGGTTTAATTCTTCTTCTACAACATGGTTAATATAGATCTATATTTAGCATAATTACACATGTAGAGCCTATTAGATTGTTTTCTGTCAGGGGATGAGGGAGGGAAGATAAAAGGGGAGGAAAATGTAAAACTCAAAACTGCAAAAAAAAATGATTGGCAAAAACTTATTGTGTGTTGTTGGAAAAACAACTAAATAAAAACATTAAAATAGATAAAAAAAAGATTTGCACTCAGTCCTCTCCTTTTTTATTCTATCACTCTGCTCTATAGGATGTGGCATTATTTCATTTTCTGAATCATTTTGAGGTAACCCCATTCAGTTAATAATAATATTATTATTCTAATAAATGTTTAGGTATAAAGTCAAGCATTCTGCTAAATGCTATGAAGACAAATAGAAAGGAAAAAGAAAGCCAGGGCCTATCCTTAAAAGAATTTATATTCTAATGGAGAAGAAAACATATAAAAGGAAAATGAAAGGGGAGAATGAGGGAGAAAAGAACATAACTGGAGAAGGAAGGCATAATGGAGAAGTTAATAGGAGTAAAGGCCTGGTGGGACATGAAAGGATGATGAGCTTGGGTGCCCTAGTAAAATGGTGATTCTCAGGGGAGATATCGACCTTTTATTTTAGATGGATGGCCACAGGAGCAAATGTTACTGAATTTCCTCAGGGAAGACTCCGGGAAAGGATCCAAGATGAGAGGATATAGGCAGCAATCCAGTTGAACTTTCCCAACATTCCCCTACAAACAACTTTAAAATGAGGGTTCAAATAAAATTTTGGAGCATCAGAACCAGCAAAATCTCAGCTCCAGTTTAAGACAATTTAGGAGATTGGCAGGAGAGGTTCATGACACTGGGGTGGGGGATGGCAGTAGCACCAGTAGGCAGCAATCACAGAAGCAGCTTCAGGAACTCTCCAGAAATGGTAAGGCAGTCAGACAAATGGTCAGAAAGAAACAATAGGGGACCCTCGGTTTGCATTGTTGCAATTGGTTTTGATTGGAAATTCTATTGTTCTTTCATAGTTCTTGCTCATGGTTACAGGGAGGAGAGGAATACCTGAGAATGGTCACAAAAGAGCAGGGACCTATATTGCACTTCTAAGGCAGAAAGAAATGTGAAAGCTTCTGGTTGCAGTAGTGCAAGAAGAGCAGTCCCACTTGAAGCTTCTAGAAAAGCAATGACCATACCTCTCCTTGGATCACACCATCTTGGAAGCACCAAAACTGTGCAGATCCCTAGAACTAACTCCGAATGTGATAAATGTGATGATTATGTGGTAAAGCCAAAAGCTTAGGACAGTGCCTCCTCACTCTCAGTTAAGCAAGAGTACAACTTCAGTATAAAGTACAAAGGTTGAAACAATGAACAACCAAGAAATATCTTTACCATAAATGTCACTATAGTGACAGAGAAGAACAAGACATCAATTCAGACTGCAATAATATGAAAACAACTCTAGCTGAGTTGCTAATTTCACATACTTTCAATGAGAATTCATGGAAGAGTCAAATAAAAACTTAAGAGTAGTAGAAGAAATTTTGGGAAAAGAAATGAGAGTGAAGCAAAAAAATTGAAAAAAGATACTTAAAATATTTCCTAAAAAATACATAAAAGCAATAAAAAATAACACCTTAAAAGCATAATTGATCTGATGATAAAAGAGGCAAAGTTATTTCACCACAGAAAGCTATATTTTAAAAATTAAAATTTGGCAACTGGAAGTAAATTCCTTCCTGAGACATTAAGAAACAATAAAAAGTTAAAAGAATGGAACATAGAAGAACATGTAAAATATCTTTTTAGAACAACTGACCTAGAAAATTAGGAAATGCCTAAACAAGTTGTGATGTATGATTGTGATGGAATACTATTATACTATAGGAAATTATAAGCTGATTGATTTTAGAAAAACATGGAAAGACTTACATGAAACATTGTAGAGTAAAATTAGGAGAAATAAGAGAATGTTGAATATAAAATCAGCTATGTTTTTCTAAGAATAACTGAAGCACAAAGTCATTATGAGTATTATAAATGCTCAAATCAGCTACAAAAGATTTATGAAGGAAGTTGCTATCCAGAGAAAGAACTGAGAAATAGAAGTATGTTTATTATACTCATACATATATTAGCATATTCACACATTTATTTATGCATAACTAGCATTAGCATTCTCTCTAATTGACTAGGGAGGGAAGGAGAAAGAAAAATTAAAATACACAGCAGTGGAGAAAAGACAACTTAGAAAGAAGCACAGAAAAGCAGGGCAGCTTTGAAAATAATTCACACCTAGTAATCATAATATTGAATGTGAATGGGGTGAACTCACTCATAATATGAAGGAGATATCAGAATAGATTAGAAGCAGAATTCAAGAATATATTGTTTTGAAAAGAAAAAACTTAAAGCAAAGAAAAAACAGTTCAAATGAAGGAGTGGAGTAGTCTACTGCAATTGAGTTGAAATTTTTTAAAATGTAGGAGTTGTAAAATGATCACAGAAAAAGCAAAAGTAAAAATAGATCTAATTTTAAAAAATCAGGGGGGTTTTTTGGTCAAAGATTTCATGGAAAGGGAATTAATATAAAAAATTCTGAAGCAAATGCCTCTGATATAGGTCTGCTTTTTATAAATAAATAGGGAACTGAATCAAATTTATAAAAAAAAATAACAGCTATTCACAAAATAATAAATCCTCAAAGTATATAATTTGACAGTTTTCAGAAAAGAAAAGAAATAAAAGCTATCATCTTTTTTTAGAAGATATTTGGGAATAATGTCAAGCCACATCTTGTTTTCAGAGAGCCATCTAGATTT
Organism: Macrotis lagotis; assembly: GCF_037893015.1. Classification (NCBI taxonomy): domain Eukaryota; kingdom Metazoa; phylum Chordata; class Mammalia; order Peramelemorphia; family Peramelidae; genus Macrotis; species Macrotis lagotis. Next base: position 226,242,997 of record NC_133666.1, on the reverse strand, counting down.
CTTTTTCTTTTTAGAAAGATTTCATTTATTTTGAGGTTTACAATTGTCCCCCAGTCTTGCTTTCCTCCACAGAAAGAATTCTGTTAATCTTAGATAGTTTCCATGGCATACATTGATCTCAGTTGAATGCAATGAGAAAGAAATCCTATCCTTAAGGAATAAAAATAAAGTATAAGTGATACCAAAATTACCAATTGTTCCTTAAATGTTTGGTAGAATTCACTTGTGAATCCATCTGGCCCTGGAGATTTTTTCTTAGCAAGTTCAATAATGACTTGTTGAATTTCTTTCTCTGAGATAGGGTTATTTAGGTTTTTAATTTCCTCTTCATTTAATCTGGGCAACTTATATTTTTGTAAATATTCATCCATTTCACTTAGGTTGTTAAACATGTTGGCATAGGTTTGGGCAAAATAATTCTCAATTATTACATTAATTTCCTCCTCACTGGTGGCAAGTTCACCTTTTTAATCAAATTGACTCTGTTTATCAATTTTATTGGTTTTTTTTCATAAAACTAAGTCTTGGTTTTATTTATTAGTTTAATAGTTTTCTTGCTTTCCATTTTATTGATTTCTCCTTTAATTTTTAGAATGTCTAATTTGGTATTTAATTGGGGGTGTTTAATTTGTTCTTTATCTAATTTTTAATTGCATATTTAATTCATTGATTTCTTCTTTCTCTAATTTATTCATGTAAGCATTTAAAGAAATAATAACATCCCCTGACAGCCACCTTGAATGTATCCCATACATTGTTTCATTATTGCTATTATCTCGGATGAAATAATTAATTCTTTCCAAAATTTCTTTGCTTGATCCACTATTTCTCTAAAATGATGCTACATAGTATCCAATTAGTTCTGAGTCTATATCTCCCTGGCCCAATATTGCATAATATTTTTATTGTATCATAATCTGAGCAAGATGTATACACTATTTTTGCCTTTCATTGATCATTAGGTTTTTATTCCCTAGTAAGTGGTCAATTTTTTGTGTAAGCACCATGTACTGCAGAAAAAAAATGCATCTTCCTTTCTTTCCCCAATCAATTTCCTCCATAAGTCTATCATATCTATTTACCTCCTTTACTTCCTTCTTGTTTCTTTTATGATTAGATTTATCTAAATCTAAGAGCAGGAGGTTGAGATCTCTCACTAGTAGAGTTTTATTGTTTATGTCTTCCTGCAGCTCTTTCAATTTCTCCTCTAAGAATTTGGATACTATAACATTGGGTAATACATATTTAATAGTGAAATTATTTTATTACCTATGGTACCTTTTAGGAGTATATAGATTCCTGCCTTATCTCTTTTGACACTATCTATTTTTGCATCTTCTTTGTCTGAGATAAGGATGGCTACCCCTGCTTTTTTCACTTCAGCTGATGCAAAATATATTTTGCTCCAGCCTTTTACCTTTACTCTATATGTATTTCTCTGCTTCAAATGAGTTTCTTGTAAGCAGTATATTGTAGGATTCTGATTTTTAATCCACTCTGCTAGTTGCTTATGTTTTAAGGGAGAGTTCATCCCATTCACATTCAAATATATAATTAATAACTCTTTATTGCCCTCCATGCTATCTTCCTTCTGTTTGGATTTTTCCCCTTTATCCATATTCCCCAGTGTTTTGTTTCTGAATCCTGCCACCTTCAGTATCTTTGCCTTCCTATATCATGCCCCTCTCTTCTTTCCCCTTTCCCCTTCATCTCTTACTTCTGTTAGTTCCCTTTTTCTCCCCCTCCCTGTCCCCCACTTTTCCCGCTTTTAATATTTGAAAGGTAAGAGAATTTTCTTAACTTAAGTGAGTGAATGCAAGCCAAGTCTGATGAAATGAAGATTCAAGTGGTTCTCACCTACTCCCTTCTTCCCCTCTATTACAATAGTTCTTTTGTACTTCTTAGTGTAATAAGATTTACCCCATTCAATATCCTCCATCCTCCCATCTCCTTAACTGTCCCCTTTTTTAAGGAGGTATTGCTTTTAAATCATCCTATCTGAGTCACTGAAAAGTTATGAGTTTCTACCACTTCTGACTTTGTATATATTCTCACAAATAGAGCTACAATTCTCAAGAGTTATGGGAATATAACCAGTTTCATCCTATTGGATAGCAGTTTTTTCTTTACCTTTTTTTTTACTTTTTCATGTGTCTCTTGAGCCTCCTGTTTGATGTCCAAATTTGCTATTTAGCTCTGGTTTTTTCATCAGGAAAGGTTGGAAGTCTTCCATTTCATTAAATGACCATCTTTTCCCCTGGAAACAAAGACTCAGCTTTTCCAGATAGTGGATTATGGACTATATTACAAACTCCCTTGCTCTTCAGAATATCTCATTGCAGCTCCTTCGATCCTTTAATATTGATGCAGCCAGGTCCTGTGTAGTCCTTACTGTGGCTCATTGGTATTTAAATTGTTTCTTTCTGACTGCTTACAGGATTTTCTCTTTTATCTGACAGTTCTGGAATTTGGCCATAACATTCCTTGGTGTTTTCATTTTAGCATCACTTTTCAGAGGGGATTGATTTATTCTTTCAGTAACTATTTTTCCTCTGGTTCCATGATATCAGGGAAGTTTTCCATCAATAAATCCGTTAATATGAAGTCCAGGCTTTTTTTCCTCTTCAATGTTTTCAGTAAGGCCTATAATTTTCAGGTTGTCCCTTCTTGATCTGTTTTCAAGGTCAGAGGTTTTGTTGATGAGTTATTTTACACTTTCTTCTATTTTTTCAATCTTTTAGTTTTGTTTAACAGAATCTTGTTTCATGAAGTCATTAGTTTCTACTGATTCCATTCTTTTTTTAAAGAGAAGAATTTTCTTCATTTACCTTTTGCAACTCCTTTTCCAGTTGGTCAATTCTATTTTTGAAGGAGTTTTCCATTTGCCCAAATGTAGTTTTGAGAGAATCATTTTGCATTTGCCCAATTGAAGATCTGAGAGAATTAGTCTCATTTTCTATTTGTCCAATTGTATTTGCCAAGGATTTGTTTTCTTGTTGCAAGGTATTAATTTTCTCTTGAGTTTCTTTTCCCAATTTTTCCAATTGATTTTTAAACTCCTTCCTGATTTCTTCAAGGAAGTCTTTCTGGGCTGGAGACCAATTCATATTCTCCTCAGAATTGCTAGATCTCTCTGGGTTAGAATCTATTTTTTCCAAGTATTTCTCCATGGCCTCACCTTTTCACTAGCCTTTCTTCATCTTTCTAGGATCTAGTGTTGGGGTGGGGGAAGCTGGATCTCAGAGGTTTGCTTTTGAAGATCCTAGAGGCTTTGTTCACTTGGCTTAGTAATTCCAAGGACTGGTTAGTATGGAGCACTGGTTGCTTTCTCTGAAGTGTTTGAGGCTCTCAGCAGCAGGGTCTGAGTTGACCTTGAACAATGTGCTGAGTCCTGGGGGAGGAAGTCAATTTCTCTTTCAGTGGAGTGAACTCTGGTGCCCACACCTGAGCCTGAAGGGGGGGGGGGCATTGTTTATTGATTGTTCTGGAAAAGAGCTCCTCTGAAAGTATGGAGTTCAGGTTGGCACAGCTGTTTTTTCTCCAGTCATGCTCTGAAACTCTCTGTGCTAGAACTCACTGTCCGGTAGTTCCTCTCCCCCAAGCCAAAGATTTTGTGCCAAAAGTAGCACCCGCCACTTCCCAAAGTCTCTGCGACTGAGGCTAGTCTTCTGGCTTCACCCCATCACTCTCCCTGTGCTGGACCTTTGCTCTCTGCTCCCAGTTCACCCATGGTCTCCTGAGACAGATCTTGTTGGTAGGTGTTCTTCTCTTAGCTTCTCTTTCTGGGTTTTGTCAATCGACTTTTTAGTTAAATGGTTTCTTTCATGTTATTTTTTTGGGGGGGAAGAGGAGCACTTAACACAGTGCTTGTCTTCTCTCCACCACCTTGACTGGAAGTCCCTCTCAAGTCCTATAGAAAAAATATTCCAAGTCACTATGGATTAGAAAAATGCTAATTAAAGTAACTCATCAGTAACACTTCAAAACTATTAGAAAAGACAAATGTTGAAGGGAATGAGGGATGGCAGTCATAGTAATAAATTGCTGGTGAAGTTATGTTTTGGTGTAATTATTCCAGGAAACAATTTGAAACTATACCCAAGAATTCTGCAAACTTTGTATATTCTTTGATCCAACAATAGCAATTCTAACCTAATTCCCAAAGAGAGCAAATGAAAAAGGAAAATAACCTATATGTACAAAAATATTTATAATACTCTTGAGGTGGTGACAAAGAATTGCAAATTAAAGGACAGCTCATCAATTGAGGAAGGGCAGAGTAAGTTGTGACATGTGATTTTTATGGATAACTATTGTGCTATAAGAATTGATGAGGGAAGTCATTTCAGAAAAAATGTAACAACATCTATATTAATTAATTAATGCAATATGTAGAGAGCAGAATCAGGAGAACATTGTACATAGAATCTAAGTTGTGATGATGAATTTGACTATTGTGATCAAGGCAAACCAAGACAATTCCAAGGATTAGTGATGAGAAAATGCTCTCTATCCATCTCCAGATGAACTCTTATGAACTCTATGTGCAAATTGAAGTATAATTCTTTCATTTTTTTATTTCTTTGTGACATGGCTAACATGTAAATGTTTTTCATTATTTAACAAATGTATTTAATATATTGCTTGACCTCACATTGGGTGGTTGAGGGTGTGGAAGAAGGGAGAGATTTTGGAACTAAAAATTTTAATAGAAAATATTTTTAGATTATTTTTAACATATCCAGAGAAATACTTTCTTGTGGGAAATAAAGAAATGCCTAGCCTAGGTGTCCTCCTTAAATAGAAATTAGATGGACCATTGAAAGTGATCCCCATCTTATCCTCCTGAAGTGATCTTCCAAAATGAAGAGATTTAATGGGTATGATGGATAAGTTCAAAAAAAAAGCACAACCCAATTGCTGGGATAGGTGAATTCATTATATTTTACTAAGTCACCACAGCCTAATATATGTGTTATTATTTCAGCTTCTGGATAACTCTGATATACTGTAAGTTGCTGTGTTCAGATGCTGAGTATCACATACCATCTGGTCTTAAAATGTGTCTTTTTCTGAGGCATGCCTCTTCCTTGATTATTTAGTTCAAATCCTTTCAGTGGTTGACTTCAGAGAAAGATAGTAAGAGATCATTCAATGGTCATACACTTCTATATACATTCTCTACCCATACACTTCTATATACATTCTCTACCCACATATTCCTTTGTATGAAATGGGAGAAGCCTGAAAGTATCTGGGAATCATCTGGAAGTACCTGAGGAGGGAATTATCAGGAGTTGAAATGAAACAAAAATAACACTGAATGGATGAATTGTAAAGATAAGAAGTTGAAAACAAAAAGGACAGATAGATAATGAGAAAAACAGGTTGAAAAGAAGTTTAAAGTTGTGAGCAGGAAGAAATAAGAAGTTCCCAAAAATCAGCTGATTAGAGTATATAAAGATTTCTAAATGATAAACTTCTAGACTATAGATTCCTTTATTAAAAATGATTTTCAGGGATTTAAAAGTTATAGTATTTGATTTTTATATTTCCCCTTAAATTCTACTCCACTACTGAATCCTTTCTTGTCACAAAGAAAAGCATTTATGCCAAGCCAAATGATAAAGTGAACTCAATTGATAACATAAAGAACTTTCCATACTCATAGCACTCAACTCATTCTTCTGAGTAGATTTAGGTGTGTTTTGTTCTGAGTTCTCTAAGACCTAGACTGTGCATTGCAACTCCTTTGTTTAGGGTTGTTATTTAAAGCATTAAAGAAATTGTGTGTGGTGTTCAGAGATTGTGTATATTCTATCCATCTCCATAGTTGAGTTCTGTTTCACAAATGAATTTCTTAATCATCAGTTCTATGGTGAAATAATACTTCTTTTTATTCATAGAACATAGTGGTTCCGTCAACTCAACTGAGTATTCATTCACTTATTCTGATTTTTTTCCCACCTTATATCTTCCCTGTAATGGCCATGTCTAGATTTGCATGGTAAAAGACATGCCATCTTGAACAATATATCTACCTTTCCAAAACAAAAAAATACTATCATTAATATTTTGGATTTTTTTTACTGTCTGTGATTTCATTAGTTGAATGAAACTCTTGGTGATGCAACTCCCTCTATCATTGCATATAACATGTTATCTATAACTTAAAATATTAAAGTTGCCTTGGGCAGTGACCATTTAAATGATTTGATCAGGGATACAGGCCATACATGACAGAGGGAGGATCTCAATGCAAAATATTTAGACTCTAGAATAGATATTTCCCTATGGAATATGCCAATTTGCCTTTATAAAAGAGTAACAATAATGATAATGACCATAATAAGGATGAGGTCAAAATACCTGGAGACTATTAGAGCAATACTTTGTTGAAAGGAAATTTCTTTATTTGGGTTTTCACCTTGATCAAGGAACAAAACTCAGGACAAAGAGAATTAAAAGTTTCTATTAGTAGTAAATCAAGGTACACCACAATGATGGACTTATCATTGAATATCAACAATGACATCAAGTTAGGAACAGATTTCATAGATGCTTTTTAACACAATTCAATCAGATCCACCTCAGTAGAATAGGATGGGCCCTTGCATCTCAGTTCCTCCCCCCAAAACATAATCTGCAGGTGGTACAAAAAACTGCAGACTTAGTACCTCATTTTCCCCACCAAAACCTTCCCTAACACTAATTGATAAGCAGGACTGGGAACAATAGATTACTGAGTCAACATAACTTTAAACCATATATGTGCATATATTTTTATGTATGTGTATGTATGTTAGAAAAGAGCAACCACACACACACACACACACACATACACACACACACACACACACACACACACACACACACACACACACATATATATATATATATATATAGCTACATATTTTCTTTTTACTTCTGAAAATTGGTAGCATAAAACATTCACAAGCTAATATGAGTCACCTCCTTAAAAGATCTTCTCTTTCGTTTTGAAGAAATGAAGTCCCAATCTCTAGGTGATATGTAGTGGTTGACTGGTTGGTTCTTGTCCTTCATTATCAAAGAAGACCAAAATGACCTGACTAATGTTTGAGACAAATTACAGTGTGTCTGGCTGTGACTTATCAGACCAATATGAGCTCAGAATGCTCTACCACAATTTGGTTACTTACTTTCAACTTACATATATCACATTTCCTTTGAGCTGCTCCACTTCTGTCTTCCTCATAGATTGCAGCACCCTCAGTGATGAGGGCATGTGAAGAATGGCACATGCATTCCTATGCCAGTGTCTCCCAAGCTTTACATTCAATTTTGAAGTTCATCAATGAGAACTTCAGGATGTCTCAGTGTTGCTTCTTCTGACCTTCTTATGAGCACTTGTCCAGCCCATTGTAGTTTCACTCTGTAGTAATGTTGGAATACTAGGCAGTTTGACTTGAGAAAGGACCTCAGTGTCTGGTGTCTTCTATTCTAGGTGATCTTCAGAATCTTCCTAAGACAATTTAAATGGAAGTGATTCAATTTCCTGACATGGCACTAGTAGACTGTCCCGATTTCACAGGCCTATAGCAATGAAGTCAGCACATCAACTCTGTAGACCTTAAATTTGGTGATAAGTCTAACAGCTCTTCTCTCCCATACTTTCTTTTGGTGCCTGTCAAATACTGAACTAGCTCTGGTAATGTGAGTGTCAACTTCATTGTCAATGTGTACCTCCTTGAACAGGACATTGCTAAGGTAAGTGAACTTGTCCACAGTACTCAAAATTTCTCCATTTCCTGTAATCAATGATTTCACATATGAATAGTGTTATACTGGCTGATAGTGTTACAAGCAGTAGAGAATGGATTCATATTTTGCTAAATTTTAGTTTCAGAGGTTGCATTAAGTAAACAATCATCTGCAAACAGAAGATCATGCACCAACACTCCTTCCACTTTAGTCTTGGCTTGTAGCCTTTTCAAATTAAATAATTTGCCATTGTGTCATAGCTGACTTTGAGGCCATATTCATCCTTGTTGAAGGCATTTGATAACATGGCTGAAAACATCATGCTAAAAGTATGGAAGCCAGGACACATTCTTGTTTTACTCCATTGGTGACTGGAAAATATCTAGAGCATCATTAATTATAATTCTGTGTGACTTTAATCCTGGAGTAAATTCAGATTACCAGACATGGCAGGGAGTCCTTGGGAAGAATGGAGTTGGAAACATCAACAGCAATGATCACCTTCTCCTAAAGACTTGCCCATCTCATGACCTTCTCATCACAAACACTGTCTTCTATTTACCCCAAAACAATAAAATTTCCTGGGTGCACCCTTGCAGCAAACATTGTCATCTATTAGACTATGTAATCTTAAGAAGAGACAGACAGGATGTGAGAGTGATAAAGACATGTGTGGTAATCTGAATCTACTCTAGCATTAAAATCACCCAGAACTATAAACTTTTCCTCTTTTAGTACATTGATGAAAAGGGTCTCCAGGTCTTCATAAAATTTTTCTTTAACATCATCAGTGATAGTCATGATGAGAGCATAGGCACTGCTAATGCTAGCATGATGTTTTTCTGGAAGTGGTATCTAATTTTCATGAGCCTGTCATTCACTCCTTGGTAGACATTCAAGTATACTGACTAGGTAAATTTTGATTACAAAACCTACCCCAGTTTCACAGTGTTCCCTTTCACTGAGATCACTACAGAAAAAATATGTATCCAGCTCTGACTTCAGTAAACTGGCCTTCATTTGCCAGCCTGTTTTTTCAATCAGAGCCAGTATTTTGATATGATTCCTGTTGAGTTCTCTTGCAACAAGAGCTATTTGTCTTTCTGGCCTATTGGATCTTGTGTTATCTATGAGTGTGCATATATTCCATGCACCAATGGTGAGTAGAATTTTCTTTGAAGAAGTTTTTGCATATTTTTTGTGTCTCAACACTACTGTGGGATTCACCACAGACTATCAAAAGACAATCCTGGTGGCAATCAAAAGCCAATGGAGTTTGTTAACATGATCAGATCTACACTTCAGGAAGACTTATTTGACAGTCACATGGAAGATGGAATCAAAAGCCAATGGAGTTTGTTAACATGATCAGATCTACACTTCAGGAAGACTTATTTGACAGTCACATGGAAGATGGACTTGAGGGAGACCAACTTATTTGAAGAAGAGACACTAACCAACTCAGGCATGAGGAAATGAGGAGCTTCATCATGATGGTGGCAATATAAGAAGATAGCATCTACTGTAGATGATTGCTTCAGGGACTTTAGCAAAAAAGGGAGGAGAGTTATCGGGTGATAACTAGAGGGGTAAATGATCAAGTGAGTCATTTTTCAAGAATTGGGAGAATATTAACATTTTTGTAGGCAGTAGGAAAGCAACCAGTAGACATGAACAATTGAAGATTAGTGAGAGAATTAGGTATTATAAAGAAAGCAATCTGCTAGAGTATACAGAATGAAACATTTCACTTACATGTAGAAGGGGTTTGTCTTGGCAAGAAGAGGGGCTGTGACTTGCACGAAGGACATTTGGAAGAAATAGTGACAGAAGGAATCTTTACATAGATTAAAATCCCTGTTCTCAAAGATATGTCCTTGAATTGTTCTTTTTATTCCTTCTTCATTTTCTCCTACTTCTTTTTTCCTTCTCCTCCTTCTACTTTGTCAGATCTGTAAAAGAAAGTTCTCCTGCACTTGCTTGAGCCCTGCAACTTTCCTTCAATTCTTTCTAGTCCTCTCCATAAATTCAATATCTTTTCTTCACAGTATCATCCATCCCCTACCTCAAAATAATTTTCTCTATAATTCCTTATCCATTTGATAGAGCACATTTTGCCTTTTTCTTACCAATATCCAGAATTTTACTAGGGTCACACCCATACCATCAATCTACTCTCAAGTTATCATCTATGTATCTTATCAGTACCAAAACTTTGGACTGTTCCATTCTAGCCACTCTGAGTCCCACCATCCAACTCTCCTTTAAGATTTGTCTTTCCCATTAGATTGTAAGTTCCTTGAGGACAATCAGTCTTGTCTGCTTATGTTTATTTTACCTCTGCTTAACATAGTGCTTGACATTTCTTACATAGTAAGAACTTAATAAATGCTCTATTTATCTATCTTTTCCTCCTTCTTTAGCTTGTCCTCCTACTCCTGGCACAAAATATTGTTCCACCAAAGTCAAAAGTTAAAATAAGTGAATATAGTAGAGAAATAAATTTTACCTAGATATGAAGGAAAATTTTCTGAAATTTTAAGTTGCCTAAAAGTGGAAGGGGTTACCTTGAAAGAGTTAATTCTCTATCTCTGAAGATCTTTAAGTAGAAGATAGATTTTCATTTCTCAAGGATGTTTTAGAGTAGAACTTTATTTGTTAATTGGTTTGCATAATTTCCCCTATTTCTTGTACTGCTCTGTTTCTGTTTTGTTTTATTTTGGTCACTTCTTTTACTACTTCCAAATTCTTAAAATATGTAGTCTTTTGTCTCCAGCATCAAGCTATTGAGCAATAATGTGGGTACAATTTCTATCTATATGCTACTGGCCTTCTGACCATGAACAAGTCATTTAATCATTCTGAGCCTTCCTTTTCCCCAAACAATAGGCACAACAGTCATTCACAAGCTTCCCACTTGAAGATCAACATAGAACCTCTGGCCTGCTTGATTTCAAAGCCAAGCTAGCTCTTGTTCAGTAGCTTCATGACCCATCATCTCATTGAGACTCAGTAAATTGTGCTGGACATTGAGTGGCTCTATTAAAGCTCAGCATCCCCAAACTTAAGCAAGAAGTCTACTAACCTCAACTTTCCAGTATCAGGAATTTCAGGTTTGCACCACTATAGTAACAATCTCAATAGTCTTCTTTGGAAGTTTGGAAAGTTCATTTGTCTACCTATCCACTACCTACGTTGTTAGAAGGATCAAATAAGGTCTTTTACATAAATCTAACTAGGTAAATCTTAAAAGGCTATATATAACCAGATGCTATCTTGTCTTTCCAGCCTTTCCATGTCCTTAATTCTTAGTGTTTTCTCTCTTCTCAAACTAACATATAGATGATAGAGATGATAGAGATAGAGATAGAGATAGAGATAGAGATAGAGATAGAGATAGAGATAGAGATAGAGATAGAGATAGAGATGTGTGTGAGTGTGTGTGTATGTATGTGTGTGTATATATATATATATATATATATATATATATATACATATATATTTGCTTCTCTGTCTACATATTGTATCCTTATTTTAGTAATTCAGTCATTGTCAGTCATGTCCAAATCTTTGTGACTCCATTTAGGGTCTTCATGGCAGATCTTCTGAAATAGTCATTTCCTTTTTTAGCTCATTTTATAGATGAGGAAACTGAAGCAAACAAACCCAGGGCCATACAGCTAGATCTGAACTTAGGAAACTGAATCTCTCTGACTCCAGGTCCAATGCTCTATCCACTTTACCAGCTAGTTGCCCATTGTGCCACCTACCAGCCATTTAAGAATTTAATTAACTTTTTCCCATTAGTAATAGAAAATAGCCCTACTTGGACATTAACTTAATAGACCCAGACATACTTATATAAGAGTAAGAAATTATATTCCATGAACTATGGCAGAAAAATCAGAAAAAGTATGTAAATTATATAAAATACATAGGGAAGAGATCTTCTTGAGCATTAATATAATATAGAGGACATTTAAGGACTAATATAAAAGGTATCTCAATGATAAAAAAGTCAAAGACAAATATAAAATCTCCAACTTTTTTTAATACTGACATACCTGATCAATGAACTTAATTATCTACTGACTTATATGCCTATTCTACCATAGATACAGAACTTTAATAGGAGTTCATTTAAATGAATTGATGGCAACTCCAATAATGAATTCAAAGAGACTATAAAAGATTTTGCAAGAAATATTTAACTCTAAAATTCAATTTTACCTCGTTACAGTCAACTGAAAGATATGAGGAATATGAGGCTATGGTGATTTCTATTTGTTGAATGTGGAAAAAATATTTTTGATTTGGTAGGATGAAAAAATTATTATGGACTTTTTATAATGACTATGTGTAGTCTAACCTTTCATTATTTTATTTCCCTTTTGCCAATTTATGGAAAGGTAGTTTTCAACATTCATTCATTTGCAAGTTTATGAGTTTCTCATTTTCTGTATTAGTGTCCCTATTTTCCAACATCCCTCCCAACGGTGATCATTTTTCTTCTTTTATTTTTTGCATTATGACTAATATGGAAAGATCTTTTGCATAACCTCACATGGATAATGGGCATCATTTTATTTATCTTCTCAGTTTATTGCCTTGGCAGTGAGTAATCAGATAAAAAGTATACTAGCGTGTTTAATACATTTCCATATTAGCTATGTTGTGAAAGAGCAATTAGAACTAACAGAAGGGGTAAAATCATGAGAAAGAACAAAAAAACATAAAAGAGTTTTAAAAAGTGAACATAGATGTGTTTCTCTTCATTCAGACTCCAAAGCTTTTTTCCCCCTCTGAATGTGTATATCATTGTCCATTACAGGTATCTCTGAATTGTCCTTGATCATTGAACTGCTGAGAGGAGCTGCATCCATCACAGCTGATCATCTCACAATGTTGTTAGTGTAAACATTCTCTTGGTTCTTCTCATTTCACTATGCACACTGTTGTTAGTGTAAACATTCTCTTGGTTCTCATTTCACTATGCATCTGTTGATTAAGTCTTTCCATTCTTCTTTAAAGTCCAGTCTTTCATGATTTCTTACAGAATAATAGTATTTCATATATACCATAACTTGTTCAGCTATTCCTCAGTAGGTGGGCATCCCCTCAAATTTCAATTCTTTGCCCCTACAAAAAGAGTTATTATATAAATATTTTGTGAGACTTCTCCTTTTTTAATGATATCTTTGGGATATAAACCTAGTAATGGTATTGCTTGATCTGAGGCCTTTTGGCCTTTTGACATAGTTTGAAAATGCTCTCCTTAAGGGTTGGATCAATTCACAACTCCACCAACAATGCATTAGTGTCCCTATTTTCCAACATCCTCTCCAACACTCTTTATTTTTTTCTTTTTGCATTTTGACTAATATGTAAACATCTTTTGTATAATTTCATATTGTTTATCTTCTCAATGATGTAGGGGCAGAAGCATAGAAATAATTTGAGATTCAAATAAGAATGTTTAATAAAAAGGAAACGAAAACTTCAAAAATCAAAAATATATATAAAACAGAAAAAACCTTTTTGATAATTGATACTAGGTAAAGTATAAAATGAACAGATTAATGTTGACAAATCCATGATCACTGTGATGCAGGAGATCTAGTGCAAGTCCAATATTTCTATAGGATAATGGGGGAGGGAGAGAGAGAGAGAGAGAGGAAAAAAAAGAGAGTGAAAGAGAGAGACAGAGACAAAAGAGACAGAGACAGAAACAGAGATATATTCTCCTTTTAAGATGGACTGTCTCTTCCTATTTATTCACAAATCATCTTCAGCATAACCACCTCTGATGGAGACCATAAGGACCAATAACAGATTGTAACAGAATCTCAAAGCATAAATCTTTCAGTTCTATGCCAGAGCACATGTCTCTTTATGCTTCCATACATGGAATCAGAGCATTTATGCCAGTTACATATAAACTTTCCATTTCTAGAAGATTGATGGCTTCCCTAATATAACTGTACTAAAAGTACAATAATAGAATCTTAGAATTGGGTACGATCTCCTGGATCATCTAGTTCATCCTTTCACTAAACCTTCAGTTTGGAATAGTGGAGAGACCATTTGATCTGGAGACTCATGATCTGGATTCAAATTCTGGTTTTACCATTTAATATGTATGTGACCCAGGCCAAGTCACTTTACTTTTCTGGCATTTTTATCATTTCTCAGCTGCAAAATGCTGAACACATAATAGATAATTTGAAAGATTTCTTCGAACTTTATATCTATAGTCTATCAGTATCACATTTGATAAATAATAATCTGTACCTTGATTGAAAACCTCTTGTGAAAAAGGAACCATTTATACTTTTAAATGTCTTCAATTGTTAAGAAATTTTCCTGACATGAAGCCTTGAACTGATTCTTTTCAGTTTTTATCCACTGATGGAAGTCCTTTTAGTGTACGTGTTCTAAAATCTTGTCTTTACTTTTTTATAGTGTAGTTTTATGGATTAATTATGCTTTTTCCACCTAACTTAAGAATTTAAATACCAGTTTTGCTTTCCTTATCAGAAAATACTTGAACTTTTTTCTTTTTTTTTTAAGAAATTCACTTTTTGAATTCAACTTACATTGTAAATACTGATATTCCATATAGATGTAGTCCTTTTGGGGTTTTTAGCTACTTTTCAAGCCCCAAGAGGACATAGAGGAGAAAACACTAGATTTTTAGAACGGAAAATCTGCATTCATAATTCTGTTTCTTTTTTATTCTTCTTGTGTGACCTTTACCAAGTACTTTAACCTCTCAGGAATTCAGCTTATTTGTGTTTATTTGCTGTAAAATGAAAGATTTCTAAGGCCCATTCCAGTGGAAATTCCTTGAATTTATCTATATTTCTCACCTATGTTGAACAATTAATGACAATTACCTTCTTTGAAGTTTTACTCAGGACTTTCATCATTAAAAGGCAAATTTACTGATGATTTTTTAATTTTCCTTTTGGCTCATATATTCAGATCACATATTGTTTGTATTTACATTTTGTTTTTAGCTTTATTTAGCCCTCTTCTTATTCTCTTTCATTTATTTCAATGTGAATTCTCTCAGCAGGAGAGTGCTATATTTTTAAACCCTCCCCCCTGGTCCCCCTAAAACACACTAAACATATCTTAGTTATTTTGTAGTCTAGAAAAATTGCATAAATTAATTAAATTCAGCCATATTTTTCCCCTTTCAAAATGTCCCTTTTAATATTTTTGCCTTATTTTTTGGCTGCATTCTTTCTTGCCTGGAAGGGAACAGAGAGGTGTAAATGATATTCACACCTCTTAATTGGAGTAATTAGCAGTTCTCTAGGTTATTCTGCAGCACAAAGTCTATTGCTTCACTGGCAGGGTTGCAAGGAACTAGATTAAACACTTAATGACCTGTCCATACTAGGGTGAAGAACCTGCTTCAATTAGCTACAACTAACTTCCCAAGTAATTGTATAATGCTACCATCCAAAAAAGAAACATTCCTAAGAGACATTTTCCAACTTAGTTGCAGTTAACTCTAGCACTCCATTTGTAGCTACGACATGAAAAAAGATGGATGATAGGGAAAGAGAGAGAGACAGAGAGAGAGAGAGAGAGAGAGAGAGAGAGAGAGAGAGAGAGAGAGAGAGAGGCAGAGATAGATACAAATATATACACATATATGTGCACAATTAATAAACACAAAATGTGCAAACATATATACCAGCTTACAGCACATGCATATGTGCACACACATAGATATAAATGTAAGATGCAAGTGTACATATAGAGAGAGAAAGAGAGAGAGAAATATGTGCATTATGAGATATATAGCATGTGTGCATTTTAAATATATATGCAGAGAAGTCCGAAGCTTTAGTTTGTCCTACAGTTAGATTTCAAAAAGGGTCTGCTTTTCCAGTTATGACTCTAAGTGGTACCCTTAAATCACCTCTTCTAGAAACCCTTCTAGACTCATTCTATTTACAAATCAGTTGATACCAATTAATTTGTTCCCAAGTCTCTGACGTTCTTTGAAAGGTCATGCAAGAAAAGTTATACAAATGGGATTGAATAGGCAAAGAGTATCTGGGTAGAGTATGCGGCAAATAGAAATGGAAGGGACTAATGAACGAGGCAAGAGTTAATAATAATTTTATATTTTTTGAGATCTGTAGATGAATCAACACAATGTATAATATTTAAATATGTCTCTTGGGCAAGACACAGAATCACAGATTTTCTGATTTTCTGAATTGGAAAGGACGGATGCCCAAGAAGTGATCTAGTCCAACCTGCTCCTAAAAAATGGAATACTTTAACAACAAAAATTGAACATTACTTTCATCTGCACCTCTCAATGAGATAAAAATCTTCTCCTTGAAAGGATCATTTTTTCTTTACAAGCTTAATTTTGACCCTTTTCATCCTCCCTACTTCTGTCTTCAGGGACCAAGAAGAACTAGTAAAATGCTTAAAGACAGCTATCATAATCATATGAAATATTTGTTATACCAAATTTTCCCAGTTCTTTCAATAATCCACATATAGTTTTATGTTAAATCTCATCATCATTTTAGTTGTCCTTCTTTGGACACTTTCCAGTTTTGTCTATATCCTTTTAAAAATAGAATTCCAAACATTGAACACAATACTGCACATCTGACTAGAACAAATAATAGTATGTCTATCTCTTCCTTACTCCTCGACACTATATCATTATTAATGTTACCTAAAATCATGTTGACTTACTTGACTTCCTTATTACTTTTGGACATTTCACAGTGTAAAAGGAGATCCTATGATTTGAGTAGATTATCATAGTGATTTTGTGCATATGTATATGCATTGTCTCCTCTGAGAAACTGCAAGCTGCTAAATGAATGTTGCCTCGGTCAGACTGAGATTTATTAAAGACCTACATCTGGGCAATTTCCAGTCATTCTGATCTATTTCTTGCCACTGGACCCAGATGACTCTGGAGGAAAAAATGAGTCTGGTGACTTTTCTCAATTCTATCTCTAACTTCTTTACATGTCAAAGATAACATGGAGTTCACTATGAGAAATACTGAGCTCATCATCTTCTAAAGAATAATCTTTGCAAGACTATCAGAAGTCTTCTGTATGAGGTTGGGGGAGGGAAGTGAGATTAGGGGGAAAATTGTAAAATTCAAAAAATAAATAATTCTTTTAAAAATTAAAAAAGAATAATCTCTGCAGATAAATTGATGCCTAGCTCATAGGTGAAGTTCATTTTTAAATGAATATTTTTTTGTATTGCTTCAGCTCAGTCTATGCCCAGTATTTGTTAATTTCATTTATTTAAGGCAATGGGGTTAAGAGTGACTTGCCCAAGGTCACTCAGCTAGGCAATTTTTAAGTGTCTGAGGCTGCATTTGAACTCATGTCCTCCTGACTCAAGGACCAGTGCTCTATCAACTGTGTCACCTAGATGCACCCTCCCCCATGCCAGTGTTCTAGTCTATTAAGATTTTTGCTTCCAATTTTAATGTCATGTGATGTGTATGCTATTTGATAGGAATCAACTGATTTGTAAATAAGATGAGTCTAGAAGGGTTTCTAGAAGAGGTGATTTAAGGGTATCACTTAGATTCATAACTGGAAAAATGACCATTTTTGAAATCTAACTGTAGGACAAAAACACAAGTACAGATCCCTTGAGTACTCAGTTTGAGGACCACTCCCCCAATAAAGTTCAAATTGAGTCTTTAATTGAAACCAGCTAGTCTACTTTTTGTTTAATATCTCATTGTTTTCTATAGGAAGGACACGATCATTTTTGGCAAATGTTTTGCTAATGTCTAGGTATTATATCTAGATAATACCTCTGACTTGCCAATTTACTATCCCTATTAAAAATGATATAAAGCTAATCTAACTTCTCCTGTTCTTGATGAAGCCATGGCTATTATTCAGGACAACCACTCTTTTTACTTGATGTCCACTAAGCATTACTCTAATAATATACCATAGACTTTTCTCAGAATTAAAATCAAATACATTGACCTCTAGTTTATGGATTCTACCATCTTCCCTTTGAAATTCAACATATATTTGCTGTTCTGAATTCTACTTCTATAAAATATTTTTCAAACATATTAGAAGAGCTCAGTCACAGTAATCACATCTGTCTGCCTTTTCAACACCAAAGTGTAGTTGCTCTATTTCAGGTGACTTGAACTCATTAAAGACAGATAAGGGTTTTCCCCTTTCATTTTACCTTTTTTTTTGGATATCAAGCAATTTTTGTTCAGTTCTTTCCAGTTCAATCCCTTTCTCCCTAATGGAGAAATGAGAATTGAGTAGTTTTTCCTTCAATCATAAGTTGCCATCCAACTGATTCTCCTTTTCCATAGTGAAAAACAAAACTAAACTTTTGGATTCACTTACCTTTCTTCACTAATCTCATCTCACTCTAAACTTTAGCATTCTTGACATCTGTCTTACAGGGCATATTATACTTTCTATATAACCCTTTACCTGACTTTTGCCTTCAACTTCTTTATACATTTTTTATAAATTGAAGTTATTTAGTAGATTCTTTGTTTATGCATAGCAGTTTCTGGACACAATGCATTCTTTTCCTTGTCACAAGGAATTATTTGTCTTTGAGGATTAAAAAGGTCATTATTGAGAATTTACCATCCCTTTGAAATTTATTTTGCTTAATCTAAGGTGTATGGCATTTTCTTTCCTCTATAATCTCTAATTACTAGGTGAACAACAATTCCTCATTATGAGGGGTGTAAAAAGTTAAATAGAACATAAATCTTGCAATTTCTTCCGTCCTTCTTGATTTCTTGATCTAAATGAAAACTTGATCCAAAAATCTATGCATTAAATGAAATCTTTGCTCCATATTTTTCTCATTAATAGTAATTGATTTGTCCCTTAGGAAGATTAAATCCATTATAGACCATTTTTAAGAGATCTTCTAAATGATGAAGACTTGAAAATTAAATATAAACCACAACTTACCTTACTGTCAGAACACTTTTTTTTCACCTCTAAGGCCACCTTAATATTATATTCTAACTGGCTAAAAAAACAATTTGGAGCAAAAACTTGGAAATTGCTCTGGGTAGGAGGGACTGGGAGCAACTATGGAGAACAAAGCATATTAATCAAATAAGCCTCTGTCAGTAAGCAATAATCCAAATTAATTTTAATAAATGCTTGGAATGAATGAATCAATGGATGATTCATAGGGCTGCCTCCTACTGCTGAAATATGGTGGGTGCAATGATGTAGTCTGCTTAAAAAAATTAGTTACCATGTGGACCAACGAAAGCAATTTAATGTGGTGGCAGCTGGAGAAAAAAATCTGCAGGAATTTTTTTTAAAATATCTTTCAACACTTAGTGAATGTAGGTAGAAATTTTTTCATGGACACCACTATAAATGACTTAGGTTTCTGTATTGGATTTAAAAAAAACACAGTCTGTACAGGGGTATTTTTATAGACAATGTCAAGCACAGTCTTTTTTGGTTATAGCTCACATAAGAGTTCAAGATAAATTGCAAGAAACTGCTCTGAGGAAAACAGGTTTTCAAATAAATGCCATGATATTTGCTTTGGCCAGAATTTTTACCTTTTGACTGTATCTACAAAACACAACATAGATTTGGAAATTATCCAGTGAGTTAATTGAATCAACATAGGCACACAATTCAGTTAATTTAAGTCCTGGAGGGAATTTTCTTTCTCCCCTAAATTTTCTTATTTGCCTTTCTACCTTGATCTAACTCTCTTGATCATTGATAAATTCCCCTTGTGCTTTGTCTGGTCTGTCTAGACAAACAACTATTTTGTGAAGTCTTCTTCTGCTTGGCAGCAAAATGATATAAGATTTCTCTTACTGTGAGAGAACTGAAATCCAGGACATAAACGTGTGTATAACATCAAAGAAATGAATGGCAAACCAGGCACCTGAGAAAGAGGGACTACAGAACTGATTTCTTCCTTGATTATCTTTATTCACATCCTAGGTTTTCCATCCTCTTACCTCCACTCCCATTGTTCCTTAATGAAAAGTCTTTTCACTTAAATGAAGAAAGAGAAACCTTGAGTTAGCCCTCAGCAGTTCACTAAGTGCTGAGCACTACTCTTGTTCACAATCAATTTCTGCTTTTATATGAAAGCAGAAAATAGTGGATAAATTGTTATGGATCATTTATTGAAGTTACATAATGGGTTCTCCATAACAGGCTGTCTTCACAACAATGAAAATGTTAGATGATTTTTTTCCTTCCTATGAATTTTTTAAAAAGCTAATTTATTCATGAGAAGAAACAAGTAAAACTACCTTCTCACTAGTAAGGTCATTTTGATAACATGAATCCCTTTTGCCTGATGCAGCTGGTTGGGACCCAGTGGGACTAAGTTTTCATTCAGACACAAGTGCCAATCAAGGAAGTAAGAGCACCTGGTGAAATCTGAGTGGGCACAGCAGGAGTTCTGGGCTCTATTTGTGAACCAAACAGGGTCTATCTCTGTGTCCTTAAACAAATCATTTGCATCCTCCAAACTTTGCTATTTTCCCCCTTGATAAGATTTCAATCCTGAACTAACTTACAAAAATGGTTAACTTAAATCTCAGTTTCTTTTCCCACTCTGGGATTGCCCTGGCAGTTCTCTTTCTTAGGAAATGCTGTCTTACCTCTCTCTCTATCTCTCTGTGTCTCTCTGTCTGTCTCTGTCTCTCTGTCTCTCTGTCTCTCTGTCTCTGTCTCTCTGTCTCTCTCTCTCTCTCTTTCTCTCTCTCTCTCTCTCTCTCTCTCTCTCTCTCTCTCTCTCTCTCCCCCCAGTTTCTGGGCAAAGGGGAGAACCATATTTTAGCATTGTAGGACCTCACAGAAAGCTACACAGGAAGGTCTCCTCCCAAAGTTCCAGCGGTAGCTGATAATTGTACCCTTGCGGATGAGATTATATTTGCTAACTTCAACATCATTCTGGGCTACCTGATCAAGGTATGCATAGTTACAAGAGTCCTACATAGAAACTTTCCACATGAGAATGCAAAGCAGGCGTAGAATTAGTTCTATGTCTACAGAAACACACTGAATTCAAAGTCATGAATTTTCTGGTTGTGAAATAAATTTGGAATTATTTTGGAATTATTTTCCTTTTAACATGCCTTGACCTGTCAGTAACTAAATTATATTGGGTTTCCATTTTGCTAAAAAAAGCACTTCATAATTATATATTGTTTTCACATATATTAGTTCATTTACCCTCATATCAGTCAAATGAGGTTATATTTATGCTGTATAAATATGTATGTGTGTGTGTATACATATATACATATATATATTTTTTTCTTGCACAGGTCTCCTCCACTAGAATACTTTTCCTTTCAAGAAATTATTATTTTAGTCTTTATCATCTGTAGCTCCAGAACATACTGCATAGTACTTAACCTCAGATACTTCCTGTCTTACCTGATCAAGTCATTAATCTAATCTCTGCTTGCTTTAGTTTCCTCCAGATCTTATCCATCATAATTGCACAATAAATAATTTTGGATTATCAACAATGATAATTTTAAGAAAGACAAGGAAGAAGAAATGGAAGAGGAGAGGGAGAACAAGGACAACAACAGGAAGAACAAAAAGAACAAGAAAAACAAAAACTAAAAGAAGAAGAAGAAAGAAGAGAAAAGAAAAGGAATAAGAAGAGGAAGAAGGAGGAGGAGGAGGAGGCAGAGGAGGAGGAAGAAAGAAGCTTCCTGCAAGTCACAGGTCACATCTCATCATTTGTAAGACACTTTCTCTATTCTATATATTTCTTTTTTGCACATAGACTTTGGCATGTTTTCTTCCCCATTATTATTTGTTTGCCTCTCTTTATATCCTCAGAAATTAGTAAAAGACTTGACATATAGTTGATCCCATTTAAATGCTCATTGATTAGAACTAAATAACATAAAGGGAAGTGATATCCTAAAGAAGTTAAATTTCTTACCCAAGATCACTGGTAAGTCAACCAGATCGATTGGAGTTAGGATAAGATCTCAAGTCTCCTGATACAAAATTTAATGTTCTTTTTGGAATCCTCCTCTCTACCCCATCCCCAATCTCACCAACCTAAATTTTTGGGGTACTCACCTGGAAACTGCTGGGAATGAAAAATTAGGGATTAAATATTATTATTTGTACTCATGGGATGAAAAGAGCCTTAAGACCTGGGTTCTAATTCTGACTCCTGAAGTTATTACTTTGGACTTGATAAGGATGTAGCCTTATTGTGAGCATAATGTAACTTATACTTGTAAATAAAGTGCAAATGAATCTATTTGTCATATCTATATGTGTGTGTGTGTGTGTATAATATTTCAAAGACCATAAAATAATATATGAATGGGAAATTTTTTGATTCATTAAGCTTTCCTTTTCTCATGACTCAAATTGTTTTTTTGCTCAAAGGAGTCTTAGGCATTGAAACTTGTAGAAGTTGTAGATAAACTGTACTTTACTCCTTTTTCTCACCAATACATTTGTAGCCACCCAATCTGAAATAATTATCCCTATCTTGGGAGCTACAGCAAAATCTATTTATACACATTTGGAGATCCATTTATATTCATTTAAATGTTTCCTCTACCACCTCAGATTTCAGGTCTTCTGGACCAACATAAAGAGTCATTTTTCTGGATGGCCATATGGTGATGATATATAGGGGGCTCCGTTTATTAAGGAATAGATTGAACTATTTAAGCTAAATCTTCTTGCAGTTCCTGACTATGATTAGTTGCCCCACCTGTTAAATTTTTATCTAAATTTTTGACAATAAAAATAACAATTATTTTTATTAATAATAAGATAATTTGCTATTTTGGGAACAATCTCTTAGATACTTTACAATATCCTTATCTGTAAGGTCCCTTGAGACTGTGTATTCATGCAGGGTCATAAGTCCTATTGACTATATGTCATAAAATCTAACATTACTGAAGTATGAAATCCTAGCACTATAGTAATATCCCCTCTCCCACTCCCTGTCAAAGGAGGAATTTGCAAGTTTACTGCAATTAAGAGAGTTTTCATTTACAATTTTTTGGCTATCAATTACAAAAAATTATGAGAATATGTAGGTTACTTTAAAGCCATAATTTTAATAAATCAATGAGTCAATTCTCAGGCATTGTTTTTTATATGAAACTTCTTTATGTGGTTAGTTTTAATTTATACATAAAGGACAAATGAAATGCAAATATTAGAGAAACATGAGAAAAGTAATAATATTCAAGTTCCTAGTTTAGGTTAGTGAAATTCTGCTTTTCAAAGCTTTTTTTTTTTTTTTTTTTTGAGATAAAGTTCAGTTCAGTTATGGTTGCTTGAAGTGTTATTAAGCCAATAGTCTAACAGGAAAAAATGGCATTGCTGCAATCTGAGAACTGCTATAAGTATAAATCAGTCTTTAGGAAAAAAATTGAAGGTATGATTTGCCATGGCCTAAGGTAGGAGCCTATTGACTCAGTTTCCCCATTATGCTATTTCCTTTCTTAATCGGAAATTTCCCAACCTGAGTAATCCAGAGCCTGACTTTTGCTTTTCTGTGAAAAATGTGGAATTTTACTTCATGACTGACTGTCCTACATGAAGCATGATTGAAATCAAATAGAATTAAGGCAATTTTTCTCCTTTTGTGCCCTAGAGGGCTCAAGTCTTGCCACTGATATAAATATCCTTCTTTTCTTTTCAGCAAAGTTATATAAGAGCAAGTGAGCAGTAGAAGTTTTATAATACTAAATCAATTATTAGATTGATAATAGAGCATCTCTGAATTATTATAATTGGATGAAAGTAAAAAAATTATAATTTTAATCTGCATTTGTGATCAAATTATAAGATAGGAATGATATTCTCCTAAAGAGAATGTGGGAATCAGATGAAGCTAAAAGAAGTTTTCTAATTTAATGGAATCATAATTCCATTAATCTCTAAATTTGAAAAAAGTAGCATTATTGTACTGCTTCCTCTAAGAACTATAAACATATGTATATACTTGACTTTCAACTGTTACTTCTATGGAAATTTCAGTAATTTTATTTTATTCAGTATTTTATTTAGTAATTTTATTTTAGTAATTAGTTCTCAAAATTGGAGCAAAATTTTTACATAAAAATTTAATTGATAATTGTAAAGAAAGAAAAATTTTCTAATTATTTTAAGAAACAGAAGAGTTCATTTATCAAGTTAGACCTCATGAGTTTTTTCATCTGCATATATCCAGTACAAGGTATAGGTAAAGATAATAATAGCATTTATTATTTGGAAACTGCAATTGTCTAAAGTCTCAGATGAATTATGGATTCATAATTTGATGAACTTCCTAAAGTTTTATTGAAAATAGAATTAGTTCAATAATGCTTGAACTGGTTGTTACCACATCAACTAGTTTTTGGAAAACCAAATTTTTTAGAACGTCCTAAACTGTATTTTGTTAATGATGGATTTGGATGGATTTAGAACCAGTGAAACAGAACCCCTCTTCAGAAATACTGAGAATTATTTCTATTCCAGAATGTCTAAGAAAAGATATTTCTAGGGTCCTAAAGACTACATGGGACATTTGAAACAAGACAAAATAACAAAAAAAAAAAAAAAAACTCATTGGGAGCTGATTGTTGAGATACAAGGAAACTTAATGTTATTTAATAATTATCATCATCATTCTATTGTTTCGATCTTTTGTTTCATGGTGTTTATGCTTTTTGAGTTTTCTTGGTTATTTGGAGACATAAATCTCCCCTGTCTAAATTAGTCCATTATGAGTCCTCTAAGTAGGTTGATCTGTAGCTTGATTTAGTTTACCTTTAGAGTTTAATAATGTTTGAATGTCATCTGTACACAGAGACTAAAATTGTTGTATTAAAATATATTTAAGGATGCTTCTCAGGGTTTGTTCCCTAGGAATCTGATGTTGACAGAGTGAATGAGCCCATTAGAAATCTTATAATTTGGCTTATAGATAATGATGCATGTAGGAGTAGGTTGGATCCCTAACCATGAATAGAGGGAGTAATTGAAAGAATTGTGGGAATTAAGCTTGACACTATCTTATAAAATTGACTTCATTTTCAAACCCAAGTTTCACTTTCTTGTGAATTACATCTTTTTACTAACTGTGGGAATTGGGTGGTATCCTTTTCCAAGTATGGGAAAGCCCACCTACATGCTATTCGCTCTCGCCGCCCCTTGTAAAATTCATTCATCCCCCTCCCAAATCAGAAAACCTCTAACCTTTCCTTCAATTAAAATAAGATTACCTAAATTTGTATCTTGGTTTATATGTTGTTCATTGATTTGGTGGGGGTTTTTTTAGGTTTTTTGCAAGGCAAATAGGGTTAAGTGGCTTGCCCAAGGCCACACTTGAACCCAGGTACTCCTGACTCCAGGGTCAGTGCTTTATCCACTGCGCCACCTAGCCACTCCTGTTCATTGTTTTTAATGTATAAAAATTGTCTCCACAATTGAGAAACCTTATTACCAATTTGCTATTTTCATGCATTAATTTATAAATTTATAAATTCAGAAGTCCAAACTTTTGCTTCTTCAGTTATTAGAGATTTTATTTATGACATTATGACCTTTGCTAACTGAACTTAGGTAGTTACTAAATACTTCTAATTCTTTGGTTCTTTATCTATACTATAAAAAGTTTGCTATGATCTTGTGACTCTAAATTTTATTTACTTTCCCCCTCTTCCATTCCTCGGATTATTTGATTTCAAGTACTCTGATAATCATGGATGTCTTCCTCTGGATTGATGTTCCTGTTAAAGTAAAGGTGTCTTGAGCAAAGAAAAATGCTTTATATATGGGCGAATCATCAAAAATAAAATGGAATTTATCTCTTTTGGATTATACATTGATTCAAACAGACCACAATTAAATTAATTTTTTTCTCAGCAACTACATGTGCTATTGATTTATATTGAGTTTGTGGTGAACTAAAATGTCCAGGTTGTTTGCACATGAACTGTTTTCAAATGTTGTCCTTCCTATTCCATACTTATGTACATGTTAAATATCAACTTCTCATCTAAGTTTTAAAAGATCTTTTGATCTTTAATTCTGTCACCTTTAATATTCACAATCACTTCAATTTATGTGTCACCTACAATTTTTGTTTACATAAATGTCTGCTTATAAATCACTGATTAAAAAAATTAATAGGACAGTGACAGGATTGAACATTATAGGTTAGCAGGATGATAGTGACCTTCTAGTATCTTAATATGCATGAATTAATAAATATTCTTTGGGTCTCATTTTTGTAAACAAACTACCTATATTTATCTAAATCTACAACAGCTCATAAAACATACATCTTCTTGCTCTCTTTCCTTTCTTTTTTTGTTAATTTCATCAAAATTTTGTTACATAATTTTAATATTTTCCTGTCTTTCTTGATCTGCCATACCTAAAGGCCATACCTAAAAATCATGTTAAAAGACAGAGACCTAGAAAAGATCATGGAGGTCATTAGTTACTTCCCTCCTTCCATAAAAAGCATTGAATTAAAAAACCCTATTCTCTGTGTGAAGTAATTCATTTTTCAATCCCCCAACTCAGTGTGTGTTCTGCATATTTGTCTTTTGTGTCATTATTTTTTTTGAGTCTACTCTCCTTGGGGTAGTGACTGTCATTAATTTGGAGCAGCTGAAATTATTATTATATGGTGCCATGTATATTTAGAATGCTTTGCTAAGTACTGATGATTCATATTTGGTAATCGGTGCTCACAAAGATCTCATAGCTATGTGGATCAACCCTTACTTTGCAAAAGTTATTTCCTATAGGTGCAGATGTCTTGGCTTTGCTTATAGGAACTCTAAGCTCTCTAAATTTATTATTATTCTCATCATCATCATTATTATTATTCAGATAAATTTCACTGATTTTTTGTGGTTTCCCAGGAAAAGACTGTCACCTTTCTTTTTATTAATGGTGTCATAGACCTATAGATAAATTATTGTCATAACTTGAGGGAACACCATACTTTCTCGATATGACCAAAGAAACATAGACTCAGAACTGAAGAGACCTTAGAAGTCATCTGGTCCAAATTTATTATTATACAGATGAGGAAGCTGAGGCAGAATGGTGAGATCCTTTGCCAGAGATCACAAAGGTAATAAAGTAACTGAACCAGGATTAAACTGAGGTCCTATGGTTACAAATCAATTACTTTTTCCTTGTACCCTATTGTCTCTCCATGTCCTCAATTCTAACAACTGAGATATATTACTTTTCTTTATTTTTCTAATTTAATAAATCAGTGGGTACAAAGATTCATTTTAAAGAATATAGTCAAACAAAGGAAATGTCTACATTGATAAATAATGTAATTCATCTAGGAATGTGAAAACAAAAAATATTCCAATGAAGTTTCAGAAATGCTTATAGATAGTGATTTTAGATAACATGTAAATCAGATTTATTTTTAAAACATTTTTGCTAGACTTTTTAAAAAATGTTATTCATTTATTATTAATATTCTTCTATTTTTGAGTTCCAAATTCTTTCTCTTCCCCGTACCATCCTTATCTATTGTAAGAAAGCAGGCATTATAGTATCAATTATACTTATGAACTCATATATAACATATTTCCATGTTAGTATGTTGCAAAAAAAGTAAAAAATTAAGTAAAACTACATATAAATATATATATATAAATATAAATATATAAACGTATAAATATAAAGACACACACATGGTTCAATTTGTAATCAGACTTCATTAGTTCTTTCACTTTTAGGAGGGAGATAGCATTTTTTATCATGTATCTTTTGATATTATCAAGGATAAATATAGAGGAGTAGCGAGGTGGTTAGGTGGCGTAGTGGATAGAGCACCGGCCCTGAAGTCAGGAGGACCTGAGTTCAAATCCGACTTCAGACACTTAATAATTACCTAGCTGTGTGGGCAAGCCACTTAACCCCAATTTCCTTGCAAAAAACCCTTAGATATATAGATAGATAGATGAGTAGCTAATCTTTCACATTTTAGCATTGTTGCTACTACTGTGTACAATATTCTCCTATTTCTTCTCACTTTACTTTGAAGCAGTTCTTCACAGATTTCCTTGAAACCTTTCGCTTTGACTTTTCTTACAACACAATAGTATTCCTTGCAACTGTTCATTCCAGTTTATAATCTGTTTTTAATGCCCACAACCCTGAGGGTATACTTTGGGAGCAGAGGAAAGCATGGAGAAAATTATTAAAAAGTGAGGAGGACATTCTTCCAGAGCTTACAGTTCCTTTTACTTGAAAAATTCCAGAAATCTATAAACTTACTCTTTAAAAAAAAGCTCCATTAAATATTTTTTATAAATATAATATTTTATACCACCTTGCCACTTGGATATAGATCCTTTTAAGTTGTGTCAGGATGATAACCATCCTAGTTTTATAAGAGACAAATGAACCAAACAAAACTGAGGCACAGATTGACTCAGTAATTTTCCAGGGACTAATTGGAGGGCATTATGAGAAATAGGGTCCAAAATTTAACATCCAAATTTATTTCTTTCAAAATCAGAGTGCTATAAATGAAGATCTGTAGAACTAGGTCTTATGCTTGAAGACTTCTTAAGCTAAAATATTTCATTGTGCCTTAAAATTTATTTTATGATATTTTTTGGATAAAGGTCCTCAGAAATTCTTAGCAATTCTTCCTTATTTATTATGAGAACAACACCAGCTGATGTAAATCTTTGTGATATCTACAGAACTGAAGTTGATAGACACATCTAACCCTATTTACAAGATTTAGTAATTAAGCAACATTATATCACTCGTCCAAAAAAAAATTCTCACTAATGACATAAATATGTTAGAGTAACCAATTATATTCTGGGGAGCACATAAAAATAAACATAACAAACAACAACAAAAAAAAGCATTAACAGAAAAGATGACAGCTCCAGAGCTCTAGCTGTTACATAACCAAATATTTAATATTTTTAAAACTGTTGCCCCCTCCACTGTAAAAAAAAGAAATTATTATTGCCAACTACAATTTCTGATTTTCAAATTTGGAGAAAACTACTCAGCAAATTGTGAGTTTGGTTTCATTTTGTTGCTGGGGATCATTTTTAAGTAAAGAAATCTGAGCTTTGAATTTGAATTGAAAAGATTCTGGTTCCTACAATATTTCAAACCGTTTATTGTTTTTAATCAATGTCTTTTTCTTTTATTTAACCTTCATTTCTGAATACTTTTCTCCTTATCTCCTACCATCCATACCCCAAAATCACATTTAATTCTCTCTCCTTTTTTATTTATTAGCCAAATAAACTTGAGAAAACAGAATAACCTCATGGTGTTTCTGCTCCTTTTTTCTGGCAAAAATGGAAATAACATATTTCCAACCTCACTTAAACATATCATTATGAAAAACAAAAAATAATCCTTTGAAGAGACAGTATGAGATCATGGTCATTTCAGAGATCAGAAAATTGGAGCTCAGAGAGGTTGTGATTTTTTTTAATGATCTAATAGTTAAATAACTATATTAGGCAAGATTCAAACCCAAGTCTAAGTTTACTGAATTCCAAGCCTACTATTTTTCCATAATGCCATACTGTTACTTTGTAACTAAAAATGTAAACTAATAACAATAATATTTCTGCAGAAAAGGAATTGCACCATTGAAACCATTCATTCCCTGTGGGGTTAAGAGAGTAAAAAGCAGTAATGAATGCAAGGTCACATGTGTCCATATGCCTAGGGATACATGAAAACAAAATTGTATATTCATAAGGATGGGATCTGCTATCTAAGACTGTTTTTTCATGAAATACCAGATAGAGCGCAGTCAAGCAAATAAACAGGGAATCCAGTGAGAAAACCTCCTCTGAGCTTCAAGGCCAGACAACTCAAGGGTGGTCCTAAGGAGTAGAGGACCCAGGCAGGGATAGACCACAATACCAGAATACCATAGAGTAGGCAGACAATTGAGATTTGGCTGTCCTCAGATTTCACTCCCTTCCCTCCCCTCCCCCCACCAAGTATTCAGTTATGTTTGTGAGAATATTATTACAGTATGGGTGAAGGGGAAGAGGGACACATTTATGATGTATGTTTGCAGTTTTCTAAAGAAAACTGTGTGGGTAGTGTCCATTGTGCCAAGCAGATTTAAATGTGTGAAAGCATCAACGAATTTTTTGATATTTAATAAGCATTATATAAATAAAAGCAGGAAAGTCTCAATTTATTCTTTCTAGTGGTTAAAATGCCAGCAGGAGTTTGGCTGAGATGGAAGACCTTGAAATGCAAGAGGTAGCAAATTTATACATGGGCAAAAAGCAGTAATTCATTATCAAAATTTAGGATGAATAATTTCAGGAAATGATTCAAAAGAAATATAATAAAAATTTTAAACTTCCCCAAATAGGGGGATTTTTTCCTTCAGTGGTAAAAAAGATGCATATCATTCATAACCTTTTAAGAAACTTGGAATAATGATAATGTTTTTAAATGTTATAAATTGTATAACATTTTATAATATCAAAGATGATATTTAAAAGATGTTAGATTTTTATAAAAGAAATCTTCATAGGATTCAAAAAGGGTCTCAAAGAACTTAGATTTTGTAACTTTTACTTTCTTAATAGGATATAATAAAAAGGAGTTTGAGATTTTGTGTTAGGGGAGAGAATTTACTGCAATATGTTTATGTTTTGTTTTTCCTTCCTTTTATTTTTTATAACTATGCATTCAAGAAGTCAAAAACTTTGTCCTTTGCTCTTAACAATTTTGAGTCATATTTATGTGTTTATTAATAACTTAACAGAATATTATAACTTCCACCATCAATAGAAAATTTTTAAAAATTAGCAGTCCAAAAATTAAAGCATAGCCCAAATCATGTCATTCTCCTGCTCAAAAATTTTCAATAGGCTTGTATTATATCAGTATGAAAAAATTCCATTATTCAAGACCCTTCAGAACCAAACTCTATATTATTTGCCTGTTTTATGTCCTACTTCTCTTTTTCATATGTCTTATAAGCTAGCCACACTGAACTATCATTTCTCTTTGCACACCTTTGTGCCATCATGTGCCTATCCCTAGATTCGTTAG
Organism: Macrotis lagotis; assembly: GCF_037893015.1. Lineage (NCBI taxonomy): Eukaryota > Metazoa > Chordata > Mammalia > Peramelemorphia > Peramelidae > Macrotis > Macrotis lagotis. Next base: position 226,212,149 of record NC_133666.1, on the reverse strand, counting down.
ATTTTCTATCTGGAATGTCATAGCATTCTTAGTAAGGAGTAAAAATTATCCATCCTTCAAAGACTAGCTAAAATATTACCTATTCCCTGATTTCTGTGATCACAAAATCCAAAAGTGATGCCTCCCTCCCCAAAGTCTTTCAATATTTTGTATATATATCCGACAATTTTTCCTCTGTTTTTTCCATGTTTCTGTCTCTTTCTCTCATTTCTGTCTGTTACTCTCTGCATCTCTGTATCTCTGTCTCTATCTCTATCTATCTCTATCTCTGTAATAGTTATATTTATATATATATATGTGTGTGTGTTTTATCTCCTCTATTAGAGTGTAAATTCCTTGAGGGCAGGAATGTATCTCCTCATAAAATGCATAGCACTTTATCTTAGTAGGTACACAACATATATTTGCTGAGAATATTCTGTAGGCATGACATTGGATAATGAGCTAATCTGCTTCAGACACATAAATACTTAAAACGGGAAATTTTTAAAGAAAATTGGTCAAATATATATATATATATATATATATATATATATATATATATATATATATATATCTCAAGGTTGAGTTGTTGAGTTAATTAGTATTCTCCTTTATATCTGAGTGAGGACATCAAAATTTAGCTTGTGTAGGAAATATGTACAGTATTTTAAAGTTGGCTCTTGAAGGTGGGAAGTCTGTTTTGTATTTTAAAGAAAGCAAAAAGTCTCTTTAAATAAAAACCTAGTGTTAAGACTATTCTTGGAGCTTACTTCATTTTAACCCCAACAGCAATTCACTTTTATGCATTAGACTCTCATTCAATATCAAAGCATAGAAAGTGTCTCAAAGGATCCATAGAAAGCAAACTAAAGTAAGATTTCTTTCTTTCCTGCTACTAATGTGCTGGAATTTGAAGTTGACTCATAGATTTTTCAAGCTGTAAGATTTGAGATCACCTTGTCTAGCCTTCTTATATAACAGGTAAGGAATTAGAAATCAGAGAATTTAGGTGACTCACCAGAATGATTTAGTTAGTAGCCAATAGGAAATTAGAATATAGCTCTTTGAGTTCTCTGGCCAATAATTATCTTAATAAATGAAACTTCCTCTTTTTCTCAGGGTTAAATTGGAAATTATGACTATGTAGAGATAGAGTGTAATGAGCTTTTGGGAAGATGACAGGTAAAAATTTTATTCAGAAATTTTCAAGTGATGACTTGTTGATTGTTCATTAGGGAAACTGTGGAGCAGATGTATCTTTTTCTGGATGGCCTCTGAGGTCCATTACAACTCTGAGATTCTATAAGATAGTCTCAGTCTCTAGAACTCCAAATGGAGAAGAATATCTGAACCAGTAGAGGTTTAATAAATGCTGAAAAGAATCCATTTTTTTCTCAGAATTTCTTAACTCCACTTTGCCCAAGTCACTTAGAGTATACCAAGGAAGAGATGTATTCTCACCTGATATACAGACAAAATGTTCATTGCTGAGGACACTGAAAAGATACATAGTTGCTGATAAAGGTCTATTAGCAGAATGGATCGCCAAAACAATTTTGGAACTGGGAACTGCTCTAGAGGCATTTCTTCCTTGCTTCAGAAGTTCAAAGAAATAAATAAAAGAATCCTGCTGTGTTTATATATGTTATACCCATAATCCAGAACTTAGTTGTCAGAAACATAATGTCTACTGAATGTCTGAAAGTCTACTTTGAATACCAGAGAGTAAGGCTGATGACTTTGCACATCCCTGCCTCACTCAAATACAATTCATGTTCAAGCTGAGACATCATGCTCCTGATGTCATTGGAGTTCTTCAAAAACAAAGGACAAACAAACTGAAAGTTTGCAGCTCTTATATTTTGAAATGCACAATCTAGATGGACAGCTGATCAACCGATAAAAATTTCTTAAGGGCCTACAATGTGCCAAACGCTTTTCTAAAGTCTAGAGAAACCAAAGGAAGCAAAAGATAATAGCTCACAGACTGAATCAATAAAAATAATTTGACATTTCAAGAGTATTTTGCTCTTCTTGTGCCAGATCTGAGATTTCATTAGGAGATGACCCTCTAGTAGGGAAACGCCCCCATTCAAAGGAGAGCAAAACTTGACCTGGAACTTATGGATGGAGAGATTGCCTTGGAATACTCCAAGACAAAGTGACATGTTCAGAGTCACATGGTTAGTATGGCCAGAAGGAGAACAGGAATACAGTTCTTTCTTCCTCTAAGATAGAAAGGGTAGGCTCTCTACTACACATTTTATCTCACAGGGTACTTTTCAGTTTATAGAATGTTTCAGACCAGATAAAATGACTTTGAAAGTCCCTTCTTGTTCCAAGATTTTATTATTCTCTAAGAAATACCCAACTGAGGCTAAAACTGTGCTCATGTGGTTGAACCATTTGCAGTCCTCAGTCAATAATTAATTATCATTTATTGAATACTTACCATGCTAAATGCTGTCATTTTGTTCCCTGTATGAAAACAATCATCAATTTTGTTAAAATAGAATTTTACTATATTTTAAAGATAAAATGTTATAATGAATGGAGGTGGAACATGATGACCTTCAAAAATGAGATCTTATTTTTCAATAGAGACAAGTAATAAGGCCACAATTTTAGTGCTGACAAACAGTCAGTTACAAAAGGCAACATCAATGTCTATAGATTGGTCTTAAAATGATAAAGACTTCATATGAACTATCGAATGTGGGCGTCTGTTAACTAATCTAGACAATCCAACTAAAGAGACAGCAAGAGGAGCAGCTAGGTGGTGCAGTGAATAGTGCACTGGCCTCTGGAGTCAGGAGGACCTGAATTCAAATCCAACCCCATAAACTTAATAATTACCTAGCTGTATGACCCCTTGATAAGTCACTTAACCCCGTAGCCTTGAAAAAAAAAACCTAAAAAGACAGCAAGAAAACTGTGACTATGTTAATCAACAAATAAAAGATATTCTAATGAAAAGTAACTCTGAAATTTTCCTATAGCATTCTTACCAATCGCTTTTGCTTTTGTGTTCCTTATTTATTCCCTTTTTGCTCATCTTTTTTTAAAAACCAAAGAGGGGATTAAATTTGATGAAGATAGGTTCAAAGTGGATAATAAAGCTAAAATATCTACTTGTAACACATCCATGATGCCAAAAAAACAAATGTTGCATACATAAACAATCCCATCCTGGAAATATGCCTCATTGCAGAACGGGGCAGGGGGAATAGTTCCTCTTTTCCAAAGTTAACTTCCAAACGTGAAATATGTGAGATTAGTAAAATAAGAAAAAAGGGAGATTTAAATGCATTATGGTAAAGTGAGAGATTTAAAGTCAGGAAGACTTCAGTTCAAATCTCATCTCAGATATTTCTTAACTATGTGACTATGGGAAAGTCACTTAACTTCCTCTGAGTACTATTTTTCTCTTCTTAAAATGGCAATGCAAAGAGTACTATCACTCCCCCCCCCAACACACACACACACACTATCATAATAGAACTGCTCCAGGAACAGATTGAGATATTCTATGCGAGGTATTTTGAAAATCTTTAAAGTATTACATGGATGTCAGTTATTGTTATTTCTCCCTGTTTTCTCAATAAAGGCAATGTGGTTTGATGCCAATCCACTAGACTTGGAGTCAGGAGACATGGAATTAATCTTTTGCAATCCCTCAATTGTTTTCTAATGTTAATGCTAATTCATTCTGTCTTTTATGATTTTTACTCCAATGAGGTCACCAGAATGATTAAGGAATTAAAAAAATTCTCAAACTGGGGACTTTTATTCCAGAGTCCAGAAAGCTCAGGGGGGATATTATTGTTTTCAGTTTGTCAAACTAATAAACACAATTTATTAAGCTCTCTGCTAAAGTTTGAAGATACAAAGAAAGGCAAAAACATAATACCTGACCTCAAGAAAACCAAGGTAAGAGACAACCTGAAAGCAACATGGACTTACAATAGCTTACACAGGGAGCTGTGAACTCATCCAACCTTTCTGGAAAGAAATTTGGAACTATGACCAAGGGCAACAAAAATGTGCATACCCTTTGATCCAGCAATACCACTACTGGGTCTCTACCCTGAAGATATGATGAAAAAGGGTAAAAACAACACTTGTACAAAAAATATTCATAGCAGCCCTGTTTGTGGAGGCAAAGAATTGGAAATCAAGGAAATGTCCTTCAATTGAGGAATGGCTTGGCAAACTGTGGCATATGCATGTCATGGAACACTATTTTTCTATTAGAAACCAGGAGGGATGGGAATTCAGGGAAGCCTGGAGGGATTTGTATGAACTGATGCTGAGTGATATGAGCAGAACCAGAAAAACACTATACACTCTAATAGCAACATGGGGGTGATGATCAACCTTGATGGACTAGCTCATTCCATCAGTATACAAACAGGGACAATTTGGGGCTCTCTGCAATGAAGAATACTATCTGTATCCAGAGAAACAACTGCAGAGTTTTAACAAACAACAAGGGCTACTGCCTTTAATTTAGAAATAAAAAATTGATATCTTATTGTCTGATCTTGCTATCTCTTATACTTTATGTTCCTTCCTTAAGGATATGACTTCTCTCTCATCACAGTCAATTTGGATCAATGTATACCATGGAAACAATGTAAAGACTGACAAATTGCCTTCTGTGGAGGGCAGGGGAGGGAAATAAGATCGGGGGAAAATTGTAAAACTCAAAATAAAGGAAGTCTTTTAAAAAAAGAAAAAATACTATCTTAAAACACGGTAATGGCACATAATCTCAGAGGGAAAGCATTAGTAGTGGACTTGGGATATGTAAAAGAGAACTGGAAAAGGCTTTCTACAAAAGATGGAGTTTGAGATGAATTCTGAAGGAAGCCAGCTAAGTCAAGAGAACATAAGTATTTAAAGGCTGACCTAAAAAAGGGAATGGTTTTGTTCTACTGAGCCTCATAGGCAGAGCCAGGACAACTGAATAGGTAAAAGATAACACATTCAAGTAGAAAAATGTCCTCACCAATCTGTTCTAAAATGAAGTGGGTTAGGGGCAGCTAGGTGGCATAGTGGATAAAGCACTAGCCTTGGAGTCAGAAGTACCTGGGTTCAAATCCAGTCTCAGACACTTAATAATTATCTAGCTGTGTGGCTTTGGGTAAGCCACTTAACCCCGCTTGCCTTGCAAAAAAAAATAATGAAATGGATTGCCACTAGAACTTTTAAATTTCATGTATGAGAAACAATAGACAAGATTCTCTTTTGAGCAAATTTCTTCTGTATGGTTTCTAGTTCTTTGGTTCTGTGATACTAAAGTCATCCAAATCAGAGAAGCACATGGGATAATTATAAATAGGGTGGGGAGCAGGGCAGTGAAGAAAGGAATTAACTGCCACTAAAGGCATAAGTTTTTTCAAGTATTCTAAAGATGAGAAGTATACAAAATTGTAAGCAGAATACCTGAGTAAATGTTTTGGAAAAACTCATTATTTACAATTTCAGATTGATAAATATAAAGTAAAGAGGGGGTACAAGAGAGCTAAATAGTATCTCGTTGGGGCATAGGAAGGAAAAAGAAGGGCTGGGAAGGGAAGACAAGGCAAGGCAAGGAAAGCAAATAAGCACTTTATATACATCTGTGCCAGGCACTGTGCTAAGCTCCTTTTCTAAATATTATCTCATTTAATTCTCATGACAGCCTGGCAAGATAAGTGCTGTTAATAACAATTTTGGAAATTAAGGCAGAGATTAAGGACTGTTCAGGGTCACAGAGCTAGTAAGAATACAAGACCGTATTTGAGGTCAGTTCTTCCTGGCTGGGCACAGTGGTCTATCCACAGAGCCACCAGTGCAATGCTAGGTGCCTGGTTTGACTGGTGATATTTCTTGTCTGTATGTATGTTTCTGTTCCCTGGTTCTATATGTATAACTGAGGAAGTATCACAGATCTTTGATTCAGAGAACACCAAAAGATTAGACAATGATGATGTTATCATGAGGCATTGACTGAATCCTAAATAATGCTTTCTTGGCCCTTGCCCTGACCTTGGGCATATCTGTGGCAGAAGTAGCAAGCCCTTCAGGAAGTGACCATAGACGTTTGACACTATGACTGATTTTTAACAATTCTCTCCATATTAACATTCACATGAAAACAAATACACCCAGAGATGGAGAGAAAAGCATTAAGGTATTAAAAGTTTGAGCATTAAGGAATATTATAACCACAAAGAACTTTGTCTTGTCTTTTTTTCTTCCTTGCTCTCTACCTTCTACTTTTTATTTATTCTGCCTTGAAAGCATGAGAAGAATATTAATATAATTCTCAAGGTGAGAAGATCATTATTGTAAATAAAATCTGGAAATAAAAATCCTAGAAATAAAATCCAGCATAGTCCTGTATGAGCATAGGGAAATTATTTTAGCTTTCAAGACCTCTCCAAGAATTTCAGCCTCACTCTATGGTTTTGGGCAACAAACAAGGCATCTTGGGTTTGTCCTAGAGTTGTATATCAACTTTCTACCAAGTTATGCTATCAGAGAAGTTTCTTCTTGGTAAAATTTCATACTTTGAAATTGATGAAGTTATATCAAGGGGATATAGCCTTACAATATATGTATTAAATCAATCAAAAAATAATAAGCATAATATGCCATACCACTAATCAATTTTAAAAATACATGAATAACAAACTAAAATGTAGTTGGGACAATCATTCTTAATAAAAGATGCTAAAGATAATTAGGCATTATATTTTCTGGCAAAATATTTCTTATGTTATAAATGAAGCACTTTTAAGACATTAATTATCATATGTTTCTATAATATTGTACAAAAAATAATATTTTTGTTGTTCAGTAGTTTTAGTTATGTCTGACTTTTCATGACCCCATTTCTTAGAAAAGATATTAGAATGGTTTCTTATTTCCTTCTCCAGCTCGTTTATAAATGAGGGGAAAAAACAGCTTAAGTGACTTGCCTAGGGTCACACAACTAGTAGCTGAGGTCAGATTTGAATTAGTCAACTTGCTAACCGTCACAATATGTAACTGAGTCAAATTGCTCCTAATCTTGGAGACAGAGATGTCACAAATCATAAAATTAAGGCAATCTATATCTCATTCTCTTGTTTCAGTAGATGGGTGATTGACATGATAGGGTTAATGTCTAATTAATTATCAACTTAAAATGAAATGTTTGTTGCATATTATTTGTCAAATTCAATTTATGTATTTAATCATGGAACTGAACCAAAGAGAAATAGAATAAATAAAACAAAGAATCCTAGGAGTTAATCACAATAGTTAATGTTATTATTTAAAGTCAGAAGACTAAAAAGTGAACATGATTTTCCTTTTCAATATTTTGTAAAGAAGGATTTACAAAAAAAAAACAAACAGTTCTATCGCTGTCATTCACTGTGTGATTTTAGTCAAGACATTGCACACTTTGGTTTAGTTGGATCATCTGTAAAATGCAGATATGAGAAGATTTGATTTGCAAGGTATCTTCTTGGGATAATGTGCTATATGAGCAGGACCTTATGAACAGTTAAAGAAATGTAAGTAGGGTTAGTCTTGTCATTTTGACATTTGAAACAAATACTATTGCAAAAAAAAAGAGTAAATTTTCTTTATAAAAGGAAAGATTGGGTAGATTGAGTTGTTTGACCTTGTTCCTTGAATTTCCAAATATCTGGAAGGAGAACCATTCTCTTTAGAAATCCTGGATTTTGGACGGTTTGTTATAAACTTACTTTTTAAAAACTGTAATTCATCGAGTCACAATACAAATAAATAAATGAAGGTTTTTCTCTCTGGGGCAAAAAAGCAACTCTCATGCTAGGGTTCAGGGTGACAAAATTTCCTAGACATTGAAGCAAGACATTGCTACTAACATTCAACCATCTGTTGCAGATATTTAAAAATTCTAAAGCACTAACAATGCTGTAATCTGGTACATATCGAGATGAATTTTGCAGTTCTTTCCCTGTTAAATTACTATTGATAGCATTAAGATCTTTTTGAAATGTGAGAAATCATATTCACCCATCAATGCTGTCAAAGAGCCCCCATGTTGGTATTTATCTCAGGACCACCAGGTCAACATTGAATATATCTATTATGTTGGAAAAGCACAACCCATAGTGAAGCCTTACATTAAATTGATATTCAATGAGCATTTATTATACTCCGACTATGTTACAGACACCCTAAAAGAATCTAGAGACTCAAAGATAACTGCAATAGTCCAAGAATAAGACTGGAAATAAAGTGTTGAAACCAAAATAAGGCTTTTTTTCCCGTTCCATGTGATGCTTACAAATTAAAAAGAAAAATAATTCCAAATAGGTGGACCAAGGGAATTGATTATTTGGATAAGTTAACAACATCATAAGATGATGAATACAAATGATCCTTGAGTACAAAAACATAGGGAATACTGGGATAATTGAATTCAATGAAAAATTTTTAAAAAATAGGTTAGTTAAGTTTTAGACTCTGACCTTTCCGCTTTAATGTCACAGATTTTGAAAGTGACAAAGTTTTATAAACAAGCTTCTAAAAGTGATTTACAAATTCACTTGAAAAAACTGGCAAGCAAAAATTTTACCCATAGTAAATGAAATTTTCAGCTTCTCTCCAAAATGTATGGGATAAGGATTTCAGTATATAAACTGCTGGCCAATTTTATGAAAGAAGTTTCAGGGACAATTTTAGGTTAATTAAGCACCTGGGGATTGTAGCCATAAGTTTCAAACTCCATAAATTATTAGCATCTGTTACTTTCTAAAAGTGAGTAGCATATTCAAACATTTGCCCTGGAAAAAATGACACCTGTCAGAGAAAATAATGGGGTAAAATATGTCTTCATTCATTTTAAGGGACATATTTTATATGGTATGTTCATAAAACTGAAAACAATAATTATAACATTTTCATTTATCTTTTTAAAAATAATTTTCTTGTCCCTTACCTTTATTTTGCTTTTCCACATACATTTTCTCTCATTTTTTAAAAATCTATTTCTTATTATTTTCCTTATGTTTTTCTAGAAGGGAATAAAATTATTTAATATTTAAAACCAGATATGATCTACAGTTTTTAGTAGACTGAGCTTAGTTAATGATTTATTTAGTAGAGAATCAGTTATTTTTTAAAATTTTTACTTAAAATAATTCTTTTAAAACTATGAAAATGCTTCCTTTAAAAATGATTTTTTATTTAAAAAATCCCAAGATGATAGTTTTTTTTTCCCTAGGTTCGCAGCATATAGAGAAAGAAAGGTAGGCAGTTTCAACAATTCTGAAGAGTTGAACATGTATACACAATAATTTTTTGACATCTTGTTCAAATTACTGAGCAGGTTTGGTGAAATGTAGGAAAGTATCAAGGTTACAAGCAAGTGGCCAAGTAAAATCATGATGAAAAGCTGATTGGCAAAGGCAGAAACAATTCAACCAAAAGTAAGCAGGGAAAACATATTCTCATCCAATGTTCTGGAACTCTGATTATTAAATAGCTCTCTTTCCCTTACCCTAACCCACAATGACTGGAAAGAACACTGCTAAGGGCAGTGAAACAAGGAACCATTTGCAGAAATTTCTCTAGGAGATCAGAATTTAAACAGACACAGTCAAATGTAATGTGATTTCGATATTGGTCTTACACAAAGGACAAAGAAAACTTTCAATGGAAGGAATCACTATATTGTGATTATGGAAAAGTATTTTGAAAAAATTATAAATTTTTTTAACTAATATAAAATAAATGCATGGAAAGTTGTATTTTTAAGGCAAAATCATTCTGATAAGAATATAAACTGCTTAAAGGCAGGGACCTTTTTGTCTTTTTTTTTAACCACAGTACCTAATGCATGTTGGCATATAATATGTGATATGCAAAGGTGTGAGTTAATAGGTTCCCTTTTTTGTACATTGGAAATACTTTGGGAATATTTCAGGATCAAGTTCAAAATTTTTGTCTCTCCTTTGGTGGGAATAAAGAATAGAAAGATATATGGATGGCAAATTATATGGAACTTGAAATACCTAGCAAAGGAATTTAGATTTCATTTGGCAAATAAGGGAGAATTACTGAAGGACTTTGAGTAAGACATTTATTTTACACCCTGGGTACTTGACAATGATTTCTGAATGAATACTAGGGATTCCAATGGCTCAGGTAGGGGGCAACTCCCAAAGATCTAGCTGTCTTTTTTTGCATCTATAGACAATATTTGGAACGTTTTTTGCATTCAGTTCTAAGTTTTCTATCCTAGAAAAAAACATTGCTGAAGTAGACACTGTAAAGAGGATGTTGGCAAGGGTGATGAAGATCTTTACACCATTCTATGCATGAATTAGTTGAAGAAAAAAGCAGATTGAATTTGGGGAGAGAGAAAGAGAGAGAGAGAGAGAGAGAGAGAGAGAGAGAGAGAGAGAGACAGAGAGAGAGACAGAGAGACACAGAGGGAGGCAGAGAGAGACAGAGAGACAGAGACAGAGACAGAGAGACAGAGGGAGAGAGAGAGAGAGACAGAGACAGAGAGACAGAGAGAGAGAGAGAGAGAGAGAACAATTTTCTCCATATAGTTGAAGGACTATCACTTATTCTGAAGAAAATTTGATTTGTTCTACATGGATTCTCGGGTGGTTTTTTATCCTTGATTCTTGATTCTTGAAGAAGACTATTATATCAAGAAGGAGATAACAGCAATTCCAAATGAATTTGACTTAAGTGAAGGAGGGCAGTACAAAGTTACCAACCTCGTTCTCTCCTCTAGAACCATCTGTGTCCAGTGAAGATAGCCTTTTTGAATCAAGGTCCCAATTTGACTGAGGCAATGCCCATTCAGTTTAAACCTAGGTAAAAATGAGGCTTCCCAGGTGGAACTAAGAGAAATTAAGAGAAGTGGCAAAGATGAATAGTTAGGCTTGCAGCATTAAAAAAAATACTTTCTAATAACTAAATCTAACCAGAAGTGGAAATGACTGCTCTACCCCTATTTTAGCACTCCTTTGAGACCCCTTCCTTTTCTGAGATTTTGTGATTCTATGATCAGAATTGCTGATTAGAAATGTTCTAGCAGCAATGTATAGAGTACTTGGAGTAAGGAAAAAGGTGGAGCTAAAAGAAACAACGTAAGAGTTATTGGAATATTCCTGGTGAAAGTTAATGAGGGTCTGTAGAGAGACTTATGGACTAGGACACTGGTAGGATTTAGAAAAAAGGAGAGAGGAGATGATTTTTAAAGGTAAAAACACGCAACTGGAATGATTCCTCCTTGTGAAGCAAGGGAAGTGAGAAACAGGGAGTCAAAAATGACTTCCAGCTTTTAAACTTGAGTAACTGGAAAAACTGCAATATTGATAAGAACTAAGAAAGTCTAGAGAAAAGAGTGATTTTAGGAGAATATGACAAATTTTGTTTTGAACATCCTTTTATTTGGATTCAAGTAGCAGTTTTCATCTTCTAAGTGTGTAGGGGTACAAAATTTCCTTCTTGACCACCAAATTCTTAAGGCCCTTGATTTGTCTGGCTTGTCTCTTAAAGGGCCAAGTCAAAGGACCTTTAATGAAAGTATTTTCCTTTATTATCCTTTAAAAGCTTGATTAGAAATGTAGTACATAATCTCAAGAAGGAATTGACCATAAGTTCCTTGAGGTCAGCCAGTAACTGGCTTGATTGTGCATTTATTATCTTTAGTACTTGGAAAAATTCTCAGCATGAAGTATTGATGTTTTTTGATTGAAAAAGAAGAGTAAATGTATGGAAACAAATTTATTTTTGTTAACTTCAAAGTCTCATGCACCTTCACATCTATACAGATGTCAGTTCTCAAAACAGTTTAACTCCCTTCTCTTCCCTTGGGCAGGGCTAGATTTATTGTAATATACTGTTTTAAAACCTCTGACTGGGGCAGCTAGGTGGTGTAGTGGATAAAGCACTGGCCCTGGAGTCAGGAGTACCTGAGTTCAAATCTGGTCTCAGACACTTAATAATTACCTAGTTGTGTGGCCTTGGGCAAGTCATGTAACCCCATTTGCCTTGTAAAAACCTAAAAAAAACCCTCTGACTGAAATTATTTTTAAAAAAAGTTTTTAAATTTAATTTTTAAAGGCAATGTGACTTGCTGAAAGTCACATAGCTAAGCAATTATTAAGTGTATAATGCAGAATTTGAATTCAGGTCCTCCTGACTCCAGGGCTGGCATTCTATCAATCACACCGCCTAGTTGCCCCATGATTGAAATTCTTTATGAAATCCTTCTGCTAATTTTATATTCTTTCAAAATGTAACTACTATGAAAAAGATATCAACAATGAATTGTATATTAAGTGGAGAAAAATAAAGTAGTTATTAACTATGACAATGTAACTTGTAAATTGTCATAGCTCTAAAACTTTGAATACATGTTTCTTCCCTTTATTGTAATAACTTATTTTTGCATTGTTTGGGATTCTGTTCAAAAGATTTTGATATTTATACTTCATTATGAAACCACACATTTATCACACTAAATTAAATCTACCTTTAATGAACAGTCCATTTTTCCTAGTCCAACCTTAATCTGTAGGTGTTCAATGAGGTTTAAATTAGGACAGTTCCAAAGTCACTGAAGCATGTTCATCTCCATTGTTGAATAATTTTCTAAGCTTTTTGCAATGTCTGGCATGGCTCATAGTCATATTGTAGAATTATATCTCCATTTCAGCATTTCTATAATTCCAAAGCAATTCTACTTCTCAATAGATTCAAATGTTTATTAAAGTTTCCTCACAAAGGAAAAAACTTACAGAATCAATGGATACAAAAACAATTTCTTAAAATATTTTGGAAAATAGATGCTTTATAGTCTGATGAAAATGTCCAGATCCTATAGGTATTCCAGGTCTTTTCATAATGATTTCAAAGTGAGTTTCATCATTAAAATTAGTTTTCCTCTAATAATCTTCATGATTTATACATTTCCATTGAAACCATGTTTTTCTTTTTCCACCAAAAAAATTGTGCTTTTCTTTTAAAGCTATACAACTTGTTTTCAGCATTCCTTGCTGTACTACTGAAGAAATGAATCTCTTACAATCTCTTATCTCCCTCTGAAGGTCATTTTTGTCCCCTGAAGATGAATTAGATGGAAGGAAGGAAGGAAGGAAGGAAGGAAGGAAGGAAGGAAGGAAGGAAGGCAGGCAGGCAGGCAGGAAGGAAAGGGGGTGGGAGGGAGGAAGGGAGGAAAAAGGAAAGGAGGGAAGGAAGGAAACACTTCTTACGTACTTTTTAAAATTTTCATTTATTTATTTATTTGTTTGTTTGTTTGTTTGTTTGTTTTCATCCAAATGTACATGCATATTTCCAAGTTTCAAAGTTTACCTCCAATCCACCCCCCTCCCCTCAATTGGGAACAATGAGGTTACCATTTTACATACATATTTTGTTGAACATACTTACAAATTAGTAATGTTTGGCATAAGGAATTAGGATTAAGGAAAAGAGATACACAAGAGATAATTTTTTATAAAATGTTCATCAGATTCGGTAGGGGTATTTTCTTCTTTTTTGTTTTATTTTTCTTACTCTGGTTGGGTATAATGTAGTCCATAATCTGTCAAATATGAATATCCTAGCTCTCTGGACTGACAAGAGGGGTTGTTCCACCAAGGTTGTTCATCTCACAATGCTGATGTGTAAATTGTTCTCTTGGTTCTACTCCCTTCACTCAGTATCAGATCCCATAAGTCATTCCAACTATTTATTATTTCTTATAGAACAATATTATTCCATAGTATTCATATACCATAACTTGTTTAGTCATTCCCCAATTGATGGGCATCCCCTCAATTTCCAATTCTTTGCCACTACAAAAAGAGCTGCTGTGAATATTTTGGAACATGTAGAACTTTTCCCATTTTTTAATTTCTTCTGGATATATTCATAGAATTTGAATTGCTGGATCAAAGAGTATGAACAGTTTTATGGTTCTTTGGGCATAGTTCCATATTGCTCTCCAGAAAGGTTGGCTTTGGTCACAACTCCACCAGTAATGCATCAATGTCCCTCCCATAAACTCTCCAACATTGATCATCTTCCCTTTTTCTCATCCAGGCTAATCTAATACATGTGAGATGATACCTCATTGTTGTTTTAATTTGCTTTTATCTAATTAATAGTGATTTGGAGCATTTTTTCATTTGCTTAAATATAGTTTTTATTTCTTCATTTGAAAACTTTTCATATTCTTTGACCATTTATCAATTGGGTAATGACTTCTGACCTTATAAATTTGATGCAATTCTCTACGTATTTTAGAAAAGAGACCTTTATTAGAACTGGTTGTGATGATTGTTTCCCAGCTGTCTGCTTTTTCTTCTAATTTTGGCAACATTGATTTTATTAGTGTAAAAACTTTTAATTTAATATAGTCAAAATCATTCCTTTTGCAGTTTATGATCTGCTCTAATTCTTGTTTGCTTTATTTATCCCTTTTCTATAGATCATATAGAATATATTTTGGTCTATTAAATTATCAATGTATCCCTCTTTATGCCTAAATCCTGTACACATTTGACCTTATTTTGGTCGGGTGTGAGATGTTTGTCTATGCCTAGTTTTTGCCATACTATTTTCCAGTTTTCCCAACAATTTTTATCAAATAGTAAGTTCTTATCCCGGAGGCTGGTATCTTTGAGTTTGTCAAATAGTAGATTGCTGTCTTCATTTACTGCATTTTCTTTTGAACCTTATCCAAATCCACTGATCCTTTACTCTATTTCTTAACCAGTACCAGTCAGTTTTGATGACTGCTGCTTTATAGTATAGTATAGTTTTAGATCTGGTAGAGCTAGGCAGCCTGTCTTTGCATTTTTTTCATCTGTTCTCTTGCTATTCCTGCCCTTTTGTTGCTGCAGATGAATTTTGTTACTATTTTTCCTAGCTCAGTAAAGTAGTTATTTGGTAATTTGATTGGTAATGCACTGAATAAGTAATTTAATTTGGGTAGAATTGTCATTTTTATTATATTAGCTCGACCTAACCATGAGCATTTGACATTTTTACAGTTATTTAGATCTGACTTTATTTGGGTGAGGAGAGCTTTATAATTATGTTCATACAGTTTCTGGGTATTCTTAAGTACATTTTTGCCAGGCACTGTGTGAAGTATTGCGATATAAATTTAAACATTAAGGAAACAGCCTCTAACCTTAAGGACCTTGAATTCAAATGGGAGAAAATATGCAAAAATGAAACAGAAAAGGGGGATGCAAGGAAAAGGAAAAAAGAAGACATTCAGTAAGGGGCATGATTTTAAAGTTCAAAAATTCAGGAACAGGGATATGACAGGAAAAACTGAACTCTCAGTGTCGTTAAGCACAACTGATCATTTCTCCTTTTCGGTTTTAATAATCATTTAAACACTTGACTTTCCTACCAACAATTGTTGTATTATCTATAACAGTCATTGACATATATTTTGGAAAAGTTTCAACTTTTCTACATTTTATTGGAATAGTATAAATGAAAAGAATAACAAGAAATACCTCCACTAATTTGATGGAATGTGAGGTCCATAACTGTGAGCAACCGTTTCTCTCTGTATGCTGTAAAACAGCAAAAGGAAAGCTTGCTTATCACATAAAGGATATTACAAATGAAGATATTTTTTATTTCCACCATTTTATGCTGGGGGGAAAACTTTTTAGGCATATTCATTTGAAAAAATTAAGGAAATTTGTAGTTTTCTCATATCACAGTGACAAATGATTATTCTGAGATCACAAAAGAGGAAAGAATTTTTTTCTCTAGTATTTGACAATCATCACACTTTCAGTAAAAAAAAAATGAACTTTAATTACCTATGATGGCTTACCTGAGAGAAGGAGTAGAGGTGCTATTGTAGAAACAGTACTTGGGGAAGTCCTAGAAGGATTGAGTCCTGCTTTTAATGTTTACTAACAGTATAACCATTAAGAAAACTTTCTAAGCTTAAAATTTCTTCCTCTTTAAATCAGAAATAATACCTGTAGTTCTTAACTCACAGGGTTGTTTAATATGCATTAAATGTACTAATGCATGTAAAAATATGTGCAAAATTTAGAGTATGACATTCATAGAATGAAATTTTATTATGTTGCATGAAGTGTTTTTTCTTTCCTCTTTTCCCATCCCTTGCCTTCCTTTCCCTTTCCTTCCTTTCTGTTATTTTCTTTTCCCTTCTCTTCCCTTCCCTTCACCTACAAAATCAAATTGTTGTGTACTCTGTCATATTTAGTCAATTCTATTGTGTATTTTTTCTTAGTTGCCTTTTTTGTTATGAAGTATTCAATTCTTGGGGAGCATGTAAAGGTTATATCTATTTTATGATATAAAAATGAAAGCCATCAACATAATTTATTTTTAAAAATGAATGCCATACTTGTTACCTATTCTTATAAAGTGGTCATTTGCATATGTTTAAAATCCTTCCATATGATGCATATTAAAGGAAAAACAGTGTTTCTTGCTTAGAATTAAGCTTGCCTGAGTAATTTCTCTGTCTTCTGCCAGATTCTTGGTTTTTGGGCAAGTCATTTACCTTCTTGGTATGTTTGTATCAAAATGATATACTAATATCTATCTCAGAGAGTTGTATAAAGCTTAATAAACTAATATTTACAAAATAAATTGAACTGCCTGAGCATGAAGTGCCAAAAAGTTCCAAAAATATTAACATGCTTTATTATTTCAACATCCACTCATTCAGCTTGTTCTCATTTAATCTTTTGCTATTGTGAAAATATATCTTTTTTTTTTTACAGTACAGTATTATGAAAGAAAAAACACAAGAGCAAACTGAGTAACAGATTTCAGGATTGTCAGTAAAGGCAGATTCCTTATTGCTTTGCCAATATCTTTGTAGGTCTCCTTGTTAATAATTTTGCTTTATTATTTATTCCATATATATTTCCATGAAGAGTTCTTAACTTTCTGAAAATCTGATTTCTTGATCCACAATCAAATCTCACTATGGCCAGCTGCTATGTCTTCATAACTGTGAAAATATTACATCTCTTTGCAAGTTGGCTTTAATACAAGCAAGGTTACTAAACTAACCCAATTAAATTGAGCAGATCGGCAAGTTTAGATGATTATTGCTGTTGTCTGTGAGGGCTGGGATCCAAAGTGATGGATTGCTGGCTACACTAGTGAATTCTAAAGGGGGAAAAGATCCCATCCTGGATTAGCTTGAATTGCCTTACATAAAGGTTTTATGATGCAAATTGGAGATATTGGACTTAGTAACAACCTGCACTATCTGTTATATTCTCCTGTCTCATAGTCACAGGAAGCTTTCTTGAGTATGATGCTCTATCCTCATTAATAAGCTCTGTGTTGTACATCTTTGTCTGATATGAAGCTGCCATACCTTGTCACCAATTATAGACTCTGAAAAGACCCATCTCATTATAGTACTTAAATTGCTTGTTCCTGAAGGTGATGCTTGGTGTGTCTCTTCCGCCTCTTGCCAATAGGAAAATCACCCTTGAAGTGAATAGATGTCAGTCAAAAGCTACAAAGAAAAGGCAAAAAGAATTAATATAAAACCTGGCTAGAATATTTATCAGTTTATTGCAGAAAGGAAAGTACAGATCAGACAAATAGAAAACCAGACTAAAAGGGACACTTCTGACTACTTGACTTCCATAAGGAGTGTCTATCCAGGAACTTGGGACATGAGTAATACAGGTGACAATTTTAGACCAGAGCACTGGAGCTTTATGTTACTGTCATTGGAAAACGAAAGGAAGAAGGAAATCTGTTTGAAAGCAACATCCCTCTGTTCCCATTTCCACTCCAGGGGATATGGAAATGGGTAAAAAAGATTGCAGTCCCTTTCCCAGACACACCAACCTTTGTACATTCAACTGGGTGTCCAGCTGTAAGTTAGATGTCAGCTAGGGAACAAAGCAAGGACACAGGGGAACATTGCTACTGTTGCAGGGATTTTGATTTGCTAAACCATAAAGCATATATGATCCACATAAATTCATTCAGCAAATATTAGTAGACAATAAGAAGCATTTTGTGCATTTTTGCTTATTCTATTTTTTTATTTTTAAAAAATTCTCTAATCACAAATAAACTCTTGCCTACAGTAAAAGTCATTATGAACAAAAGGAAAAAAAATGTTTAGACATCCCTTCAAGTCTTGTTTCTTTTGGAATGTTCAAGTTTATATGGGCATTGATGTTAGTAGTCCTTGGCAAGGGCCTTTATTTCTGTTGAAGGCATCATCATCCTTCTAGTCACCCAGATTTCATTAACTGCAGGATCTCTTAGTTTTTCATTTTCCCTCAACTCATTAGCAAAGTCAATTAGTTTCCAAGTCTATTCAACCTTACCTCCACATAATTTCCTGTACCTGCCCATTTTTTTCTACTTATGCAGCCTCTCTTTGATAGCACTTCATCACTTCTTACATGCCCTATTATAATTAAGGAGAACTTCAATAGTTTTCTGCTTCTACTCTATCCCCTATTTAAATCATTCTCTACACCCAAACAAAATTATCTATGTCACAAATTTGTATACTGTGACTCCCATTCTCAAATACCTTCAATAGCTCCGCTTCACCTGAAATGGATTAAATCTTATTGCATAAATCATCCAGTCTTTTGCCATATTAATGTCCTATATGCACTCTATATCCGCAAATGGAAAGTTCACTGACCATTTAATGCACTATTTCCTAGTAACCTCAATTTGCAGAAACCATTGTACTCTGTTGAACAGCACCTCTACTCAGAATTCTTTACTTCTTTTGAGATGCTGAACTCCTCTTCTTTCCCCAAAGGAATCTGCTTCAAATGCTAGAGTACTCCCTAGGCCTTATTTATGATTGGACTACATTTGTTTGTTAGCATGCCAAATCATTCAGGTAGATGCATATTGATGACAGGGACTTGTTTTTATTTGTTTGTTTTGGGTTGTTTTTGTTTGTTTGCTTTGTTGGCTTACTTGTTTTTGTCTTTTGGAATTACCAACACCTTGGATAAAGGATTGCATAAATTATATGCATGATATGTGAATTGAGACAGTGGTTGGGGTATATATATATGACAAATCTAACTTCCCATGTTGGCTGCCCAGCCAGACAATAATTGAGGGAATGACTTAGAGAAACTAGACCATTAAGCTCTTAATTCACTGTCTGCAGGTAGGGATCCTCACAGAAGTTTTTCTTTTGTTTGTTTTGTTTTGGTTTTTGCAAGGCAAGGGGGTTAAGTGGCTTGCTAAAGGCCACACAGGCAATTATTAAGTGTCTGAGGTCACATTTGAACTCAGATACTCCTGACTCCAGGACCAGCGTTCTATCCACTGCGCCACCTAGCCACCCCTTCGCACAGAAGTGTTTACCTAACTTTAGAGTATTTCGAGCAGGTATCATAGACATTTTAGAATTGATACTTATAGGGGAAAAAATTATCTAAATATTCAATGTTGACTGAACTTTGATGAGCTTCATTGAACTAGTCCCTTGCCTAGTTCCACTTGACTTGAGTTTCATTGATCTGTATCCCCCTTAGAGACTTCTCTGGTGCTTTGTACATAGTAGATCTTTAATAAATATTTCTTCAAATGAATGAACATCTAACACTTCCTTCTCTCTCCTGTTCCAAGTCCTGATTACTGCCCAAGGCTGAGTAAAATCACTTAGTCAAAGACAAGTATTTTCCTTATTTAGCTATGAATCTCAAATCTAAATGATGGGGGCTTTTTTTTTCTAAACACTTTTTCAGTGCTTATGTGGCACCATATACTTTAGCGTTATAATACAAGCAGACTTTTTTATACTGAGAAAACTTTTTTAACTTGTCTTTTTAAAAACTCTCTCACCCAAGATGATTTTTTCCTTACTTCTCTTAAATCACTCTCACCGTTGTGTATCTCTTGCATTCAGATGTAGAAAAAAAGTGGGTAAAAGAAATGAATGAACCTTCAGTGGAATGATCACTTTCTGCTTCCAAACAACCCTGGGATAACTCCATCCTAAATCACTAGAGTATGAAAACTGTAAGAACGCAAAAGGAATGAAGCATTTCTAATGACATGTGCAGCAACCTTCCTAGCCACTCTCATACTTAATATAATTAATGAATCACTAGTTTGAAGCAACAATCTGAACCAGGTTCAAAGCAGTTTGGGTCATCATCTGTTAAGAACCATATTGCTAACTTCTACTAATACAACATTGTGTAGAAAAAAGTATAATACTTATTTTTTTAAAAATGTATTTAATTAAAAAACTAGCCATGTAAAGAAGTAAATGAATGATGACACCTTCTACGGCTGATTCTCATTCTCATGAGCCAGGTGAATCCCTAAAGGGCATCTATCCACTACTCACCCAAATGTTCAACTATTAATCCTAAGGGGATGGAATTTTATACTACTTTCACTCAGGAATCTCATCAGTGTGCTCCCCATTGATTATCAGCTAGAGTTAATAACTTTTAAAAAAGGTATTTACTAAGTAGGTATAGTAAGAATAATTGTTATAGAAAAATCTCCT
Organism: Macrotis lagotis; assembly: GCF_037893015.1. NCBI lineage: Eukaryota > Metazoa > Chordata > Mammalia > Peramelemorphia > Peramelidae > Macrotis > Macrotis lagotis. The sequence goes on along the minus strand of NC_133666.1, from coordinate 226,191,628 downwards.
GAATTAGGTTCCCTGGGAAGAGTGAATTTATAAAGGTCCCTGGGAGGAGTGAATTAAAGTATATAGCAAAATGGTTAGTGGGGCACACACACAAAGAATACTTGTGTCAAAGGTTAACTCACAACTCAACTATTTATTATAAAATTTTTCCCCCTTTAAAGTGTACACATGAAATTCTTTTTAGGTATAGCTGGTAGACTCTGATGGTTGGTATCCTTATAGAGATCTAAAGTTGCATAGACCACATGTTTCTTTTGTGTCTTCAGAATTCCTCTGGTGTTTAGTGACATTGTTAATGATGCTAATGAAACCTCTAAATCTTTCTACATTTCAAAGTTTACAGTCATAACTTAATTGTTTCTGTATATATTTCTGTGTACATACCTTCTCTAAGAACTTTTTTCCCCTTAACAAATTTCTCTACACATAGATGAATGATTTACGTCATATTGATCTAGTTTCTCTAGTAGTAAAGTAAAGAAGAAGGAGAAATTGGGAAGAAAGGGTGAGGCATTATTTTCTCTCTGCTCCTTCCCATCACCTCTCAGGTTTAGACTCTTTAACTCCCAAATTTGTAATGCCTTCCTGCTCAAAAACTTCATCCCATCCTAGTCTACTGGTATTAAATATAGCCCAAGAAATACAATTATCTTCTTCAACCAATCCCAAGAGATTACCTCTTAGGCATCATATGCTTTCATCCAATGACCCAGAATTCCTGTGATCATTTTAAATTGATAAAAGACTTATTTCTCACCTAGTTTTCTTTTGATAAATTCAAAATAAATAGGCCTTTGCTTTCTGTGATTAATGAAGATGGACTACTAACCTTACACTAACAAATGTTTTCTGCACCCACAAAAAAAAAAAATTAGCTGTCCTCTCTTTCAAGAAAATGCTATTAAAATGGCTATCTCTCTGTATCAATGATATAATAGGAAAGAGACAATTGATAAAACTTATGCTACCATTGACAAAATATTTGCTGTCTAAGTAAATTCCCTTACAGTATTCATAAGGCAGGTTAGAAAGTACTGGCTTCTGGGAACCAGGCTAGCATTCATTTGCCCCTCTTGAATTACTTATCCCATTCTTCTTGGAATGTCAGAAATTACTTTCAACTTACCTTTTTTCTCAGATACTTTTCTCAGATACTGGTTAATATAAAGACAAAAACAAAATAATCCCAGTCCTCAAGGATCTTATCTTCCTTCCATACTCATCCCTAATTCCAAAGCTTTCTATATCTCTGTTGCCCATGTATATACCACCTACAACTTCAACGCTCAATTCTCTGTGCTTTGACCCCATATGGAGTTTTCTTGGCAAAGATACTGGAGTAGTTTGTCATTTTCTTCTCCAATTTATTTCATAGATGAGAAAACTGAGACAAATGGAGTGAACTGCCCAGGATCACATGGCTAATAAGAGTGTGAAGCAAGATTTAAACTTAGGAAGATGAGATTCCTGAATCCCTCATACAGAACTTCTTCAACCCACCAGGATGTTTTCTGGGTGACTTGCTGTACCCTTTATGAAAATTTAGCCCACAGACCATAAATCCCTTCTCTACACTTACATAGCACTGCACTGCATTGCCTTTAGTAATACTGAATCATTATGGTGCTTGACAATTCACTGTTAATTCACTTTTTAATATTGGTAGACTTCCACTGTAATTAGTTCAGTTGTTTTGATATTATTTTAGTCCTTTTTGAATATGAAAGACAATTTCTTCAGCTGTCTCCACTAAATATCATCATTTTGTCTGGGAAAATCTGAGCTATGAGATAAGCCAAATTTTAGGTGCCCCAAGTTATTTATCAATAAACATGTTAAAAATAGTAGTGGAAAAGACACTAAATGTAAAATATAAAAAAGCCTGAGTTCTACTTCTGGATATATGACTTAATACCTTTGTGATCTTAGGCAAATCATGATACCTTTCTGAGACATTATTTCATGATCTGTAAAGGAATTAATAATACTTGCACTAATTCAAAAGGCTTTTGGACTGTATAAATATTATCATTTTAAGAATATTAAAGTAATTTATAAGTGTAAGGCTTCTATCAGTTTTTTAATTCCCTTCAGATCCCAAAATTCTGAAATGCTTGCTCAAGAAGAAATAGACTCCTATTTCAAATTTCAGAGATTTGATGAATACCATCAGTTTCACAGTGGGGTTGATTAAATGTATTTGGTTAAGAGAAAAGTGTGGGGAAAATAGAAGCACTGTTTCATTCATTGATTATATTTTTATAAGTAGAGTAAAATTAGAGTTAATAATATATATCTCCTCTTGAGATTTAAATTTTATTTTTCTGTTATTCTTAAATAACACCAAAACAGAATACAAATTGTTTTTTGTTTATTGCCTTTTTGTCATTCCCTATGTGATATGATAATATATTCTGAATTGTCCCTGAGAGGAAAAGAAATAAACTGGCAGATTTCACTTTATGGACAAAATAATTTTTCACAATATAGTGTTTTTCTTACTATGAAATCAAAACTTTGTCTGCTTTTAAAAGCTAGTTTTCAAAGAAATATCTCCTCCCTATGTACCCTCATAATGCTGCAAAAATTCTTTTCATTTATGAATTATTCAAATATATATAAGGTAATCACTGATATTAAAGTATTTATTTTTATTTCCTTAGATAGCATAAAGACAAACTTGATTTATGATTACAATTTATTACTTACCAATGGTCAAACTCTTTTTGAATCCTACAAAGTATTCTAGATTTTTTAAAATTATTCTTTTCCTTTCCTATATAAGTAAATGAACTTTCAAAATGATTTTACTATTCGCAAAGGAATAGCTATTCAACTTCAGATAAACATTTACTGGAGCAAAACAAGAGCCAGTTAGCTGATGAATAAAATATCATGCCTAGTTTTCTCAACATGTAGAAAGTGATAACAAATCAAGTCCTCAGGGGAGAATGCTTCACTCTCTTATTTACTTCTTAGAACTAGATCATCCTTGCTTCTTGCAGCATTAAACGAAAAAAGTTTGGATTTTTAAATTTGATTCTCATATCACTTGTTCTTCACTTCCATTCCTCTCCCAGTTAAGCTTTTGCATTAAAATAATTGAAAGGCATTGAACATTCTTTGGAGTAGAACTTTTTGTATGACTCTCCAATGCCAACAACACCTTGAGATGAATATTCAACTGGGTTTTTGTACCCAGCACTTATCCTGGCACAATTAAAGACCGATATCACTAGATTGCCAATAAAGATTCTATAGTTATTAGGGAACAGTCACAGTGAGTACAGTATGAGATTAGAGGAAAAAATATGATATTACAACATAAATATGAGCTACTCCTCCACACATGCTCTGAATGCACATTTCTTATCTTTGGCCCTTTCATATATGTATCTACTCTCCCTATTGATAGTATTGTATTTGTGGATGAATGTGTCCAATATTCAGTAAAATACACATACACACACACACATGCACACATACACACATATGAGGAAGAAGGGCTGTTCTTTAGAGGCTTTTTTTTTTTACTGTGCCTTCTCATTAGATAGCTTTAAAGTAAGTATCTGCTGGAGATAAGTGTTTTGAGAGAATATATTTTTAAAGAGTATCTCAAATCTAGAGTAGCTTTATAGGGTACTCATGTGGAAAAGGAAGGTCTCTGATGATGGATTTTTAATAACAATCAATCAATAAGTATTTATTTTTTCCTATGTGCCAGACATTATACTAAGGTACTTGAAGATAGAAGTACAAAGAAGGGAGGGAAGGGGAGAGGGGAGGAGAAGGGAGAGGGAAGAGAATCAAAAAAGAGAGAAGACAGCCAAGAAAAGGAGAGGAAAAGAAAGGAAACCAGAGAGGAAAAACAATGTAGAGCAGCAGCTAGGTGTTGCAGTGGATAGAGCATTGGCCCTGTGGTCAGGAAGACATAAGTTCAAATCCAGCCTCAGACACTTAAGAATTGTCTTAGTTGTGTGACCTTGGGCAAGTCACTCAACCCTGTTGTCTTAAATAAATAAAATTAAAAAAACATGTAGGACATGCATTATACTAACTTTTTTCCAGATTGGTAGACTACCAAAGAGTGGTTAATGTCTAGAAGCCATTTTTGAGAAAATATAACAACATTCAATCCAGCATGAAGCTTCTCAATAAGTAATGGTAATATTTTGTGGCTCTGAGTCTTCAAAGCTTGTTATCAAACCTTAAATGGTAATCAAATATTTTAATGAAGGATTGAAGCAAAGAAATATGCCTATTAGAAATTTCACCTGGAGTTTTGTTATTGAATTTCCCCCCCCTTCCTTTAATTTATAAGGTGGACCAATGCTTAGGGATCAGAGTGATGGGAAAGTAAAGGAGGTAGAGAATGTAGAAACTGCAAAGACTGATATCAGTACAAATATTATGGAATTCCTTTGAAAAAGTCAAAGATTTGAATTTAAGGGCAACAACCCTTTCAAGGGTTTAAATGGCTGATTATCGTGCATTTCTTGCTCAAAGTCATATAATTGCCTGAGGAAACAGACAATGCATCACTAGACAGGAGAGATCAAAATGCAGATTAAATATCTATTGTCTCTACTTACCAGACTAGTTGTATGTTTCATAAAGACTGACCTCCCCTGGAGAGAAAGCCATACAAAGCTAATACTCTGAGAGAAATGAGAGAAATGGCATATGTCTTTCCAGTTGAAAAAAAAGCAGTTAAGTGTTTTTCTTTTCTCTTTCTGGATATCTGGTATATGGACTTGTCTCTCTTACAGAAAAGACTAGAATTTAAGCCACTGAACTAGAAGCTAATTAAGAGATGGTTAAAACCTAATCTTACTCTTGCCTGGAACAAATAATGCCTAAGTTCTATTTGCTTACAATTTGCCTCTGAAGCAGATTCAGTTTTATTTGTAGGGGAATTATGTTTATAGATACAAGAGCTATATTATCATATGAAAAACCAATGACAGGTGAATAGTTAAATCCATACCAAGAGTTTACTTTGAAAATATGTCAAGTACATCCTGACTTTCCAGACCCTAGAGATTTTAAGGAAATGGGATTACAGAAGATTTTGTCCTACAATTAATATTTGTACTCTAATGCCTCTCACATGAAAAACTTTAAATTTACTTGAATAGATTTAGAAAGTTACACAATGAATAAGCATAATGTCATATTATCAAAATGGAAATGATTGAAATCTCATGAGGGATAATCCATAAACTTGCAAGGACAGCAGAGAGTTGTCTATAAATTACTATACTGGAAGAAAATGAAACTTCTACATATCAAGTGTACTAGTATAGTGCTAAACTATATTATTTTTGTCCCATGGAGTAAGTAAATTATTTTGACCAAACTGAGAAAAGTAAAAGAAAATAAAGCTTATTCCCATCTATAAAATCTGAAAAATGAAAGTGCTTATGTCTTTTGACCTTGAATCTCTCTAAATAAGAAATATTTATTTTCCTCAGTCAAAATTATAGAATTTTAGTGATTATCGGTGATGACTGTGCTACTTGTTTTCTTTTGCATGGAATTCCTTTTGTATCTGAAAAAGTACATATGATTCTAATGTTCCTACTACTTTTCCAAAAACTTAGCAGACTCACCCATCAGTTCATATGACAACTTGAAATTTTTAATGCTATTCTTGATTTGGACTTCACTTCATAATGTGACCTGAAAAAATGAAATACGCTGACTTTTATATTGGTCATATTTTACCTTGCAATTTGTACAGTACATTTCAGTAAATATGCACTCTCAAAAAAAAGGACGTTTTGGTGGTTTGTTTGCATGTCACAGTTTTACCTCCCTGATGACATGGTATTCTTCTAGAATAAAGGACAAACAACAGCTTTTGATTACTTCATTTTATTCTATCCTTCAAGCTGAATCTCATCCTTAATATTGCCTATCATTCCATCTCTACCTAAGTGCTATCCTGGGGCAGCTAGAGGATGTAGTGAATAGGAGTTGGGAGGACAGGAGTTTGAATCCAGCCTCAGACACTTAACCTTTACTAGTTATGCGACCTTGGGCAAGTCACTGAACCCTGATTGCCTCACATCAAGGGATATCTGCAGTCATCCTGATTCATATCTGATCACTGGATCCCGATGGCTCTGGAAGAGAAACTGAGGTTGCTGACTTATCACAGCTCCCCCTCATTTAAATCCATTTCATTTTCTTGTCATATCATCACCTCCCTGGTGTCATGATCTTCTTCAAAAATGATGGAGAAATGTTATATATTACCTGTAAATCTGTTCTTCAATCTCCATTTGAATTTTGAGCCCTCCATCTCTTAATACTCAACGAGGCTATCATCCTTACATTAATTCTTGATATGATCTTTCTGATGGAGAGGTGGCCTTTTTTCCTAACCAGTCATTCTCTCCACTTATACATTTGATCCTATCTGTGGATTTACCTCATTATCATTCCCTCCCTATCTTTTCATTCTTCCCTGAATATTGTGTGTGTGTGCTTTGTTTCCTTTTGCTTTTCTTCATCTGAATGGGAATAATATTGTCCATAGCTGGTCTAATATAGTTGTCCCAGCTCTCTGGACTAATGAGAGGAGCTGCTTCCATCAAGGTTGTTCATCTTACAATGTTGTTGCTGATGTGTATATTGTTTTCTAGGTTCTACTCCCTTCGTTCAGCATCAGACCCTATAAGTTATAACATGCTTCTCTAGAATCTGACCATTCATGGTTTCTATAGAACAATAAATAGTATTCCATAGTATTCATGTACCATAGCTTGTTTAGCCATTCCCCAATTGATGGGCATCCCCTCAATTTCCAATTCTTTGTCACTACAAAAAAGAGCTGCTGTGAATATTTTGGAACATATGGGTCTTTTCACTTTTTCAATAATTACTTTTGGATATAGAATTGGAATTGCTGGGTCAAAGCATATGAAGAGTTTCATTGCTCTTTGGACAGAGTTCAATATTGCTCTCCAGAATGTTTGGATCAATTCACAACTCCACTAGCAATGCATTAATGTCCCAATCCTCCCATAATCTCCCCAGCATTGATAATTTTCCCTTTTTTCTCATCTTGGTCACTCTGATAGGCATGAGATGATATACCTCATTGTTGTTTTAACTTAAATTCTCTAATCAATAATGATTTGGAGCATCTTTCCAATGATTATATACACTTTAATTTCTTTATTTGAAAACTTTTCATATCCTTTGAACATTTATCAATTGGGGAATGACTTTTGATCTTATAAATTTGTCTCAGTTCTCTATATATTTTAGAAATTAGACTTATATCAGAATTCTTAGTTGTGAAGATTGTTTCCCAGCTGTCTGCTTTCCTTCTAATTTTGGTAGCATTGATTTTATTAGTGCAAAACCTTTTTAATTTAATGTGCTCAAATTCATTCATTTTTCAATTTATAATGTGCTCTAATTCGTGTTTGGTCATAAAGATTTCCCTAGATCTCATAGAGTATTACTTGGTCTATTAATTTATCTATGGTGTCACTCTTTATGTCTAATTCCTATACCATTTTGACCTTATTTTCATATAGGTTGTGAGATGTTGATCTATGCCTAGTTTTTGCCATACTATTTTCCAATTTTCCCAAAAATTTTTATTAAATAGTGAGTTCTTATCTCAGAAGCTGATGTCTTTGAGTTTGTCAAATAGTAGATTGCTGTAGTCATTTACTGCAGTTTCTTTTGAACCTATCCTAGTCCACTGATCCATTACTCTATTTCTTCATCAGTACCAGGAAGTTTTGTTGACTGCTGCTTTATAGTATAGTTTTAGGTCTGGTAGAGCTAGACCACCTCCCTTTATATTTTTTTTCCATCAGTTCCCTTGCTATTCTTGTCCTTTGGTTGCTCCAAATAAATTTTGTTACTATTTTTTCTATCTCAGTAAGTAGTTATTTGGTAGTTTGATTGGTATGGCACTAAAAAAATAATTTAATTTGGATAGAATTGTCATTTTTATCATATTTATTTGACCTAACCTTGAGCATTGGACATTTTTCAATTATTTAGATCTGTCTTTATTTGGGTGAGAAGTGCTTTATAGTTTTATTCATATAGTTTCTGGGAGGTAGATTCCCAAGTATTTAATGTTGTCTTTGGTTATTTTAAATGAAATTTCTCTATCTCGTGCTTTTGGGCTTTGTTGTTCATATATATAGAAATGGATAATTTATATGGGTTTATTTTATATCCTGCTATTTTGCTGAATTTGTTAATTGTTTCAAGGAGATTTTTAGATGATTGTCTCTAAATATACTTCTCTAAGTATACTTCTCTAAGTATACCATCATATCATCTGCAAAGAGTGAAAGTTTTGCTTCCTCATTGCCAATTCTGATTCTTTAAAATATCTTTTTCTTTTCTTATTGCTACTGTTAGCATATCTAATACTATACTAAATAGCAATGGTGTTAATGGGCATCCTTGTTTTACCCTTGATTTTATTGGAAATGTTCTGAGTTTATTCCCACTACATATAATATTTGTTGATTTTAGACAGATACTATTTATTGTTTTAATGAAAATTCCATTAATTCCTAAACATTCTAATGTTTTTAATAGGACTAGATTTTTTTATCAAAGGCTTTTTCGGCATTTATTGGGATAATAATATAGTTTCTGTTGTTTTTGCTTTTTGATATGTTTAGTTTTGTTGAGTGTTTTCCTAATGTTAAACCACCCCTGTCTACCTGGTATAAATCATACCTGATCATTGTGTATTATCCTAGTAATAACTTGCTGTAGTATTGTTGCTACAATTTCATTTAAGATATCTGTATCAATATTCATTAGGAAGACTGGTCTATAATTTTCTTTGTTTTTGGTTCTTCCTTGTTTAGGAGTCAGCATGATGTTGGTGTCATAAAAGGAGTTTGGCAGAACTCCTTCCTCTCCTATTTTTTAAAATAATTTTAAATAGATTAGGAATAAATTGTTCTGTAAATATTTGTACAATTCATTTGTAAATCCATCTGGACCTGGAGACTTTTTCCTAGGGAATTTATTGATGGTTTCTTTAATTTCTTTTTTTCTGAAATGGTGTTATTGAAGTAATTTATATCCTCTTCTGTTAATCTGTGCAGTTTGTATTTTTTAAAATATTCATCCATTTCACTCAGGTTATCCAATTTATTGGCGCACAGTTCAACAAAGTAGCTTTGAATTATCTCTTTAATTTCCTCCTCATTGGTGGTTAATTCACCATTTTCATTTTTGATACTGGTAATTTGGTTATATTCTTTCCTTTTCATTCATATTAACCAAAAGTTTGTCTATTTTATTGGGTTTTTCAAAAGAAACAACTCTAAGTTTTATTTATGAGATAAATGATTTTATTGTTTTCAGTTTTATTAATCACTCCTTTGATTTTCAGAATTTCTAATTTGTATTTAATTGGGGATCGGCAATTTGTTCTTTTTCCTAGCTATTTTAGTTACATACCTAATTCATTGATCTCTTGTTTCTCTATTTTATTCACATACATTTAGAGATATAAAGTTTCCCCCTCAAAACTGCCTTGGCTGCACCCCACAAATTTTGGTATGATGTCTAGCTATTATCATTTTCTTGGATATAAATTATTGATTATTCCATTATTCGCTGTTTGATCCACCTATTATTTAAGATAAAGTTATTTAATTTCCAATTAGTTCTTGGTTTATCTTTCTGTGACCCTTTATTACATGTAATTTTTATTGCATCATGGTCTGAGAAGTGGGTATTTATTATTTCTACCTTTCTGCATTTGATTATAAGGTCCACCCCCCCCCCCCCCGTGCATGCGCAGTTTTGGAATAACTTCTTCCTTGAATATTGATTCCTCTCTGTTGCATCCAAATGCTCCTAAGTCTCTTTCACTTAGGATTTACCTTAACCAAGGCTTTTATGTCACGCAACTCACCTTATTACCTCAATTTCATTGACAAAGTTCTAAGAAAAGTTACTTATACTTATCACTTCCATGTTCTCTCTTATTTTTCAATATTTTTTTGTATTTTGATGGGGTTGTTTTGTGTTTTTTTAACTTAAAGTAGAGAATGGATCCATATGAACAGTGGTTGAACAAGCACAAGTCAGTCCTGAGAGATTGGCAAAAGCTGCTCTGAAGGGATGGGCATGGTTTCCTTTGCTCTCAGTTGAATGAAAGGGAGTCGAGTAAAGATTCCCAAATCCCAAGTGACAGAGATGGGTGCCAAGAGGCATCCAATATGGTCCACTGATATCATACTATAGGGAGTGTAGTAACAGTAGAGTAGTATAGCCCTTTGAAAGCTAAGATGATATTACTCTAATCCTAAAGATTTTACCAATTGCATCATGCTGATAAGTAGCTCACAACTCAAAGATGGAGGGTTTGAAAAGCAAAGTCATAATGACAATTAGTCCATTGAGAGACAGTCACATAATAGTCACATTCCATTGCCAGATGTCAAATACTAATGCTTGCTTAGTGATGGTGATGTGCTGTGGTACCTCAGTGATAAGGGAGGAAGGAAAGCCAAGGAGAGACTAAGAGGAAAGGAGTGCTGATAATTAGTTCATCGAGAGATAAGTTTGAATATACTAGATATCACATGCTGGTGCTTTCCTGGCATTGTCGATGTGTCTTGATTCCTCATTGATACAGGAGGAAATGAAACCATTTAAGACCAAGAGACACCAAGCATCCTGATCGTCTCCAGGGGTCCTATTAATCAAACTTTAGAATGGAAAGATTCTGGCAAAAGCAAGTGAGAGGGATGTCTTACACAGCATATCCCTCTCTAAAATAAACTTAATTGTGCAACACACACCTCCAGTCATTTTGGTTGGTTGATGTAGTCCTCTTCTATACCAGAGTTCTAGTAGTAGTAGTAGTAGATCTTTTCTCAGTCATCATCATTTTTTACCTCTCTATAACCTTTGGAATTATTGAACATCCATTTTCTTGAAAATTCTCTCCCATATGCTACACTTCTCTCTCTTGATTCTCCTATTTTTCTCCTCATTTCTCATACAACTCTACTGGTTTATCATCCATATCAGGCTTCCTAATTGCAGCTCTCATTGAGAAAGCTCTGTACCTGGTCTTCTCTTCTTTCTCTATGCTTTTTAGTGGTTGACACCACCAATTGATCTGGGGTTTAATTATTATCTCTTTGCTAATGAAATTCAGATCTGTAATTCAACCCTAGGATCTCATCTTAAATTCAGTCATATATATTCAACTGTTTCTCCAACACTTCAAGCATTGTCTCATAGCTATCTCAAATTAGACATGTCCAAAACACAGAGGTTCTTCCCGCCCCCCCCCCATAACTAGCTCTCTATTTAACTTCTCCATTTATTTTTAGGACACTATCCTCTTACTGAAGATACAAGTTATAACCTCTGTGTCATCAATTATTCCTCTTAATAATTCACCCCTCATATCTAATAAGTTTTAAATCTTGTCATTTCTTATCTCCTCAACATCTTTTATATCCTTCTCTTTTTTCTTTATTCATAGGGCCACTATTCTAGTTCCAACCATAATATTTCAAAGCTGCATAATTAAAATTTTCCTAACTGATATCCCTGCCTCAGATCCCTCTCTGCTCTCACCTACTCTCTACAAAGTTTTTTGAAGTATAGATCTTCCCATGTCATTACCCTGCCCAGTAAACTATAATTCAGTAATTTAACCATTTTGCCTCTAAGAGCAAATATAAGTTCTCATATTTTACTTTTAAAACCTTTCACAATCTAGCTCTAAACTACCTTTCCAATTCTGTTGTATATAATTTCCCTTCCAAAATGCAATCTTACCAGACTAGCCTTATTGATTTTCCTTACACAAAACATGACTTCTGCCATCAATGTACCTTTCTATTGGCTATCTCTTACAGCTAGCATACATTCTCTCTCTAAAATTTCTGATGAAAACCATCTTCTGCACAGAGATTTTCCTAATCACCTAGATTCTAGTACCCTTCCACTCACTGTTATCTCATATTGACATTTCTTCATGTTGCAAAGACCATTCCATCGTGTCTCACATGTACCATGGGATGTCCTTTGCTATATGCCTTTTGTATATAAATATATTTGCTACCCCCAGCCCCAGTAGAATATAAACCTCTTTTGGATAGTAACTGATTCATTTATCTTTGTGAAGGTTGTACTCACATTGACAAAATAGTGAACCATTGAAACATTGATATACTAAGTATTTTAAAGCAACTATTAAAAACATAAATGTGTTGGTACAGTTTGGTAACTTTTCCAGTAATTTATCTTTTGTTTCTTTCCCTTATTTCTTACCACAAGTTTTCAATTTAAAAAACTTTGCTGATGCCTTACTTTAGCAATTGAAGATATCTGACTTCTCATTGAACAACCTACTGCCCTCTGTGTTACGCATAGCAATTCATCAGCCTGGACTATCCTATCCACTTCCATTTGGGAGAGTTCATCCAATGTAAATTTACAGAAATATTTACTCTTTCTGTATTTCCCTTCAAGACTATCTTCCTGCTGTTCATCCTTTTCCCCTTTCCTTTCTCCTTATCCCTTCTCAACAATGATTTGCTTCTGGCTTTTCCCTCATACTCAGTTCTTCCTTCTATCAGTCCTTCTCCCTTTCCTTCTCCCTTTCCCCTTTTAATTTTTTAACTTTTCCTTTTGTACTTTTACTTTTTCTTTCCCTCTTCCTTTTATCAGTCTCTTATTCCACTTTCTCTCCTCTTCCCCCTCTATTTCCCTGTAGGGTAGAATAAAACTTTAAACCCAATTGGGAATGTGTCATTCCCTCTTTGAACCAAATCAGTTGAGAGTAAGATTTACTCAGTGTTCGCACTCTCCCTTCTTTCCTTGTACTATAATAGGTCTTTGTATCTTTGATGTGGTGTTATTTATCCTCTTATTAACTTGTCTTCTCCCGGTATATTCCTTCTTTTCATATTTTAATAGTTTCATTTATCTTGTACCCACAACTTCTGTTAATTGTACTTCTTTCAGGACAAATAAAAAGAATATATTTCTTTAAGATATATATTCTTTTTATTTGTCCTGATAGAAGTACTATTCTCAAGATTTGTTCAATTGATTCATTGATGGATTTATACATATCATTACCTCATAATCACTTCATACACACTGCCTTTGTCCAAGTATAATCCTTCACTTGTCCAATTAGAAAAACAATTTTCAACAACCATAAGCGTCATCAAATTATAATCAATTTATACTCAATTCTCTTTTCAAATATCCTTTATAGAAACACTTGCCTCATGAATTAAAGTAGTCTTAAAATAAAATAACTTCAAGATCCATTTTTACCCTCTGGGTAACTCCTTCCAACTATCCTAATTGAAATACAAAGCTCTTAAGCTAAAGTATCACCTAAAGCTTCTTCACTTTCATGATCACTCAGTGTCCATATCCTCTCTTTAAGTATGTTTTTCTTAACTATTTTAAGAGAAATACAATTCTCAAGAATTACAAAAACTCTTCCCATAGGAATGTATATAGTTGAATGTTATTGACTAACATTTTTCCCCTTGTCATTCACTTATTTACACAATTTTTAAAAAGCATAAAATACTTATTTGTTCTCTGTTTCTCTCAAGTCTTCTTATTCCCTCCTTCCATTAAAGCAGGGTCGGGGGGAATGTCTGGCTCAAGAATCATATAAGGTCCATGAAATCATTTGATCTGATGATGCCAAGGCAACCACAGGCATGACTCGAAATTCAATAGCTCTAGATGCTTTTTAGGGGAGAATTAATTAACTGCTTGACCAAATACAGCAGACTTATGTTTAAGTTGATAACTTTGTATGATCCTCAAAATCACCTTTTGAATATCTAAATGACCCTTAGCAGAAAAAAAGTCTCTCCACCCCTTTATTAGAAGTATGTCTCTGTCTCTCTTTTTGTATCCTTCCTTTTTCCTCTCTTTAAACCCTTTCCCAAAGCAAAGTGGTGTAGTAGATAAAGAGTCACCCTCAGAGGAAGGAAGACAAAACTGTGGACAAAGAGTAGAGGAAATTTCCTTGTATGGGAATTTCTCTGAACCACTGAATTCAGAGAAATATCTGGGCTAAATGTCACATACTTACAATCTATACTAATGATGAAGCTAAAGTTAATGTATCATTTGAACTAGAGGGTTCTGAACTGCTTAGTCAATTGGGTGTCTACAGTAAAATCACCACCAAAATAATAAACTATAGGGAACTGGAGCCACGAGATCACATAAAGGAGAACAAACCTACCCAGTTTAGAAATGGGATGAGATCTTCTGTCTTATCCCTGGCCTAATAGAGATATAGAGTTACAATTATCAACTTCCCATGTAGGCATATCACTGACTTAATATTAATGAATAACATTTTTATTCTTTCCTGTTTACTTTTAAATGCTTCTCTTTTTTGGCAAGGCAATGGGATAAAATGACTTGCCCAAGATCACACAGCTAGGTATTTATTAAGTTTCTGAGTTCAAATTTGAACTCAGGTGCTCCTGACTCCAAGGCAGGTGCTCTATCCACTACACCACCTAGCTGCCCCTAAATGGCTTCTCTTGAGAACTGTATGTGAAGTTCATATTTTCTGTTCAGCTCTAGTCTTTTAATCAGGAAAGTTTGAAAGTGCCTCATTAAATTAAATACCCATTTTTTCCCCTAAAAGTATATGCTCAGTTTTTCAGGGTAGTTGATTTTTGGTTGTAATTCAAGCTTCTTTACCTTCTGGAATATCATGTTCCCAAAACAGTAATCCTTAAATATAGAAGCTGGTCCTACTTAATTCTGCCTGTGGTTCCTTAATATCAGATTTTTTTTTGCCAATATTCCTTGAAGCTTTGATTTGGGCATCTCTTCCTAGAAGTAATAGATAAATTCTTTTAAATGCTATTTTACCCATCAATTGTAGGTATCAAGGAAACGTTCCTTGATAATTTCTTGAAAGATGCTCACTAGGCTCTTTATTTTTTGAACATGACTTTCAGATAGTTCAATATTTCTTAAATTATCTTGCTTGGATCTATTTTCTGGCTCAAGTGTTTTTTCCAGTGAGGTATATTACCTATTTTATTATTTTCACTCTTTGATATATTATTTTCCTCTGAATTTGTGTTATCTTTCTTATTGCAACAGTTCCTGTCTGTGATCATTGCCTTTTTGTGCTTTTTGCTCATTTTTTAACCTATATCATGACTTTTCAATTTGAACACTGCTCCTGGGGCACTGCCTCAAGCTCGTTACACAGGGAGCCAAAGACCTGGTCCCTGACTGATTGTTATCTCTGGAATTTATAGCTTTCTGACTAGGTTGGACTGACCCAGGTTTGACCTTTTGGCCTTCTGTGCCAGGTTTGGAGAGTTCAAAGCTGGCCTGTTTTGTCCCTAACCTCCCAAGCCAGGACTGAGAGATCTATGTTGCCTATCTGTACTGTAGACAGTTTACCCAAACACTATCTGTACTGGACTGTGCACCTTGCTCTGATTCAGATCTTTCCTGAAGATCTTCTAAGCTGGAAAGTTGTTTTTACTCCATCTTGTCATGGGTTGTATTGTTCCAAAATCCATTTAGAGTCTTTTTTGATGTTATTTCAGAAGGAAACTTGGGAGAGTTCAGGGAACTTCCTGACTTCTTTCCACCATCTTGGCTCTGACAAAAATTAAAATAAGATTTTTAAACAGTTTTGTTTTAATTTTAGTGAGTAAAGTTTGAAAGATTAATATAAACAGAGATAGATAAATATGCATGCAATCTATATATACTTATATTTTAATATAAGATCAACACCTCGTATCCTACAATACCTCTCAAGTCTATTTGCTCTCTACCACAGGCACTAAAGTGTTACTTTTTGTACACTTTTATTTATTGGTTCCCAAAACATAATGTATTTCCAAACTGCATAAGAAACTTTACTCATGTAATATATAAGTTTATACAATGAGATAATATATATATATATACATATATATATAGAGAGAGAACATGACAGATTATGTGATAAGCATATGCACATATATAATACTTGACCTTACTCATCTATCATATTGCATTGTATTTATCCAGTTCCTGAATTTTCAATGAAACCTAAATGTACAAGGCAGGAGCAAGTCCCAAACCACTGTAAAGCAGCCCATGTTTCACATGAGCAGTTTCCTATTCCTTCATGACTGTTTGTACGTTGAATACTTCAGACTTTCTTTGGTTCCCCTATTTTAGTTTCATGCTTTGACATTTCTATGACTATCCTCTGTACCCTAATCAATCTGCTTCTGCCTCTTGATTCTTCCATTCTTGTCTGTTTCCTCATTGTCATACTGTCTCCCTCCTTCATTTTTGGATTCTTTGGATTCTAGGACATGATCACTAAGAGCCAAGATGAGTTCATTATGAAAACCTTGCCAGACTAACTTCATTTCCTTTTTTGGTTACTCGACATTAGGGGAATTCCATAGACATACTACATCTGGATTGCATCTTTATGCCTTTGAGTAGCATCTGCTTTTAACAATAGGAGAGATTTTGCACTAGATGATAGTAAGCTCGATGGACTGACAACTAGTCATTGCTCCAAAACCAATATTGTTGTTGAAGGATTGATTTCATCGTGAAAGGAAGTCTCTTTTTAAATGCCTCAGATCTCCTTTACCTTATTCTATTTAATATTTTATAAATTATTTAATGAGAAGCATAAATGACAGTAATCTGAAGAGAATATAGAGCTGGATGGGGCAATTAATAAACTGAATAATAGAAATGATATCCAAAAAGTCATAACCAATTAGAATAGGAGAAGTTAGAAGGCAACCAAGATAGAAATTAATGTTAATCCCAAAAGTAGGATTTCAAAAATGTATTGTACAAGTTTAAGATTGCCAAGGCAGCATGGTGTTCTAGAAGGGTACATACTCAGTTCAAGTCAGCAGCATAAGGGGGTGGCTAAAAAAAACTAAATTTAGCTTATGAATACCTAGAATTTTCTTTCCACCCTAGGAGCATTCTTCATTTTCCTGTAGGATTCTAATTACAGGATTCTAACACCAGGTAGAATCCCTCTCCTCCTTCAGGTGCTATCTTCTCCATGGAAAATTAGATTGATCACTTCAAGCATTCATCCAACACCACAGCAATTTATTTTGCCTGAAATCTTCCTTTCAGTGAGAGTCTGCCTCATGTGTAGTGGTTTGTTCCACCTCCTTGTACCCCAAACTCTGGCAAATTATTTGTTCTCAGAGTTTATCTCATCTTAAATAATTAATCCCCTTTAGAACAATGATGGTCTTTTGCCTATATTGGTATACCTAGGACATAGGGCAGTACCTAAGTACTTAATAAATGTTTAAAAATTATTTGGTCTACCTGAATATTATGTACAGCATAGATGATTAAAAGTTTATATTTAATTGGATAGAATTGGGCTTTATTACAAGAAAGCATAGAGATCAACATGAGAATATTAGCACTCATCACCTTGGTTTTTATGACATCTATAGTTTTATAAATTGATAGAGTTCCTGTCCTCAATTCAGAAGGACTTGAGTTCAAAACCAGTCTCAAAGCTTTACTAACTATTTGACCTTGGACAAGTCATATAATCCTATTTGCCTCCATTTTCTTATTTGTAAAATGAATTGAAAAAGGAAAGGGCAAAACACTCTAGAATGTCTGCCATGAAAATCCCAAATAGAATCATGAAGAGTTGGAAATGACTACTCAACTAAGCAATATCAACATAGTTTATATCCACTTATCAGCACTACTCTACATGAGATATTGACTATATGGAGCAAGTTCATAAGGATGGAAATCATATTCAAACTCATGGATCCTCAGAGTTGGAAGAGACAAATAGGCAGAGATACAGGGGATGAGTGCTAGAAATGAAACTGGAAAAATTTGAATACCAGTTTATCTCAGAAACCTAGTAGTAATGACTATAGCTAAGAAACAATTTCTCAACTGCAAAGTAAGATAATAATAATAAATAACCTATTATCTAAGGTTAGTTTAAGGATCACAAAAGCTAATATATGTACAATTCAAACTTAGCACAGTGCCTAGAATATAGTAGATTCTTAATAAATGCTCATTTCCTACTTTTTTAGGCGTTATCTGCTATAATCATCTTAGTACAACCAAATAAAATATCCCTTCTGTAGTATATACAATTGGCAATATTTGAGGTGGCAAATCTCTTGAGTGAGATTAAAATATAAGTGAGAAATGTTTAACAAAATCAAGAAAAGTAGAATACAATATAGATAATATTAATTTTTAATTTTCAAAGTCAAAATGTAATTCATTCCTATTTGAAATTGACACTTTTGATGTAGCCTATCCATAAAGATCCTTCTCAAAGAAAACCTACTAAACAAAAAGACAATCCAATCGATTATATATAACTCTAATTAGTAAGATGCTTTCCTTATTTCAAGCTAAAAATGTTTTTCTACAATTTTTATTCATTGTTTCTAGTTTTCCTTTTAAGACAAAGTGGAAGAAAACTATTCTTTCTTTGACATGAAAGACCTCTGAATGCTTGAAAACAGTGTCCGGTTAATGCAAAGGATTAAGCACCCAGCTAAATATGCCTAATTCCTTTCACATAGAGATCTTATGTGGTCTTCTCCATCTTGCCTTTTTTCAAAAAATATATATTGCCTTCTAAAAATGTAGTCACAGAATTGATCAAGGGGTGAGGTGGGGGAAACCATGCAATGGCAGCTACATCAAAGTGAAGATGTGTTGGTAGATGGGTCAGACAAGGTAGTTTTGGTCAGAGAGCAAGAAAATAATTGCGTTAAATAAAATTATTCTTTTCTGATTCCAGTGTACACAACAATGGATAGAAGTTACAGGAAGGCTAATTTTGATTTGATATAAATAGAAAGCTGCTAACAAAAACAATTATCTGAGAGTGGAATGGTGGAAGACAGTGACATTCCCTGTCATTGGAGGTCATGAAGTAAAACAGAGAAAAGTTTAACATATTATAGATGGGATTTATAATTGGATATGGGTTGGATTGGACAGCTCTGAGGTCCCTTCTAATTCTTAAGCTTTTATAGTGATTCAGTGGGGAGAATGTTGGGCCCAGAGTCAGGACGTCTCATCTTCTGGAGTTGAAATCTGGCCTCAGACACTCACTGACTGTGAGACCCTGGGAGAGTTGCCTAATTCTGTTGTCCTTGGTTTCCTCATTTGTAAAATGATCTGAGCTGAAAAAGGAAATGGCAAATCACTTCAATATCTTTGTCAGGAAAACTCCAAATAGGTTCATAAAGAGTAGGATATGACTGAAAAATGATTGAACAGCATCATCTTTCATCAGTTTTCACAAATAGCTAGCTCCTTTACTCTTTATTTACCCTTAGTTTCCAAATAATTAAAACTTGAATTAAATAGATTTGCCTTGAAAAACCATGATGAGTAAGAAAGAAAACAACTGTATTTGATATCACCTGCATTTGTGGAGTTTTTCAGTAGTGTCATAATGAAACTCCAATCTGCTCCTCTTTTGAAAGTAGCTGGGTTTCCTCCTCATTTTCAGATGTCTTCTCAAGAGAAAGAGAGAATGCTTCATCACCCACTCCCTTAATCATGCTCTCCTAGAGCTATTTTGATTCAGAAACCCTGTTCCCCCTCTTTCTACAGAAAACTATACTTGGGGAAGTGGGTGGTCCAAGCATCACTTGGGTGAGAAATATTCCTATAGACTCAATTCCTATCTACACTCATTATCTGGGACTTTCCTTGAAATGCATCTGCCTGGTGTTAGAGTCACCTGACTCAAAATACAACATCTTCTTAGGACAGGCTGGGCTTTTTTGGTGTGCGAGGGTCCCCTATTGTCACAAAGGGGAACTGCTCCTCTTTACTTCTTAGGACATTCTGAGTCTGTTGTTGGAAGAGTAGACCTTAATAGCACCCAGACTGGCTTAATTATTATTTTTAGGCATATGATGTGTGTGGTCCATGCCTCAGAACTGCCAAGCAATAATAATAGTAATGCAATACCACAACTTAAGAAAGTTTTTTTTTAAAAAAAAAGATATAAAAATCAGAACATATAAACCCTATCCCTACCCACCATTCTTCCAACATGTGCTACCTCATTCACATGAAGAAGTAAATGCAACACTTCACACAACAAGAACCAGGAGGTGAAAGTCTGTAAAGTGTTCTTTTGTTGCTGGGGTTTTTAATTTTAAAGAGAAAATGAGGGATGAGGATGTCCAGATACAAGAAGCTGTATACAATTTTTCAAACTTAGTCTGGATATTTTTTGAAGGCATGAATGAGTTTGGAAGGGGAATTCTTTCAAATTTTCCTTTTCTTCTAAACATTCTGGCAAAAGCTAAATGCAGTATCACCTTAGGGCTCAGGAGTGAAGCAATTCAGAAAAGTGGTGTTTGTCAAGATGAAGCCTAGAAGACAGAAAAGCAACTCACTGAGGTAATAAGACTCGGAACTGGAATTCTTTCACATTGCAAAGGAGGAAAGAGAAGGCATCTAAGTTAAACCTTAAGAAAACATTTCCTCAACCATGTTCAAAATTTCTAAGTCAAATATTGCAAATTTTGAATGCTTCTCCAAATTTAAATGAACTTCCACACTTTCCTGAACCTCTCTGAATATCATGGTAGTCTTTTTTTTTTACTTCTAAAATCTCTTACTGATTCAATATAAGAAAGTTTAAATGCATTTTATTAGATTCTCACTGTCTAAAATTGAGGCTTAAGTGAACTTCAGGGTTCATATTTTGACATGAAAACTTCCTAGGAGAAGTAGAGGAAGAAAGACATTTGAATAAGTAAACATGGAAAGTAAACTACTTAAGAACTGGGATGATTTCACTGTTGTCTTTATATGAAAAACCGCATAGAAGGTATTTAATAAGTGCCAATTGTTCAACAAGAAAGTTCAGTGAAGTTTGTAGCATTAAAAAGAGGGAAAGAGGAGCATTTCAAGAAATAGGATGATGAGCAATAAATTTTTTTTTCTTAATTTTGAACATTGTCATTTTTATACATTTTAAATTACCACTAAATTTAACATTTAAATACTTGAAGAGATAATTTCATCAAAATGGGTCATCACTCCACCCACAGATAAAATGTTATAATCTTTCTCTATCTTAGTAGATAGTCTTCATAAATTGAGGTGGTTGATGATATTCATCATCAAGGTCAACTCTGAAGAACAATCTCCATACCTATAGATAGACTGGACTTTGAATAAAAGACACTCACTTGTCATGATGGTATTGGGAACCTCAACAGGATGGATCTTGTGTCTGTTGCCATAATCTCAGTGAGCTCAGCGTCTCCTTTGTGGCACAATGAGGCATTTGAATAGTTTATCAATAGAAGTAAAACAATCTTAATACTTAATATTTATAGAGTGCTTTAAGGTTTAGAATGCACTTTATCTACATTATCCTATATGACCCTTAAAACAACCCTGTGAAGTCAGTATTTCTGGAAATTAATTACTTTGTGTTTTTGTTCGTTTCACTTATTTTTTTTAGTTTTTTTTTGCAAAGCAATGGGTTTAAATGGCTTGCCAAAGGCCACGCAGCTAGGTAATTATTGTCTGAGGCTGGATTTGAACTCAGGTACTCCTAACTCCAAGGCCAGTGATCTATCCACTTTGCCACCTAGCCGCCCCCTGTTGTTTCATTTATGTGAATACTACCTCCACTGTTACAAATTGCTATGATTTTGAAGAAGCATGATCTTGAAGGAAGTTTGGCATAATAGAGATTCATGGTTTTCATGTCAATTCTCTTTCCATTCTATGATCTTTATGGAAATGCTCATTTTAGTTGGTGCTTGTTGAGTTCAGAATTTTTATGTCTGAAAAAATTTATCAAAATCAATCTGGTGAGGCTTCGCATTACTCAACTTGTTCTAGAAGGACAGACATGCAGGTCATTCTGCAGGATCTCATACTTTATGTTTCATCCTTAAGGATATGATTCTCTCTCATCACATTCAACTTAGATCAATGCATACCATGGAAACAATGTAAAGACTAACAAGCTGCCTTCTGTGGGGGGGGGAGCAACATTAGGGGGGAAAATTGTAAAAATTCAAAATAAATAAAATCTTTCCATCTGTTCTTAAAAGCCTTCCCGTTCAATTGACACTGGCATAGTTTATGCTCTATCACTCTACCTTTCAACATTCTTTCCACATCACAGTGTGGTATTAGAGCAGTACTATAGTGGATGATCAGAATTTTGTGAGGCTTTATGAGGGACTTGACTGTGATTACACAACTTGGAGATCAAATTTGAACCTAATCTTCTTCACCCAATTCTCTTTCAAATACAGCATACTGCTTCAATAAAATAAAATATATAGATTAAATCCTCTTATTAATCTTGTTAAATTATTTTTAAATGAGATACACTTTAGATATGTTCAATAATGATTTCAGATTTACAAACTAAATTTTGTGTAGTCATGGTCTAGAAGTATCTATGTTTCTGCAAACAAACTATGTTTCCACATAGTTCATAGTTGCTTTAATGAATGATTTTATCCTGTCTAGTGTGTCCCATTTGGACTGCAATTAAACATTTCCAATCTATAGCAAAATAATCTGAAAAACTAAAGTAACCAAATAAAAACCATCAGATTTAGATAATTTATATTACAAAGACATTTGGATTAATTATTAAACTTCTCCACAATATTTAAATATGTTCTAACAGATTAAAAACAATTTAACAGAGGGATAGGCAGAAACAGAACTAAAGAATTAGAAACCACTAACAACTGAGCCTTACTTTTCATGACCAGACACTCACCATTTGCCTCCAAATAATGACCTATACCCTATGATCCCATTAGGATATTTGGAGAAATTTCTTGAATTGATTCCCCAGTTTTCTCTGGTTCCCCTGTAACAGAATTCTGTTCATTGTTTCTGGTTATGCCCTAAGATCAAGGCAAATACGTCTACTCTTTATTTCAAATATTAATCCTGTGAGGGAAGATGAGATAAATGCTTCTTAATAGAGAAAAATAAGAAATTAAACAAAGCTGATAATTCATATGCTTGGAAACATATATTGCATTATGTCATCCACTCACAATAATCCAATTTCCCAAAGGTTCTGATCAATCCTTCAATGATTTAGTCTTCAGGCCTCTTACCAGCTTTGTTGTCCTCATATTAGTTTTTAATTATTTCCTTAGCTAGTCAGTGGTCTTATTCCCCCTTTGTCTTTTACATGTCTTTATTTATCTTTTCTTTCATCTATTCTTCCTTTCTATTCCACGCTGAAGCAAATGTTCACTGTTATTCTATATATAATTCCATCTCCATGTCTTACTTGTTCATGTTTTCTCTTCTCTTACCATTTCTAATTCTTCTGTGGTGATGCACATCTCCAGTATATTCACTTTCAATATTTGACAAAATGCTCTTTAGAACCAAACCTCCGTTCCCCCCCCCAAAAAAAATAAGATTGCCCTTGTCTCTGTGAGTGTTAAAGGCCCACATGATAATCTTTTCTTCTAACCCACATGCCAAAGCAGTAGTAGATAAAGGATTCATTTAAGCCCTTACAGTTTTATTTGTGATAAAGAAAAAAAATAGCATAATTAATAAAGGTATATATTCATCTCCTTTACTGACTGATCATGAAATATATTTACCCAGGAACCATTCCATAACATGAATTTTTGCATTTCCCAGTATCATCTAGCCAACTTCAACCCCTGTTTTTTCAGACACCAATTAAATTTATTCACACAGACCTTTCTCTAATGTGCTACAGAATCTGGTGTTTCTATTCACTGGGAAGACTGGGAAAACACTGTCAACACTATAAAAAACTAATAAAACTATGAATTTTGAATAAGCTTTATATAAGCTGAATTTCAAATATTTTGAGGCCTTTCCAATCATTTATTCAACAAATATTTATTCTGTGCAAAGATTTTTTATAGCAGCATTATGTGTAAGTTCTGATCCTGTCCCTCATTACTACCTCCCATTTCCCCAAATTAGCATCACTACTGGAACCACTCTAAATTTCTAACAATAGGAAAATGGTTGAACTAATTTTAATATAATGAAATATCATAATGTGATTAAGGCCAGTAAGTATGAGTTTCACAAAGAACTAATGAAATAATATCAAGAAAAGCTACCAGATCCCAAAGAATGGAGTACATACTACCAATAAACCCTTATAAAAAGAAAAGCAAATGAGAATGAAATTCTAAGAAAGATTTAAGGGGTGAATGATAAATTGTTCTAATATTTTTTGTGTTGAAATGAATTAATTTAAATATCATTAGTTACAAAGGAAGATAATTTGGAAATATGGTTACTCAATGTTAGACTTGCAGTAAGACAAAAAAATGGGCCATTTACTGGGCATTTACTATTAATAAGGGACAATATAAGGAAATGAGTGACATTTAAAGATGAAGGAGAAATGGTTTCCAACCTCCTGTATAACAAATCCTACCAGAACCTGCATCCCAACAGTTTTCTTCTTCAAAAGCAAGAAAGAGGGGCGCAGTGGAGACAGCACCAGCCCTGGAGTCAGGAGGACCTGAGTTCAATTATGACCTCAGCACTTAATAATTACCTAGCTGTGTGAGCTTGGGCAAGCCACTTAACCCCATTGCCTTGCAAAAACCTTAAAAAAGAGCAAGAAACAGTTGGAAAAGTGCTAGATTTGGCATCAGAAGTTCCAAAATCAAATTTTCGCACTGACTCTTGACTACCTGCTTGTCACTGGGAACATAAATAAATTGGATCTCAGTTTTTTCATCCAAAAATAGATGGATTTGTGCTAGATAATCCTGGAGGTCACTTTCAGCTCTAAATCTATAATCTGGTATAATCTAACATCCTATTGTTTTTCTTAAATTTGAACCTTATGAGCCTACATCTCCCCAATAATTTTTGTCTTTTCCCAACCTTCCCCCACCCTTCCATGCTCAAATTTATTTTAGGTTTCTTCTATGTCTCTGTTCAGAGAATGGGAAGACTAGAAGTCTGGTTTGACAAGTCTCGCTATTTTATCAAATCCAATGACAGTTAGCTACAGTTAGTTTGTAAAGAGGATGAATACTACTTCAAGAGAAACTCCTGAACCCAGCCCAAAGGTCTGCCTGTAGTTTCTATTGATACAACCTAATGTGATTCTAAACCACATCACAAACAAACATCACACTCTGCCAAATTAATTATAGGTGCATTCTTACACACATATATGACCTTCCTCTTTTCTTAAAGCATAAATTCCATAAAAATGGAACCAGTCTTTTTTAGGACAAAGTCAGGGAAAGAGATTTTTTTTTTCCTTTCAAATTCTTATGTGTCTTTGCTTGACTGGTTTCCTGAGTGTGAGCTAACACTTATTGTGCACTCTATGTGTCTCCATCTGGTTACAGGATTAAGAGGTTGAGTCATTGACTTTTGTTGGTTTTTAAGACTTATTAAGTAGGAGGACAAAGGATCTTTGACCTATTTCATATCTGTGAAGGACAACAAAATCAAGGAGGGAAGTCCATTGTCACAGTGAACCGCCTATCTCAGGGTCTGAACAATGTTTACCAGACCAGAGTCAGGGAAGCCTTCTAGGAGAGGTGGTGCTGTTGCCTCTAAGGGGAAAAAGACAGGGGAAATGAATCACCAGACAAATGTTTTCCTGTTCCATTAGTAAAACAGAATCATTCAAAAAGTTTAATTCTATCGAGACTACCATCCTTCTTATGCAGTGGGATAAACTGGCTTTAAAGAGGCCTAAAAATCCTTTATTAAAAAAGGAAACAACAATATTGTCTGAGTTCCTTGAGAAAGATGCCTCCAATTCAAGGAAGCAATTAGATGATTGACTTCTGCCTTGTATTTCTCTTCCAGGGTTATCAAAATGTTCAGGGCAGTATAACACTACCCCTTAACTTTTTGGTTATAGTTATTCCGCAGTTCCTGTAAATGTCAAAGTCACAAAATAAAAAGTAATCAAACTTTGAGAGAAAAAGGACAGTAGAAAGAACATTAAAGTATGGGTATGGAAGCCAGTCACCAAACCACCAATTATAGAGCCGGTGGATTCAGTTTCAAACATGACCCTTTTGTCCCTCCCTCAGTCATCCTCCAGATCAACACTATCAGCAGTTTTTATAAGGCTGGGTGCTATCTGCATTATAGAGAAGCACAGAAAGGGAAAAAATACACCCAGAAGGTTTGCAAGCATAAGCAACTTTGCAAGGGCTAAATGACAAGTTATCTATGTGGCTTACCCCAATCCTCTGTCCCTAGGATTTCAACTCTTAAAGTAGATGGAACAAAATATAGTGACAGGGTCAATGGAGCAAGGAACCTTCTGTGTATGCAAGGATGGAAGTGGTGTCCTTAGAGGCTTTGTTCTTGATTTAATCTAATTGTGTGCAGCCAGCTGCAGAGCTACATTGTCAAACAACAAGCTTCCTTAGAGGAACTGGCCTTCCAGTGACTGGCCTACTCCATCAGGAGAAACAACACTAATTTTTATTTGCTGATTTGAATTCACTATACCAATCCTGAGCAATTTGGTGAAGAATAGGATAAGCTCAATGAAAAGTCTAGCAAAGTAAAGATGAGAATTCATAGAAAATGTGGACATCAACTTGCAAAGAAGAATGTCAGGGTAAAGAATAACTATGAAGCTGAAACGAGTATCTTAAAATTTGAAATGTCTTTTTTTTTAGTCCCCAAATACTACTGTAGGTTTGTACCACCTGTCATTGCTTCCTCTACTGCTACATAATTTAATCATTCCACCTGAAGTGTCAGGCAGATAAAGGTATTATTAGTTTAAAGCGAATGGTAGTTTACTTTGAAACAGAAGATTTGGGTTTTGTTTTTAACTATTAAAACAGAAAAAAATTAAGATGAATGATTTTTATAGTTTTAAGTTACTGCTTTCTCCAACCTGCTATTTTAGCTCTAGTCAAAGATCTCTAAGCATCCATTAGATCCTTTGATATGTACTACAACATTCACTTTGAGGTATGTCAAGTATGTACTCTTGGATCAAGGTGAACCAAACCCATGTAAGAGCTTTCTAATATCCACTGTTCTTAGTAGACTGAAAATTTGGGTAGAGAAATTCAAAAACCTATCATATATGAATAATGATTTTAATGAGCATTCACTACATGAATTATGACTTTAATTGAAATTTGGAAAAAAAGATTTAAAAATACTTGGTGCAGTGAAAGAAGGTATTAAAGGACCTGAAACTGAATTCTGACATTCCCTATCTTTGCGTCAAATCATTTTGACTCTCTGGATCTCTGTTTTATTAAAGTATAAAATAAAATGATGGGGCAGCACTATACTTAAAGTTCATTCCAATTTTAAATGAATGATCCTATTAAAGCTCCAAGTGATAGCATTGATCTGGTTGTTTTGAAGGAAAAAGAACTTCTAGATTTGTAATATACATCATTTATTTTTTTTTGAAAAGTGATTGCCACAATGCTAGAGTTTTAAATGTCCCCTATGATGATGTCTATTTCAAGGATGTGGTGATTGGTATTGATGGATGTGGCATGACAAATCATTGTGACCAGTTTTATAAAATATATTTATTATAATTTAAGCACTTGGTGTCACCCAGCATTCCATCTTACCTAATTTAGTAATTTTTAAGACATGGTAGAAGATTTTAAAATTATATTGTGCAGTATGTAGGTAAGGTTGTATAAGAAAAAAACATCATTTTAATATTTAGTTATGAAGGAAAGATGATATGCAAAACACATATTTTAAAGTCAATAGGTTAACCTTATATAATATGAGGAATTACTTGATCTGTGATAAGAATGATTGTTAGAACTCTTAAATCCTAAAGGTAGCATAGTGGATAGGTTTGGAGTTAGGAAGGATCGGTTTTAAATATCAGCTAAAGGACTTACTAGTAGTGTGATCTTGGGCAAGTCACATAACTTCTCTATATCCCAGTATCCTCATATAAAAATGAGTATTCTGGACTCTAAGTCCTTTCCATTTCTAAAACTGTATTCCACAATTCATGAAATTAACACATGGAGACAAATGTGTTCCTTCCATATGAAACATTAACTGTTTTTCATGGAGGGAGAAATATATTTACCTAAATGAAAGACAATTTAATTTATCATAAAATGGATATTAGATATGTTCCTTCAGAAAGGGAGGAGCTTCTTTTAAAGAAAGGCATTTCTTTTTAAGTTCAGTTATATTAGGGAGTCAGGACCAAAAAAAAATTGTCTTCCTTCTCACCTTCCTTTCTTCTTTTTTAGGATAAAAAAAAGTACTTCCTAAGCATCATCTACTTACTTGGTTCAAGGCCCAAAGAAGAGAGCAAAGAAAATAACATTCAGAAATTCTTTGAAGTGTTTGGAATTCTTTCACGGCCATTATCTATTCCTCACACATACTACTCCATCTCTCTGTGTCTTTGCAAAGGACATTCCCCAATATTTGAAACCCCTTCCTCCAATTAAATCCTACTGCCCCCCCCTTTTAGATTTTTCAAGGAAATGAGGTTAAGTGGCTTGCCCAAGGCCACATGGCTAGATAATTATTAAGTGTCTGAAGCTGCATTTGAACTCAAGTACTCCTGAATCCAAGGCTGGTGCTCTATCCACTGCGCCACCTAGCCGCCCCCCCCCTTTTTAAGAGACAGTTTTAATATTATATTACACAAGAAGTTTTTCTTACTCTTCCCAACCATTAGGGCCCTGTCCTGATTAGTCTGTGTTTACTGACATTTATTCATTTTATATTTATTCCCTGTGTGTGCACATGCATATATTCATACACACAGATAAAGTTATAATATATTCGTTATTTACAGAATACATAATATATTACACATATAATATGTCATACATTTAAATACTTCATATTCCATCCCTATTAGAATGAAATTTTATGTGTAGGGAAATTAAGAAATCTGCATTATGTTGAATTTCATTTAGTTACAGGTGCAAATGCTTGAAGTTTTTCACAAAGAGATCCAGTTTGACAATGGGGATCGTTTAGCACAACTCATCATCAATACAACAAAAATAAATTAATAAAGATATCTTTGAGTATGCTAAATAATAAAATGTTTTCAATATTATAATAATATGTTATTTTGTAGCATTTTACTGGGTGGTAAGACATTGTTTTTAATCTTACTGGGTTTATCATGTTTACTAACAATTAAAAAAATTATATACCAAATGCGCTGTGCTATGTTTGTTCATTTGTAGACAAAGAAAACTTAGTGATTTGAGTATAGCCTTATTGAGTATAATGCCATGCCAGGATACAATTTCAAAATGAAATCTATATGTATACTAAATTCATTACTTGCTATTTTCTTAGTAGCCAAAATTAATTTGTTTACTTAAAAATTGTGCTTTTAACTAAATTGACAGAAAGGAAATAATTCTTCCATTTTAATAATAATAATACACATTTTGCTATAGTGATAAGACTTCCAAGTGTCAAGAACAACTTCTAGTATCAAAGAAGGAAAAAAAAGTCTTTTACTAGAAACCTTTAGAAAAATACAGTAATTTATTTATCATGAAAAATGAATAAACATTTTTAAATGACATTTTCTATCTTCTCACAAAATCACTTGAATATTAAACAACTGAATGGATCAATGAATTTGGAGCCTGTAGATCTGGTTTACAATTAGTGTTGAACCTTTTACCATCAGTATGACTTTGGATGAATCATTTAACCTCTCTTACCTCAAATCTTCATCTGTAAAATGTTTAGATGATCTCTAAGGTATTCCAACTCTAATATCTATCATCCAAAGTATATTATTTTGAAGAATTTAAATAACTGAACCTTAACAAGCTACTTAAAAATAATTTTCTTTCTTGTACTATCAAAGAAATCTCATAAGATACAAAAAAATTTCTGGGTTTATGTGGTTCATCATTCACCACAAACCCCATATATACATATACATATATATATGTATATATGTATATATATATATATATATTCATACACATTTACATGTGCATATAATATGCATATATATGGATATATGTATAATGTTTAAAAGGAGAAAATAAAAGGAGAGCTAGAAATAAATTTCAAAAGAGAAGAGACATCAGGAGCAATAAAATAATGAAACATGGTATTGGATGTCTAAAATCCCTGCTACCAGGGATGCTAGGTCTGCTAAGAACAACTTTAGCTGGAGAGTTCTGAATCTTAGTAGAGCTAAGTCAATCTGGTGGCCAGAATGAAGTCTGGTGACAGTGTGATGAGTTCCCAGAAAAGAGGGGCAACCAGACTACCTGACAAGCAGCAAACTGATCCAGGTTGGAAACAACACGTGAAAGCTCCTAGATTGATCACTTGTGGGATGTGGTCTGTGAGTAGCTACTGTTACCACACTTCTGGCTTCAGTTATTTAAGTACACCCAGTCTCAAAAAAGAATAAGAAAAGAAAAGAAAAGAAAAAGAAGAAAAAACAAAAGAAAAGACAGGATAGAAGAATAAAGTATTGAACCAATACACAAAACTTTCAGTTCTCAAAAAACCCAAGAATACAGCTTCTTGGGGAAGACTCTGCATATGACAAGAACTACTAAGGAAAAATAGATAGCAGTTTAATGGAAAATAGGTTTGGGTCAGAACTTATACCACATAATATAATAAGCTACATGGATGTAATCTACATGTAATGATATGACAAAAGTTTAAAAGAGCATGTCATTTTTATAAGATAGCAATAGTGAGAGAGTTAGAATATATAACAAAAATGTTTTATTGCAAATATATATTTTTTAAATTAAGACCCTTACCTTGACAAAATCAAGCAAATCAGAAGAGGGGAAGAAACTCTAAAACTTTTTCTTTTAATCTCCATCAAATATCTTGGTTAAAAAGCTTATAATCAAGATATATTGGTAATTCAAATAAATATATGACAAAAGGGCATTCTATATTACAAAAGTGATCAAAGAATAAGAACAAAAAATTGCCAATAATCAAAAACTATTTAAAAATCCAAAATAATAAATGAAATGCTCATCAAAATGGTGACTAGGTTTAACTTCAAAGCTATACAATTGACAAAGTTGATAAATAATAAAGATAATGTTGGAGATTTGGGGAAAAGTAAGCATAGTAATGGACTATTGAAGAAAGCCTGGGTCAGTTCAATTATAAAAAAAATACTTTTATGTTATGTGGGAAAAATTACTAAACTTTGATCCAATAATTCTACAACTAGTTTTGTACTCTATAGACATCAAGCACAAAGAGTTTTATCATATAGTAAAATATGACAAATTTTAATAGAAAACATTTCAAAATAATCCACTAATTGAGAAATTAACAAATTTTAGCAGACTAATAACATAGAATATGATTCTTCCTTAAAATTTAAAAATATGAAATTGTCAGAGAAATCTATCATTGATCTAAAGAATACAACAAGAACCTAGGTAATGTTCAATGGCTACAATATGATATGCCAAAATGACAAAAAGGAAGCTAAACTCTAATTAAATGTAATAAATAATTATAAAAATATAATGAAACTAATTATGGAAAATAGAAGACATTTAAATTTCAGAGTCAAGAAAAATCAACCTAATCATATAAATTTCTAACCAAGTAAACTGCAATGATGCATATAATGAAGCAACTCTGTCTTTCTCTGTATCTCTGTTTCTCTCTCTCTCTCTCTCTCTCTCTCTCTCTCTCTCTCTCTCTCTCTCTTTCTCTCTTCCATTTACCACATAGTGCTGCAATATTGAAAGACAAGAGAAACCTGGTTTGAGCTTATGATATGCGCATCAGATAAGAAACAAAAGTCTAGTGAAGAAACTTCAGAATTTGAGGACATTTACCATCCAAACTGATGGTGTTAAATGTCCATTGTGGATATGAAAAACAATAAATCCATAAAAAGGAATAGAGGTAAAACTAGATTTTTTAAAAAATTTTCAATAACTAGGAAATATTCTTATCTTGACAGATGAAAGGCAAGCATTCTAAAAAGATGAAGATATCTATATATAAAAAAATTGAATCAATCTAAAATCTAGTATTTTGGATTCTGAATATCTCTATTCTTGCAAGGATGTTATTCAATATTTTACATAAATATTAATTAGTTATATGGTATACAGTACCCTTCCTTTGCCTTAAATCTTTCTAGTCCTAATTTGTCTTATCCAAGGATTTGGAAGTTGGATTGTCTTTGAGAAAATGAGCAACTCATTTAATGACCACAAATTTCCCATTAAAAGAAAGAGTCTCCTTGTTAAAATAAAAAGATTCTAAGGTTATTGTCTTATGACAGCAATAAGTAGATTTTACAGCACTTTCTAACAAAATAAAAATAAATCTCAAAGGGCAACAAGTAGGTATACAGTGAAGGTGAAAGAGGTTGCAATATAGATAGCAGTGAAAAACTTGGGAAAATATCCTCAAGGAAATGTATAATAGGAGGAAATAGGTTGTTCGTACGATGATCATGACAAATGACAGGTAGAAATACAAAATTCTCCACCATTACCGTCTCAAGGAAAGGAAAAATTAAGGAAGACCTCAAGATTATTTGTAAAGTCTTTGTGGTCTACTTTGTGAAGTACATGGATGAGAGTTGTACGGAATGGGAAGGCATTATGATTGTGATCTTCATTATTGGATAAATTCCACTCTCAAACTGATGAGACCAGAGGTTTATTTGAATATTAAGAATTTGACAATTTGAGGAAATAGTGTCAGTACCTAATAGAGTTATATGGCATTTGAATGGATACTCCAGCAAATACTTCCCTGGTTACTTCATTAATTGGTTCAATGTCTGAAAGAAATAAAAGAACTTTATTACAAAGTGTCAACATAAGAAACAATATTCAAAAAATATTTTGAAAAAGGCAGAATCAACCTTCAAATCCTTTCTTCAAGAAACCATTCCCAAACAACTTGTATCACAATCCTCAGTTTCTTATTTAACTGTTGAGTCCTTATTAGAATGCCAACTTCTTGAGAGCAAGGACTATTTTTGCTTTTCTTTGCATTCATAAAACATAGCAAAATGTCTGGCATATAATGAGCAATTAAATTCTCATTGAATGTTAACAACACAGGTTGTTATTGTTCAGTTGTTCCAGTTATGTCCAAAACTTTGTGACCCATTTGGGGTTTTCTTGGCAAAGATACTGGAGTGGTTTGCCATTTCCTTCTCATGTTCATAGTTTAGGCAATTGAGGCAGAGTTAAATGATTTGCCCAAGGGTCACTTAGTTAATAAGTGTCTGAGACAATATTTTAACTCTTCCTGACTCCAGGCTATGTTATTTCGACTGTGTCATCTAACTGCCTATCACAACATATACAGTGAGTTAATTTCTTACCAACAAATGTGTGTTGTCCACTTAGTATATATTATATATTGAGGTGAGCACATCCAATTTTGTAATTTATATCAAAGATGAGTTTTTTCACTTTAGAATTTACTTTGTACACTATATGGAACCTATTCAGGAATTATTGTATCAGGAAATTTGTTAAAAGGCAGTGATGTCCTTTCATGAATTGGAGCATCTTTCATAAATAAGTAAAAAGCTAATTTTTGCAAACGTTTCATTGAAAGTTCTTTGTAGTATGCCCTTGGGCAAGCCACTTAACCCCATTTGCCTTGCAAAAACCTAAAAAAAAGAAAGTTCTTTGTATCTGCTGTGGAAAGATAGAACTTTCTTTTTAGTGATGAAAATTTATGTTTTTGAAATTGTTTAGCATCTATCTACCCTTATAATAAATGGTTTTGAGATTGTTAGCCAGTTGTCAGTTTGTTTTAAATACACACACACACACACACACACACACACACACACACACACACACACAGAGATAGACATTGCAATCAAAGTACATTGTAATAACCATGAATTTCTTATTTGTTTCTTTCCAGGAATGATAATGGGTTTTGTTGGACGATCTTCAGATGATCTGTGGTCCAGTGGCCTGGAATTATGAAAATTAGCCTTACCTACAAGTTAGTGATTCTGAAATAACATTGTCCATGCTTTTTCAGATAATCATCTTCCTTTATTAGTCTGCAAATAACTACTACCCACTATAAAGGAAGATGATTCATAATAATTTCCTCAAATTTATCATTTGACCATGATCTGTTTCTGTTTCAAAATTTGGAACCCCTAAAGAGCAAAATGACAGGTGGCACAGTATGTAGAGTACTATACATGAAAGATAGGAAGACACCTTGTCCTGAGTTCAAATTCAACCTCAAACATTTGCTAGATGTTTAATACTGGGTAAGTCACTTAACTTCATTTGCTTCAGTTTCCTCATTTGTAAAATGATATAGAGTGGTACATCACTCCACTATCTTCACCAAGGAAACACCAATGGGTCATCTGATATGTCTAAAAAAAATAGCTCAACAACAACAAAAAGTAGAAAATGTTTTAAGTTTGTGTGAGATGAGTGAATTCAAACACATTACAAAATTCAAAAATAAGTGTTCAGTACTTCAATCTTTTTTAAAATTTTTATTTATTTAAAGCAACAGGGTTGAGTGACTTGCCCAATTTCACACAGCTAGGTAATTATTAAGTGTCTGAGGCTGGATTTGATCTCAGGTACTCTTGAATCCAGGGCCAGTACTCTAATCACTGCATC
This sequence comes from Macrotis lagotis, assembly GCF_037893015.1. Classification (NCBI taxonomy): domain Eukaryota; kingdom Metazoa; phylum Chordata; class Mammalia; order Peramelemorphia; family Peramelidae; genus Macrotis; species Macrotis lagotis. The sequence goes on along the minus strand of NC_133666.1, from coordinate 226,156,943 downwards.
AGCTAACTGCTCCAGTACCTTCAATTTTTGAGAATTATTCTGAATTTTTAAATTATAATTATTGTTGACATTTATTTTCTATTAAAGGTGAAATATTACTATGTTTTTGAAGTGCTATTTATAATATCATAAGAGATATGAAAATCTGTGTGACTCTATGGCATATTCCTAGTGTGTACATCACATTTTGAAAATTACTTTCAATCTTATTCTGTAAAATTTGAATGTGTTCTTACTCTTACTCTAGTTATCCTTTCTCATTAGAGACCATGTATTTACTAATTATGAGTATAAAGTTTTCTTTTTCATGCCTCTTCCCAGCATTTTCCTCTTCACTAACTTAAGGACTTAGAAAATGAAGAGAATGAATTTGCCAAACTTAAGCCACACTCCACTTCTCCTACATATGTAATATATTCTCTCATCTATTTAAAAGTATAGTTGCTGGAGGAAAATATGTTGATTAACTTTGTACAATTATCTACTTCTTTTGTACGCATTAGATTCTTCCTCATAATTAGAACATAACAACATTGAAGCCTTAAACTGCAGTTTTTAATCTTCTCCAAATGAATAAGCTATTCTAAAAAGAATAAATGCTCAAAAATATTGATTAAAAAAACCCTTCTTAGGCAGAGTTATCCTTGAACATCCAAATTATAAGTTTGTCATATATAGAACCTAAATAGAAAACAGGAAACAATAGAATGCCTAAGATAATATAGGTTTAGCATATTCCCATACTTTCCTTGTACTTTGCCTCTAGCTCTATCCACAGTACTATTGGTCAATACAAATATATTATTATCATTAAATATGTTACATTCACATAGGTTCATACATAGCACTCTGATTCTTTCAGTCCAAAGAAATGCAAGGAACTCATGTTTATATAAGAAAGCCTTGACCAGTCTGAAGGCAGAGAGAATCAATCTCAGCATTTTCTTCTCAAGTGCTACAAAGATAGATGAGGCAAGGCACACTCAATTAAAGCTGTCCCACTCATTTCACTTGGGCTTTTTTTGGTCTTTGTCCTAGAATTGAACTTTGGCAGGTTGGAAGTATGTTATAGAATATTTTCTCTTTCTATCCAGTGGAAAGAAGACCGTGGAATTTCAACATTAATTTTGACAGAGATGACAAATGGGGGTTGCCACTTCACACCTAGTGTGTGAATATTTCAATGGCAAAGAGTCCAAGACTGTTAATTAAAAATGGGGATTGTTAATTGGGCCCAGTGATGCAGTTTTGTCAGCAGCTTCAGGCCCTTTCAGACCTATTTCCATGGTTCCTTGTGGCCCGATAAGATAAATGCCTTTTATTTCTGGTGGGGAAGATAGCAATTATGGCCAAGATTTGTCTCCTCAACATATTCATTCTATAGGTATATGTTATTCTTAAGAGTAAAAAAATGTGGCATACACTAAAAATCGTCTCAAATGTCCATCCATTCTCTCAATCCAAACTGCTTTCCAAAACTAGAGTAACATAAAGAATATTTTGTCTTTTCCTGTTGCCTCATGTTGCTAAGTGGTCAAAAATATGTTAGCAAAATGAAGTAAAGAAAGGAGCCAGATATTTGGGTAATTGAAGAGAAAACAATTTTCTTAAACAAAAAACTCTTTACAAATAGAAGTTATTTTCTATCATAATGTGTATTATTGTTTCAATTCTTTACCTCATTTTGTGTGTTTAATTCTTTAGTTTTTGAAAACAATAAAAAATTAATTTATATAGATTGCTCTCTGACAGAATCATAATCTGAAAAGGTTAAAAAAAATTCTGTCACCCAAGTTTATCAACACACTTGAATATGATTCCTTGATTTAGCCAAATCTGCCCATCCTATAGATGAGAAAACAAGGATCAAGGGAGACAAATCAGCTTGCCAATGGACACACAATTAAGATGAGGAACAATATTTAAAGTAATCCTCTTATAAAACATAGACTTGTAATTCTCCCCTCTTCCTGATTAATTAGAAATCAAATATGCTATTTCCTTAACTTAGGTGGGTAACCTGGCTCCATGTCGTTGAAATATTAGAACTGAAAAATAACTACTTTAATGAACATCAAAAAGCTTAACTTTGATTAGATAGCAAATGTTTTATGAGCAGCTTATATCTTAAAGAATTTGATTAATATTTTATGAAGTGAGACAAACACTAAGTCCTTGAAGATGGTTGTTTTCCAAGTAAAATATACAATGATGCAAGAAGCAAATGAATCCATTTCATTTCCAATTAGTGATAAATGATAAATTTTAAAATAATCTGTTTCTCTTTCTCAGTGTCTCTCTATCCCTGTCTCTCTGTCTCTTTCTATCCCTCTCTCTAACTGCTCCTCTTCCTTTTTTCTAGTATAGCTAGTTCAGATATGGCATAAGATGTTTATTAGCTGTGTATCTCTGGGCAAGTCACTTAACTGTTGTTTGCATCAGTATCTTCAATTGCAAAAGGGGGCATAACTTAGCTTTACCTCTCATAATTATTGTGAGGATCAAATGAGATAATAGTTACAAAAGTTTCTTAGCAAAAAATTAAAACAATTCCGAGGTACCATCTCACACTTATCAAATTCACTAATATTACAGAAAAGGAAAATGATAAATGCTGTTGAGGCACATGAAGAAAAATTGTGAAAATGATGCATTGTTGGTGGAATTGTAAAATGATCCAGACATTCTGGAGATCATTTTGGAAATATTCCCAAAAGTCTATAAAACTGTGCATACTCTGATGAAGCAATCACCCAGCTGCCCACAAGAGGTTCTATTTTTTTAAGAATGATTTTATTTATTTTGAATTTTACAATTTTCCCTCAATCTCACTTCCCTCCCACCCACCCCTCCACAGAAGGCAGTCTATTGGTCTTTACATTGTTTCCATGGTATACATTGATCTAAGTTGCATGTGATGAGAGAGGAATCATATCCTTAAGGAAGAAAAATAAAGTATAAGACGCAGTAGGATTACGTAATAAAATAACTTCTTTTTTTCTAAATTTAAGGTAATAATCTTTGGTCTTTGCTCAAATTCCGCAACTCTTTCTCTGGTATTCTCCATCGCACATACCCTCAAATTATCCCTGGTTGTTGCACTGATGGAATGAGCAAGTCCATCAAGGTTGATCAACACCCCCATGTTGCTGTTAGGGTGTACAGTGTTGTTCTGGTTCTGCTCATCTCACTCAGTATCGGTTCATGCAAATCCCTTCCAGGCTTCCTTGAATTCCCGTCCCTCCTGGTTTCTAATAGAACAACAGGGTTCCATGACATACATATGCCACAGTTTGTTAAGTCATTCCCCAATTGAAGGACATTCATTTAATTTCCAATTCTTTGCCACCACAAACAGGGCTGCTATAAATATTTTTGTACAAGTGATATTTTTACCCTTTTTCACAATCTCTTCAGGATACAGACCCACTAGTGGTATTGTATCAAAGGGTATGCACATTTTTGTTGCCCTTTAGGCATGATTCCAAACTATTCTCCAGAAAGGTTGGATAAGTTCACAGCTCCACGAATAATGCATTAGTGTCCCAGATTTCCCACATCCCTTCCAATACTGATCATTGTCCTTTCTGGTCATTTTGGCCAGCCTGAAAGGTGTAAGGTGGTATATCAGAGATGCTTTAATTCACATTTCTCTAGTTTCATATGACTATGAATCGCTTTGATTTTCTCAACTGTAAATTGACTTTGCATATCCTTTGACTATTTGTCAATTGGAGAAATGGTTTGGTTTTATTTTTTCAAAATTTGATGCAGTTCTCTGTATGTTTTAGAAATAAGTCCTTTAACAGAAATGCTACTTGTAAAAAATGTTTCCCAATTTACTACATTCCTTTTGATCTTGGTTACAGTGGTTTTGTCTTTTTAATTTAATGTAATCAAAATCATCTCATTTGTTGTGGGGGTTTTGGGGTTTTTTTGTTAAGTTTTTTTGCAAGGCAAATGGGGTTAAGTGGCTTGCCCAAGGCCACACAGCTAGGTAATTATTAAGTGTCTGATACTGGATTTGAACCCAGGTACTCCTGCCTCCAGGGCCAGTGCTTTATCCACTGTGCCACCTAGCTGCCCCATCTAGTTTGTTTTTAATGATGTTTTCCATCTCTTCTTTGGTCGTAAACTGCTTCCCTTTCCATAGATCTGACAAGTAAACTACTCCTTGATCTTCTAGTTTGCTTTTAATATTATTTTATGTCTAAATACTGTATCCATTTTGATCTTATCTTGGTATAGGGTGTGAGGTGCTGGTCTAACCCAAGTTTTTTCCATACTAACTTCCAATTTTCCCTACAATTTTTATTAAAGAGAGAGTTTTTATCCCAATAACTGAACTCTTTGAGTATACCAAACAGCAGATTACTATAATAATTTCCTGCTATTGCACCTAGTCTATTCCACTGGTCCATCACTCTATTTCTTAGCCAATACCAGACAGTTCTGATGACTAATGCTTCATAATATAATTTTAGATCTGTTAAAAGAGATACTATTTTAAAAAGGAATAGGATAGGGGCAGCTAGGTGACACAGCGGATAGAGTACCAGTCCTGGAGTCAGGAGGACCCGAATTCAAATTCAGCCTCAGAAACATAATAATACACTAGCTTCTGTGACTTTGAGCAAGGCTCTTAACCCCATTTCCTTAAATAATGTTGAAAAAGGAATAGAATATATATATATATATATATATATATATATATGAATATATGTGTGTGTATACATTTATGCAAATGGAAAATAAAATGCTTTTAGAAAAATGTGGAAAGATTTACATGAACTGATGCAAAGCAAAGTGAATAGAACCAGTAGAACATGTGCACAGTAATAACAAAATTGTATAATGATAGCTGTGACTACAATGATGTAATACAGTTCTGAAGGACTCAGGCTGAAAAATGCTATCCATCTCTACAGAGAGAAATGATGTAATCTGAATGCAGATCAAAGTCAACTTTTAAAAACATTATCATTTTTTCTCTGTTTTCTTTCATAACATGATTAACATGGAAATATCTTCTATGAGTGCATATGTATAATCTATATCAAATTATTTGCCATCTCAGGGAGGATGAGGGAGGCAGAGGTAGGGAGAGAATTTGATTGGAAATTTTAAAAATGATAAATTGTATATGTTATTGGGAAAGAAAGATAATAATTTTTAGAAGTGTTAAGCATAGTACCAGGCCTAGAGTAGGAGCTATGTAAGTGTTTAAACCTTTCTCCTCTCTGTCTTTTTTATAAGGAGTATGAAGTCTTATAAGTGTATATAAGCACACACATACAAACATGCATGCAAAGGAATGTTATTTTTCTCTTTATATTGTTATTCTCCAGAGCCATGTCTCTGCCATTCATCAAATGAAATCATGCCCTCCCTTTATACACAAAGCAGATGGGGCAGAGGCCCTAGGCTGCAAGCCCCTCCCTTTATACAAAAGCAGCTGGGAGGGTGGGAATATAGTCTAATTTTCCCTGTCCATACATGGTCTGGCCTTGAGGGAACTGTCAGAAATGGTTCTAATTCATGCCAACAAGAAAGTGATTTTTTTAAAATCTTATTTGAACTTATTTGTTAGGAAACCACTAACTCATTTTTGTTTCTATCCACTACTCACAATGAACTGATCCTAATCACTATTAGTCAGGGACAGTCTGGTTTATATTCAAATTATTTTCCTACAGGTGAGAAACTCTACCCAGGCACAAGACTTGGGACAATCAGTCATTCCATAACAGACTTTCCAACAATGAAGCCCTGCTGTCCAGTACTCTGGAGATAGATTTTAAATGTAGAAGGCATGGTTTTATAAGGTTTTTGTCCATAATCTTCATAGTGGGATAGTTGGATTTTACTGCAGAGCTAATTACCATACATGTGGAAGGAGTTTATAGATGCAGTTTAATCCCAAACAAATGTGAAAATAAGCTTGCATTGTTTTGAGGAATGATTTACATTCATTATCATCTAGTTTAAAAAAAAACATGCTTTTTAAAAATCATTGTTCCATCCAGAAAAATTGGTGAGTACAGAATTTCCATATTTGTACTTTTGAAAATCATGTATTTCCAGACAAGGTCATTTATTTTTCAAAAGAAAGCAAAGTCTAAGTTTCTATCTAAAGTTACACATAAGTATGCTTTGGATAGATACACTCACCGCTGGGATACCCTTTTCAGCATTTCACAGTAGAGTCAGTCTGGTGAGAAAAACTGAGCATCTATCATTTGACAGGCTTCATAATTTGATTTTTTTTAGATATTTGCAAGGCAATGGGGTTAAGTAGCTTGCCCAACATAATTTGCTTTAAAAAACACATTTGAAGATAAATATAATGGAATCCTTTTATATGACTGGTATTGGAAATTATTTAAGTGTCCATATTATAAATGACTGTGATAGGTATCACTGTGAGATAATGTAGCTTATTTTTCTTTGTGGATTATAAGATCATTAACATATAAGATCAAAGACTTCAACTTAGAAGGGACTCAATCCAGTCCAATCACTTATTTATATTTTAAACCAATTTTAAACTAATTTTTAAACTGATTCCCAGAGGGGTCAAAGAATACAATAAAGGGGGGACAAGAATTGAAGTTTGAACCTTGATTTTGCCATTAATGATTACCTGTTTGGCCTTGGACAAGTATCTGACCTTCTCTAACCTCAACTTTCTCATCTGTAATATAAAGAGGTGGGCAATGGTGATCTCAAAAGTCTCTTGTAACATTATATCTATCCATAAAACTGAAATTTTCCAAAAATCACATAAGCAATTAGTAACAAAACTAAATCTAACCTATGTTCTGTCTCTAAATCCAACACTCCTCCCACTATACAATCATATTTGCTGTGTTGTTGCTGCTTAGTCATTTTTCAGTTGTGTCCCACTCTCCATGACCCTGCTTGGAGTTTTCTTGGCAGAGACTGTAGAGCCTTGTCATTTCCTTCTCCAGCTCATTTTGCAGATGAGGAAACTAAGGCAAACCTCTCCAGGCTCACATAGCTAGTAAATGCCTGAGGTTGGATTTTTATCACAGAAAGATGAGTCTTTCTGATTCCAAGATTGGCACTCTATGCATTTTGCCATCTGGCTGTTCTTCATTTGTTGTATTACAATCACTTATTAATACAACTTTTGTGTTCCAGAGATTATGGCACTAAGCAGTATATATCTGACTGTATAACAAGTCATAGTCTAATAAAGTTCAACTGTTTTGAAAAATCAGGTATCAAGGTGAACTTCTTTAAAAAGGGCTCAGTCATCTAACATTACTTCTGACAAAGGATCATAGGTTTAGAACTAAGAGGGATCACAGAAAACAGCTAGTCCTCCTTTATTTTACAATTTGAGAAATCAAGGCAAAAAAATTTGAAATATCTAACCACAGGTACTAAGGATCAGAGGAAGAATTTAAATTCAGATCCTCTGACTCCAGAGTCATTGTTCTTTCCCCTGTACCATAGCACCTCCTAAAATCTATTTGGAATGATCTGTGCCAAAGGAGAAGATTTCCTTTCTGATACTGTGCACCAGAGAGAGGTCAAGATAAATTAGCTTAAATGGAGTAACAAGCACTTTTCACTCAAACATTACTTCCATTTGCTTGGAACTTGAAAATCTCAAAACAATCAAAATTGTCATGTATTTCTCTTTCAATGATCAGGTTATTCATCTTACAGTTGTCTGGCATGAATATACTAATATAAATTTAATGACTCAATTGAATGAAATCTTTGGCATGATTGTAATCTGTGGAATATTGTAGTTATGTTATGTGCACATGCATACACACACACATACAGACACACACACACACACACACACACACACACACACACACACACACACAGAGTTTCTAATAAAATAACCCAGTATCTGTAAGCTGCACTCATGATATTCTGGATCAGTTTTTGCATTTCCATCTAAGGATATTAATTTGTGAAAGTGCCAAAAGAAACTCATCTTTTTATTTTTAAATATTCCATGTTTTTATAATATAATCTGACAAAACACTAGTATATTGATGTTCAAATATCTATTATAAAATAATGATGATCAATAAATTGAAGTCATAAAGAATCTGTCCTACCTACCAAATCTGTGAGATTCTTCTTGTATTCAATTATGCTATCCTGCACAAACTTTTTCACTTTTAAGTTTTTTCTCATTGCAGACAAATGATTATTTTTAAGAGCAAGTTATTTTGAGTAATATAAAGTTAATTTGGAGTTCACCATTGGTGTAAACAATCAACAATTTATGTAAGCACACCATACATAACTCTTAGTACTTGACTTTTAACTCATATACTTATACAATGTTAGAACTAAAAGGAACCTTGAGTACTTCCTATTTTAAACCTCTTGTTCTGCATATAAATAAAATTAGACCCAGACAGATAAAGTGAATTGTTTAAGGGCACACAATTAATTTCCTGACATTCAGAACTAAACCCTTGTTCTGAATCTGAGTTCAGTGCTCTCTATCCAAGACACCCATTTGTTCTTGACTGCAGCTCAACTTGAATTAAATATATGTAAATTTCAGACTCTATCTTTGCCTATATTAGTCTTTTCCTCATCACTTAGAGCACTAGCACTAGCAAGTAATAGCAGCTTGGGTACCAAAGGGGAATTCCAGAAGAAAATCAAGTTACATGCTTATAATCCTTTTGTAAAGAATTATGCCTCAAACTGTGTTATTCTAAGGGGTCAGTTTGAGATTTCAAGAATAAGTTGAGCTCTTGAATCTCTTCTAAGTGAATGCATATAAAAGAGGAATGTGTGCCTTTATCTAGACCTCATGGGAGCTCTTATAGTTACATGAAAACAGTAGAGTTTTGTGAAGACAGATTCCTACTAACAGATTTATGTGGAATATTGCTTTCTCTCCCTCCTCTTTGAAGTTATAGAAGCCAAAGCTCTCAGAGAAGGCTCATGGCAATGGGCCTGAATCTTTGATTTCCTCTCACCAGAAAGAGCCTGAATTCCTTGAAGGGAATGACATTGGACACCTGCTAAATCCCACAGACTGAGTGAACTCCATTAATCTGGAATCACCAGGTATTGTAACAAATCAAGGTTCCTTTTGGAAATCTGTCACTTGGAATCCCCAGGCACTTGACTCATCTTTTTTGTTGTTGTTTTGAGGGCGGGGGAGCTCTTAAATATTACTAACATTGTACTTCATTCTCAGTTCTTTCTCCTCTTCCCAGTGTTCTTCAAACTATTTAAATGGATTTTCCTTGGAGGAAAGTTTACCAGAACAACATTGAAAAGTATCTTTTAACTGACATTGGGAACATTATTTTGGATCAACAACAATTCTGTGGCAGCTTTCTCATTTCTTAGCTTCCTAAATGGGAAAGGAACACCTGTTTCAAATTCAACAATAATTTGTATAATGAATTTTCATCTCATCTAGAGCATTAGTTGATTTCCCTTTCACCCTCTGAAATGAAAACCTTCAGGAACTTCCAAAGTGAGTTATTTTTATTGGCAATCCAAAGAGAGGTAATTTTGACCCATGCTATAAAAAGTAACCTTCTTTCTTTTCCTTTTTTTCCTGTTGCAAAGGCAGAATAGACTTTAATATCTTTAAATATCTTTAAAGTCAAAACCACCAGAAACACATAAACAAAAAAAATTAAGGTAAAAAGAGAATATGCATACACACATATATATGTATACATAAATATATTTATAACTATATGCATACTTATTTACATATGCACACTTTTTTTGTTCAGTCATTTCAGTCATATCTGATTCTCCATGACTCCATTTACAATTTTCTTGGTAAAGACACTGGAGTGGTTTTCCATTTCCTTCTCTAGCTTATTTATGGATAGGAAACTGAGGTGAATAGGTGGCACAGTGAATAAAGTGCCACTCCTATAGTTGGGAAGATTCTTCTACCAGAATTCAAATCTGACCTCAGATACTATATGACCCTGGACAAATCATTTAATCTTATTTACCTCACATATGTATGCAAATAATATACATATCAGTATACATAGATACAAGGACACTCTCAAGCTCTCTCTCTCTCTCTCTCTCTCTCTCTCTCTCTCTCTCTCTCTCAGTTTTTGCAAGGCAATGGGGCTAAGTGGCTTGCCCAAAATCACACAGCTAGGTAATTATTAAGTTTCTGAAGCCAGATTTGAACTCAGGTACACCTGACTCCAATGCCAGTTCTCTATCCACTGTGCCACCTAGCTGCCCTCAAGGTCTCTCTTAAAAACTTTTGAATTAATTGTGCAACATGCAAGATACTTCCCAGCTTGGCATGCCCTAGTCAAAGAGGGTACTGTGTTCAATGAAAAAGTAAAGTTGAAGTTACTCAAAGGAAATATGAGAAATCTAAATTTAGAGAACCCACCCAAGTTTACATGGAACATTTATGCCTGACTTGTGGTAGAGAATTCCAAGCTCCTATCAATCTGATCAATCAAAATCAAATATGTAATATATTTGTAATGTATTATGTCATGTAATATGTAATGTAATATATTTGATGTCATTTTGGTCTTCATTGAGAATAAAGGACAACAACTACTAACTGCACAGATGTATACATATAGATGAATGTATATGTATTTTCATTTCTATATTGTCATTTAATAAAGATTTTTGTGAAATTCTCAAACAGAAATGGTCAAGATAGTAATCTGATATTCATTTCCCTTTAGGGAAAAATAAATTATGAATCCATTGTTTTCCTGAATTTTGGTTTTTTTAAAAAGAATAGAAAGATACAATAAAGGTGTCTTTGCAAGATTGAGAAGAAAAGATTTTGAAGGAGAGTTGTTTATTCCACCCTCAGTAATCAGTTCAATTTAACTCAATATTTATTCAGCCTCTGGGTCTATCATATAACCATGTGCTCCCAAAAAATGCTGAGCCACTTTGTGCCAAACATCAAGTTTCACTTTACAAACACTCTTTGGGAATACAAAAATTCAAATGAAAAGACCCTGCCCTCCCTTCATTGAACTTAAGTTCTTCTATTGACTATTGAATAAGAATAACATTCAGGCACATATAAATGCATACATACACACACACACACACACACACACACACACACACACACACACACACACACACAAAGTAAATTCCCATTGATTCTCAGGAGTGGAAAGGGATTTAACAACCAAAGGAATGGATGGGAGGTGGGATCTCAGATGCTCTGTTAAAGAGGTTCTGGATTCTGTGAAAGTTGAGGAGGAAGAACATTCCAGAGATAGGAGATAGGAAAATGGGAAGAGATAGTATTAAAAGACATAAGAGCTTAGAAATTTGTTCATGATGCAAATGTTATGATCAGTGATTTGTGGGCTAATGCTGACACTATAAACAGGATAGATTTGTCTTTCTGCTATAATCCAGTTGTAATGTATATGTTAAATCTTTTGGTAAGTTGTAGTGTCCCTTTTTGTTTGTTTCTTTGTCCAGGTGTTTGCTGTGAGGAGAGTGACTCTTATTCTTCTTGTTTGTATATGTCCTCAAGCTGCTTATTTTGTATATACTATATCTTCTGAAACCTTTTGTATGGTGAACAAACATCATTTATACATGACTCCACTCCAATTGACTTTCAAACCCAATGTAAAAAATGAATTAAAATAATAATTATCAGCAGGATCATAAATCCTGCCACCTTCAGAGTTCATCAGATCCAATGAATATAATGGAGTTGATACCAGAATAAATAGTCTTGAGAAATTATCTAAACTAGTAAATTCACAAAAATTATAGAAGAAAACTAACTATAAGCTTCTCCAAAGATAAATGAAAAGTAAGAATATTTTGGACAATTCCTTTAGAGAGATATATTATTTTTTTATTTTTTTAGGTTTTTGCAAGGCAAATGGGGTTAAGTGGCTTGCCCAAGGCCACACAGCTAGGTAATTATTAAATTTCTGAGACCGGATTTGAACCCAGACACTCCTGACTCCAGGGCCGGTGCATTATCCACTTTGCCACCTGGCCACCCCCGATGTATTATTTTTAATATTGATCCTTGACCCCTTACTAGAAGCAAGCACTACTTGCTGCATATTCCCATATACAGGAATACACTAATATTATTTTAATATTTGAAACAATATTCTATTCTAGTAAATGGATCACTATTATCTCCATGATTCAAAATGTTTTCACTATTTGTTCATATATTTTTGTTTAGGTTTTTTTTTTCCCAAGGCAATGGGATTAAGTGGCTTGCCCAAGGCCACACAGCTTGGTAATTATTAAGTGTCTAAGGCCGGATTTGAACTCAGGTACTCCTGACTCCAGGGCCGGTGCTCTATCCACTGTGCCACCTAGCCACCCCTTGTTTATATGTTTTTAAAAGAAAATTTAATTCAAATATTTCTGTTTAATTTAGAGTTTTATTTAAAATAATAGCATTCTATTTCATGGTATAGCCTCTAAATGATGAGTAATGAGATTTCTGTGTCTTCTTACCTAAAAAAGATATTAAGTACCATTTTTGAAGATAGAAAATTTCCTAAGGTTTATCATCCAAAGTAGAGAGGGGATGCATTGGTGGAAGGTCAACTTTTCCAAGACCTTAATCTTTTTTGTGCGTCAAGGACCTCTTTGGGAGACTAGTGAAATAAATGGATCTCTTCTCAGAATTAAAAATTGAAGGAAATATACTAAATTTCATTTAGAAGTTAGTGAAAGGGTAGCTAGGTAGCGCAGTAGATAGAGCACCAACCCTGGAGTCAGGAGTGCCTGAGTTCAAATCCAACCTCAGACACTTAACCCCACTGGCTTGCAAAAAACAGAAAAAGAAGTTAGTGAAAATAAAGCCTCTAAGCCTATGGACACCTAAAATTTTTTTTAAAGAGTTATAATGATTTTTTAACCATAGATTCACCGGAGATCATAGACCACATGTTGAGAATCTCTCATCTAATCTAACCCTTACTAAAGTCAATTATAGCAACTAAAAATTCCAATAAAGTAGTTGTCTATTATCCTTTCAAAGACCTTCACTGAATATAAATAAATTATCTCTCAAGGTAGTTCATTCTACCCAGGGACTTAGTATTTAGGAATTTCCTTTAAATTGAGTTAAAATCTGCAACATTGTTACTTATACCCATCATTGTCCTCATCTAACTTTTGAAGTCAAGTGCAATAAGCCTAATCCCCTTTTTCACATGATGACCTTTCAAATATTACAAGTCAGTGATCATATCCATGTTTTCTATTCTCTAGGTAAACATCCCCAGACAGTTAAATGCACCATATGGGTTCTGTGTGCATGTGTGTGTGTGTCTGCATGTGGGGGGGGGGGAATGTGGGAATACATGACACAGTCAAGCCCACCCTTACAGACAGAGCATGTGTTTGAGGCCAGGAGTGGGAGTGGGGGAAATATTTTCATTACAGTACATATTTACTTGAGCCTTTCCTTCTCCTCAAAATGGGTCTGGGGAAGCAAATCCGCACCTTGGTAAATTACACTTGTCATTGCATTAAAGACTTTATCAATTTCTTACAGTTTTTAATTCATCCAATGTGAATATTTCTTTCAGGACAATTGAGCATTATCTGAATGGGTTAGCCAAATATCTGCTCTTACTAAAACAAACAACCCCCATATACCTTCTGACCCCCCAAAATAATGGTTTCCTATGTTCTCTATCAAGAATAAGAAATTATGATTTTTAAAAATGCCACGAGGATCTTGTCCTTATTGCATTTATGCTATTTCTGAGTTTGTGAGCTCTCAGCAGCCTTCCATGGTGTCAGCCCATTATATACCTTTTTATAAAAAAAAAGCGCTTCCATTAAACTTTAAGCTGTCAAGGATTACAACGAAAAGATGCAATTTTTTTCACTGCAGGAAAGGTCTGATTTAGTAACAAGCTATAAGCTAGCAGAGCAGCAGAATCCGCATATAATGTTTCATTGAAAGGAAAAATAACATGCTGCTTTTTTTGTATGCTCAAACCTTGTTTTTCTTTGATTTTTAAATGTATATTGCCATTTGCCTCAAATACAATAGAGAATGCCGAGTGAGTTCTTCTTGCTCGTTCTGCCACAGACCTTGGTTTTTCAAGTCAAAACAGACATATGCAATTGATTTATTTTTCTTTTATATTGGAAGGGGCACAGCTAAGGAAGAAAATGATAGTCCTGATGGCATCTAGCTTGCAAGGATCATACTGATTTAATTAGCCATTTAATTCCAAACACCCCTTATTATCTATTTGCTTGAAAGGACTATTTACCTTCACCACACACGCATGCAATAAGACAAGTGACCTAATTGAATGCCAAGCTTGTGGCCTGGTGCTTTCCAGGTTTAGAAATGATAATCCTCTCCCCGACTTTAGCTCAAACATCACAATGTCAAACGTTGCACAGACATTCCCTAAGGAATCTGCAAGGCTAATTAGGGTGAGCTTCACCATAAAGAATACAGTTGTTAAAACAGCTTCTGTACACACTAGAGTAATGAGCATTTTTTACAAACGCTGTGATTTGTTGCTACAATTTGCAGTCATATATCTCTTAGGAACTAATTCATGTGTTGTTATTTATTGCATGTATGATTATTAATGATATCTTAACAACTGTTGAAAGCAACTTATTTCACCCCCATAAGTCATGTATTTAACTCAATGCTTGCAGATCTGAGGGAGGTATCAATTTCTCCAGAAAAGCATCTCTCTCCTTTCCCTGTTTTTATCATTGAATACAGTTCAGAGGGAAAGTGTGGAAGCAGTATTTTAAAGAAGAGAGAGTTTTACTCACCCTATTATCAAGAAAGATTTCATTATCATCCTTGCCAGAAAAAAATATAAAAAATTCTGAGTAGTTCATTATCTTTTTGAATCATTGATAAATTGTCATCACACCTAGAATCTTTTGTCTCGCTATCAAAGAAAAGAAGTCTGGGGTTTAATTTGGGGGATGGGATTGTATGAGAGAGACAAACAAAAAAGAGAGAGAAAAAGAGGACAGAGAGAGAGAGAGAGAGATAGACAGACAGACAGACAGGGACAAAGACAGAGAGACAGAAACAGAGACAGAGAGAGAAGTGCTTACATATTTACAAATGTTAAACTGATATGAATAACTGTTTTATTTAATGTTATTGGAGAAATATATTAATGCAGTTGCATTAGACTTTAGGAGTCTCCTACATATTTCATAATATAGTCTCAGTGATTTATTTTACATTAGGCATGGTGTATGGGGAGGGTTAAGCTTCTGAAAATATTATGTATAAGATATCATATCACACCATTCTGAATTGATGAAAACTGAGCTCCTTACTACTTCACCTTCAGCACTGACAGATTTACACCAATTAAGTACTACCCAAATGTCTTCCAATAATTGGGACCCAGAAACAGAACTCTTCTTTTCAAAAAGAAGTGATTTGGCATTAGCAGTGAACTTTCATGCATCCGTGGACAATGACAGGAGATGATTGTATGGTCTAAACACTTGCTTTGGATCACCTGGAATCATAGGTATTGTAGGTTCAAATCCCTGCAGGGATTATTTACAAGGACATAAATTGCAAAACATGTGTGGCATATATTATAAAAGTTGAATGCTTTAGGAACAAAATAAATTAAATTTATATTAGGAATCCCTTACCAAATTTCTAGGAGTCAGTGTTCTATCAAAGAGCTATTACACACAGCTCAGAAAAGATTAATTTAGCTCTGATGATACAAAACAATGATGGTTGATGTTAATGTTACATGATGAGGCAACTCAGAGGTTGCTAATTGTTTAAGTTTACTGTCCCTGAAAAAAAGACTTCCAGAAAGGAATAGATATGTGAAAGAGGCCTTTGTAACAATTGTTTTCAAAACAGTTGAAAGAATCAGTGCTAAATAGTGATATCTTTTGAATGTTTTTCTTTTGCAGATTTTAAAAATTAAAAGTGTTTTATTATATTAAATTATCAATAGGTCTTGGATTCTCAAGGTGAAAAAAAAAAAGATTCCACTTAAAAAACTGGAGTCTCGAGTCACAGAGGTAGCACAACAAGATCCACACATACACATGTGCACACACACACACACACACACACACACACACACACACACACACACACAAAATCAGCAATGAGAATGGGCCTCCAGAAATGACTTCCCAGTATGACTGAACAGACAAGACTTGAAGGAAAGCAACACATCTGCATATCTAAGAAGCATGATAACAACATCAGATGAAACAAGTGAATATCAGGATTGAAAAGGCTGCAGGAGTTTGCAAGCAGATGTCAAAAAGCATACAAGAAAATGTCAAGAAAAGTATAACAAGCAGCTAAAACTGGTTGCAAAGATTAGGGTGCTAAATATATGCATAATGAGCACACCGCTCTATGGCTTACAGCCCGAGAGCTGCTTTGCAAGCAAGAAGAAAAAAAAAATGAGCTCCATGAATAATTTCTGCAGAGAAATCTAGGGTCAAAATGTAAACGGAGGTAGAAAGCAAATAAATCTATGGCTAGGACATGTCTCTGGAATATAATCTGTGCCAGGCTTGAGTTCTCAGGTGAGGACTGAATTTTATTAGAGGGAAATTAAAAAATAAGCTCCCACTGGGATTGAATTGCTGTGGGATGACCAAAGGTAATTAGAAAGAACTCTGTGTTTCAGAAATTCATTTTATAAAGGTTCACAAATGAAAAAGAGGATTACAGGTCAAATCCCATGAAAACAAATAATACTAATAATAATTAATAATAATAACAAGGAGGAAGAGGAGGATAAATCAAATCTCTATATCTGTTTAAAGTTCACAAAGCACTTTTCCCATAGCAACCCCATGAGCTATGTATATAGTGCAAGTTTCATTTCCTCATCTTTAAAAATGTGAATAATGGGGTTCAGAGTCAGAAAGGGATTCATACAAGGAGTGTCAGACCCAAGAATTGAGTTCTCAAAGCCAAAACAAAAACAAAATACTCTTCTTTGATTTCATTAGAATAGGCATCTTCCAGTGTAAAATTTCTTCTACCAATATGAGTTAGTACTTTTTTGATACTTTATATGCATAGAGATTTGTCATAAGTATTGAAAGATTGACTTGTCCAGGATAACAAAACTAGTATGTATCAGAGACTAGTCTTGAATCCAAAGAATCTCAATACTGAAACCAGATTTTTATCTACTACAACTTTCTCTTAAATGTTAGAGCTAATTTTATTATTTAAATACCATTTTATTATTATCATTACAAGCTAACATTGGTTACTGCTTTAAGAATAGTTTACATGGATAATTTGTTAATGAAGTTTCAGGGAGAATATCCTAATATTTTACATGCTTTTGAAAACTTTTTATGTAAGGTGGGTGTTATCTGGGTAGATGTATGGGCATATCATTTTATCTAAATGTAACCCACAGAAAGTTATGTCTAGAGATACCTCTGGAATTTCATCTACCTCTTCACAAGGAAAACTTTGATTCCTGCCTAGATGTAATCTAGTAGGCAAATAAAGGATAGAGCCCAAACCTGGAGTCAAGAAGACCTGAGTTCAAATTTAATTTCAGACACTGACTAGCTGTATGCCCTTGAGGAAGCCACCTAACTACCCCTGTTTGATTCAGCTTTTCATCTATAAAATGATCTGTAGAAGGAAATAGCAAACACTTCATTATCTTTGAGGTCAGAAAGTGCAGGACATGACTAAACATCAATATGAGAAGTAAGCAGAGGATTGAGACCATGGGTTTAATTGCTCTTCAATCCTCAGAGACAGAGTTCCAGATTAGAATTCCCTGTCTCTGTCTCTCTGTCTCTGTCTCTGTCTCTGTCTCTCTCTCTCTCTCTCTCTCTCTCTCTCTCTCTCTCTCTCTCTCACACACACACACACACACACACACACACACACACACACACCTGAATATCACTCATCTATGGGAAATTATTTGACTTTTATGTTTAAACAGTTCTCCCATAAAAAGGAAGAAATGTTCCAAGTTTGTATTTTAAGGTTTGACTCCCTAGTCATTATACAAAAGTTAGCTAATTATACAAATGATAAATAGCAGATAAACAAATTTATCTATGCTGATAAAAACAGAAATAAGAGAAGTTAAAAGCAAATTAGAATATACCAAACAATATACACAAATATTTATTCCTTAAAAATAGACTCTATCCCTCAGTTGGGGACTCAAGCACTGTCAGGAACTAATAATACTCAAGTTAAAAAAAAGAATTCTCTTTTTAGTCAAGAACTAGGAAAAAACCCATTCTTTCTTTTTCCTTGGATGCATCTGTCACTTTAGGTCAGTCAATGTTAAAAAGTTGGGTGGGCTTACATTGGATTTCAGATTCAAAGTCAATAAGAAGAAAAGTCAATATGAACAAAATAGTGGTTCAGGGAAGGCTAGGAGTCAAGTCAGGTAGAAGAAGAATAAGTAAGCCAAAAGATTTGGCTTATAGAATCTGCTTTATGGAACCAATGGAAGGAAAGATGAGTGAAATCAGAAGGCAAGCCAGCTCATCATGGGGTTACAGAGAATGATGCCCTTCAGAGGGAGCGAGAGGCCTGAAAGGCAGAAGGCGGTAGTTTTGGGACCCAGGTCAATAAGAGTTCCTTGTAGCTTAGTGTGCTGGGGAGAGATTAGGCTTTCTTATGCCAAACACAGTTCAGGGGTTTGGAGCAGCTATCAAGTTGAAATTGCTGATTAGGCCTAGATTCAGACTTGTCCTATTCCATAATTAGAGAAGTAGAAATGAATTGGTCTCAAGGATTGCCCTAAAAATAACTTTAATAAGGAATGAGATAAGAACAGAACAGTGCTAAACATCCTGCAGATCATTAATGAAAAAACAAAATGCTGACACTGAAGCTAGGGGACCTAGGTTCAGATTTTGCTTCAACTTATCTCCACCTGTTTGACCTCAGGTACATCCTGTAATCTCTCTGAACCACAGCTGTCTTATTTCTATAGAAAAGGCATTGGACTAAATGCTTCCAGCTCTAAATCTAGTATGGCTATCTGTAAATAGTACATAAATTGCGAGCTGTTCACACTTTCATGTGTTACAATTTTCCCTCTCCCTTCAGTTGAATGTTTGTAAAATATCAGAACTGAAGCGAGCTCAAAAGGTAAACTGTTCCACCCAGAAGTAAGCAAGAAGTCCCTGCATACCAAACATAGCAAATACTCTTCCAACCTTAGTTTAAAGATCTCAAAAGAGATTGATGGTTCTAATTCTTAGAAACTTTGAGCTAACTTTAATTGTTCAGGAACTTTCCCCCCTTACTTCAATTCTAAGACACATCTCTATAACCTCCACGTATTGTTTCTAATTTATGGGACCAAGTTGATCCTTGTCTAACCCCTCTTCCACATGACAGGTCTTCAAATACTTGAAGACTGTTGTCATGACTACCACACTGCAACCAATATTAACTTTGCCAAGCTACACATCCCTAGTTCTTTCAACTGATCCTCACAATCTTCAGTTTATCAATGACCTTCTTATAATATAGACCCTAGAATGAAGCAAAATTCTCTATATGTGACATGACCAAGACAGAACAAAGTGACTAAATTCTCATTTTTTTTTCTGACTTCTCTATATTGGTGAATTTGAATTGATGTTTCTAAATCAGCTACCATAACAATCTCTTTCTAAAATTCAAAGAAAAATAGTATGCCATCTACAGAAATGTTGAGCATATTAATGAAAGTCTGAATCCCCTTGAAATAAAATGTTATAAATTGTCATTATACTCATCAGAAAAAAATCCAGTTCAGCTTTAAAACTGTTAAAGATTTTCTTAATCATAGCTCATATAGGTGGGTTAGATGCCTCATAATATTTACTTAAAACATTAGGATTATGTGGGGGACTTTCAGTTTCAAATTTTCCACTTAATTTATCTGACTCATCTTTGTTTGTTTGCAGCAGTTGATGAATCTTTTCCATAATAGAAAACTGAGTCTCCACTTCCAAACAGAAAATTCATGCTTCATTTCCTTCACTACAATATAATGGTCAGTCTCCACATGTAATTCTTTGTTTAAGTAGTCTACTGTTGTTATTATACTTATTATTCATTAAATGTCCATAACCTATTCCACATTTGAAAAAGATGATAATTCAGTTCCTTCCCAGTCAACTCCCAGATTAGATTGTATTTATGATACACTAGAAAATGTAGTGACACATTGAATTGAGATCAACTTTAGGTGATGTTTATTATTATGTTAATTCATTCAATAAGTAATTATTAAAGGTTTTTATTGTATTTTTGTTGTTAAATCTGATCTGACTTCAACTACTCTGGTATTTCAGCATTTAGAAGTGAAATTAAATGAAATTCACTTAGACCATCTAATAGTTAACAAATAGCCATTTAACAAAATTTCCAAAACTTATTAAACCTATTTGGAAAGTTTTAACAAAAAAAAAGGAATTATTTAGTCACATTAGGAAAAGTATATTCAGGTAAGATACAGGATTGATACAGAAGAGCACAGCTTCCTTATCTCTCTTATCTAATAACTGCAAGGGTGAGGAAGAAGCAACTCCTATTTCTTCCTGGGCAGTCTTGTGTACTTAGCCCAGCAGGAAGCTGTGTCAATAGCTAGTCTTAATCTTCCAAGTCAATTAAGTCTCCAGGATAGTTTCAATACCCTTTAAGGAAAACCTAGCCTAGTTTACCTGACTGATATTATGCCAATCACTACATTTTATTTTATTAGTGCCTTCAATTGAATATAAAGTTCTACTAATAAAAAAAATTTAACATCAAAGCTGGGTGAATAAAAGATGAATTCCTTAAATGAGTACAAATGTTTACAACATGATCAATATCAACAAATGATGATACTTTCTTGTAAACATAGCAGTTACTTAAAGTAGAGCCTTAAAAATAGACTTATTGAACACAAAGATTGAGAGGAAGGAGAGAAAGGAAGCGATGGTAGTCATCTTGTATTAGGTTTTTTGAAATTGGTGATATTTAAATTGAATAAAGAAAAAGATAATGGAAGTGAATTATCCCTTAAGTTGAAAAGAGAGAGAATAGGAACATAATTTCAGGAAGAGCAAAAGCAAAATAACAGAACTGGAGATAAAGAAAATATGAGAGAAGGAAAGTCAGATTGACTTGCCTAGAAGAAAACATTGTGGTTAAGTAAAAACTAATGAAACTTGTTTCTCACCAGGAAAGAATTCTAACAAAATTTTGATTGAGATTACCTCTTGGAAGACGGAAGCTAATGTTGAGTAAATTGAATTTAGTCTAATTTATTATTATCTTTGTTCAGCACTCTAGCATCTAGAAACACTTTGATATCTGTTCTTGATAGAACAGATAAAACATGCAACATTTACACTTGTGATTTAGCTCAAAGGATCTTTTTAGTAATCTGTATGCCTCTAGAAGTTATCTAGTCAGACATTTAAAAGTGACTTTTAGTAAAGTACAGATTTAGTTCTTTGATTTGTTAGTTGACTTACTTTACTTTAAGATGTCATTTCTCATTATTTAGTCTATAGCTTTGTTCTTGATTTCTTCTATTAGAATGATGACAATGATGATGAAGTAATGATGATATTAATAAGAATTAATTGAGTGTTTACTATGTGTCAAAAAATATGCTCTGTCTGGTTACAAAAAAAGGCAACAATATTCCTAGACCTGGGAGTCACAATCTAAAATGGAATGGTCTGATTAGGTTTATTTTTAATCTTTTCCTTCTTATTTATCTTTTTTTACTCCTAACTCCAAATATTTTCACCATCTGCTTTCAATGCCTGGACTTTGGTTCTTCCTCAACTCCTGAATTCCTTAAAGTCTAAGTTAAAAATCTCATTTACTACAAGGAGTCTTTAACCAATCTTTTCTTAACAACTTCTGTCTTATCTCTAATTTATGCTATATTTACTTCTTTGTATGATATTAATTAAATGGTTTGTGTATTAGACTGTAAACTCTTTAAGTATATGAACTCTTTTTACCTTTCTTTTTATCCTGGGGTTTAGTATAGTATCTAGAACATAATAGCAACTTAAGGAGTGTTTGTTGACTTGACTTTATCCAACCCTTAAAGAGGAGTTTTAAAGTCTTTTATTATTACTGTGTATATTTCTTCATCTCTCTCTCTCTCTCTCTCTCTCTCTCTCTCTCTCTCTCTCTCTCTCTCTCTCTCTCTCTTTCATTAAGGAGTCAATCAAGTTACACAATGCCAACTTGCCAACTATCTTTTGGTTGATCATTCCCAAGCAGACTTTTTTGTGTTTTATTAAATCTCTTTGCCAATGGCCTGATTTCACAGCAAAGACAGTGCTTATCCTTCCTATTTCAAGCTTCTAATAGGAAGGAGGGGTGTTATTTCAATAATTCTTTACCATAACTAAAGTGTGGATGGTGATGGTAAGGGTACTATTCACAGCAACTCCATGTTATTAAAGGATATTTTTTCATCCCTAGCTTTGCTTTATTGCAGACCTTGAAAGGAGCACATAGCATGTGGGTGACCCACATAAGGTCAGGTATATCAGCACTCTTATCCCATATGAATCCTCATCATAATAAGCAATTAATAAACACTTATATGACAAGAATCATACTAGGAAAGGGGAAAAGGAAAAATGCAATTCCTACTCTTAAGAACCCACAACATGTAAACAATCTATAAATAGGAATTGCTAGCAGATTAAAGCCCCTAGACGTGAACCTCAGGACAGACATTTTAAAAAATATTCATAAAGCAAGAAAGTAAATAATTAAAAAAAAAGAAATAAAGGAACTATTTTACATAACTCAATGTTTATGAAAAGAAAGACCAAATATATCATTGCAGTGTAGTAAAATGATTTTTGTATTTCTAGTGAAGATTTAAATTGAAATCTTAGCTCTAGCATCAACTGTGAAATCATCAGCCATGAAAAGTTTTTAATTTCTTTGAGCTTTGAGCTTTTATATTTAAAAACATGCTATATAAATTCATAAAGTCTTGTATAGTGAATAAAGAGTTGTTCACCATGCACACAAATATTAATATTTCTTCCTTTTATTTTATGATTTACAATAGAAAACTGGAATCATTACAGAAAACAAAAGGCAGAGACATTTATTGTCATGTTCTTTAGGAATAAATAAAAAGGAAATTGTAGTGAGAATGATGGTCAGAGTTGGGACTAGGGAAATCCAAATAAGGGGTCTTCTAGAGACACTTTATGAAAGACAACAAAAGAAAGAGAGAGGGAGAGAGAGAGAGAGAGAGAGAGAGAGAGAGAGAGAGAGAGAGAGAGAGAGAGGCACTTTTAAAAACACCATTGTCAGGAACAGGTGGGTACCTATTTTTGATGCTAGAAAATGATTTCTATATCATTTAATGTTGGTAAAAAGTGGCACATTGAAACTTTCCTCCATGTGAGAGTAGTGTAGAGGGGACAATGGATGAGAAGGGCCACTTTTAAATCTTTCCTATGGTATTAAATCTATGTATTCTTGTTCAGGCATAACTATATTTTTTCCTGCTCCCTGCTTTTTCAGGAGGAGCATAGGATACTAGGCACCACATCAATGAGGAATCAAGCAATCAGGAAGGATGGATGTGAAAGGGAATCAATGAAATTGAGAGTTAAAACAATATTGAGAATGAGAATGAGTGTCAATGTAAAATGGGGAAAGAGGTTTTTAAAGTATTTGTGTTTTCTTGAATCAAAACATATATATATATTTATATATATACATAAATTTATTTGACAATATAAATTGAAGTCATTACAAAACTCCATGTATATTTTAAACTATATCCATTTTTCCATACCATATTTCTCTCCAATTTTTTTCCATTTCTACAACTTATTCAGTTACATTCAGTGGATGATGCTGGCTAAGTCACTGGACCTCTCTAGACCTGAGTTTCTTCAGGTCTTGTTTCATCTGCAATGCAGATAAGCTCTAAATGATAGAATTAGGCAGCTATGTAGCAGAATGTATAAAGTATCAGACCTTAATTCAGGGATAATCATCTTCCTGAATTCAAGTCTGGCCTCTGATATTTACTAGCTCTATGGTCCTGTTTGCCTCAATTTCCTCATCCGTAAAATGAACTAGAGAAGAAAATGGTAAATTTTCAATACCTTTTCCACGAAAAGCCAAATAGAAACATGAAGAGTTAGACATGATTGAGAATGACTAAACAGCAACAACATTAAATTATTGTAAGGATGAGATAAAATTATATACATAAAAGTAGATTGAAATTTTTGAAGTTTCTATATAAAATCTACAGATTATTGTTCTGAACTGGGTGGAAAATCAGAAAGAAAGCCTGATAGAAATATGAAAAGGATAAAAAAGAGGCAAATGTGTCTATCAAAAGGGATGGGTAGGGACAGTTATTTGTGCCAATTAATAAGGAGTTTCAAAATATTGTTATTAAATAATTTATCTTCATATTAAGAGAAATAGAACATCTTCAGCATGTGCAATTCAAATATAATCTATGTGAAAATAAAATTACCCTGTTGCTAAACAAACAAAAAACTTTTTTATTAATTACATTAAACATCATTAACAATATATTTTCTAGCAAATACTTATCCAGCAATCTGGTTATAGATTCCAGGAGCCTATATCATGTAGGTGTTTCAAAAGGATCATAGAAGTCTTTACCATGCTATACTGTGATTATAAGATACCTTAATATTACAGACAGAAAAATATGGCTCTTTTAAAAAAGATATGCCTCTGATAGTGATTCATTTTTTAATCAGTAATACTTTTTGCATTACAAATTCCACATGCTCACTAATTATACTAGTAATATTTGAATTTTGCATCCTAAGGAGGGAGCATGCTAGCTCTGTGGGAAGACATAGCACTCTCTAAGAGATACAAACATAATTTCAGGTCATTACAAGTGAATTTACAATAGAAGCTATTTGCAAAATAGCCTGAAGGTTTGATTTGGTATGCTTATGCATATAGTGAGTTTGTTGAAGTTACTGAAAGTTGTAGACATTGAAGTGCCAGCTGTGGAAGTCAAGCAGTTCAGGATTTGGGTCAAGGAAGAATGAGGTAGATGTGGGGAAATAAAGTCTTAAGAAATAAGGATCCCTGGCTCTGAATTCAACTTCATTCAGTTCACTTCCATAAGCAATTATTAAGATCCTACTAATTATGTTTTCTTTGTGTCAAGAAAAGAGAAAATAATTATCTGGACAGCAACTTAAGATTTACAAAAGACATTCCTCAAATCAGCCCTATGAAGAAGATTCAACAGTTATCATTATTCAATACAAGTATCAATATTTAGATTTTATAATCAAGGAATATTGGATTGAGAGAAGCCAAATGACTTACCCAAAATCACATCATTAATCAGTTCAACTAATATTTTAAACTCAGATCCAATTCTAAAGTCAGACTTTCATTCTACACTCCACTAAATACTGAGATGGAAGAATCTCAATAGATAATGATGTTTAAGAGCCCATTCTGTATATGTTGGACATAGCCAGAGGGGAAAAAACAAGGAATAAGTCCAATTTGACTAAAAAACTGGGTGCATGAAAGAGATTTTTGTGGGATAAAATAAAATTGTGTCTACATTGTAAAGGATTTGAACTCAGAAATAAGGTGTTCGTACTGTATTCTATTTACTCTAAGGTATCATTAGATAGAAAGATAGATAGATAGATAGATAGATAGATAGATAGATAGATAGATAGATAGATAGCTATAGATACAGATATAGATATATAAGTTTATATAATCAGGATGGTGAAAGGTGGATTAAAGAGAGGAGTCTGAAGGTAAAGAGATCAATTAAGAGGCAAGAAATAAATAAAGACCTGATTTAGGAAAGAGATAATTTGAGTGGAAGGGACAATATGGAAACAATAATGCAGTAGGATTGACAGACTAAGACAACAAAATGAATCTGAAGGTGAAATAATGGAGAGGCAAAAGTTGAAGATAATTTCAAAGTGTCAAGTATCTATGATTGGAAAAATAAGGTATCAATAAAATGTAGAAGTTAAAAAGAAGGTACAGTTTTAGGGTAGAGAAAGCCAATGAATTCAGTTTTTGACATTTTGAGACATTATTCTTCCAGCTGTCAAAATTTAAGACTCTTGGGTAGGTCACAAGCAGAGAGATCTGTACATCTTGATCTACACAAATGTGATAAATATAGAAGCAGATTATGAGAGAAAAGAAAATATCTCTTGAATGCTAAAATTTATTATTATTACAATTTTGCTATGGTTATCCTGAATGTATCTTACTTGTACAAAACTGTTTGCATATTGTCTCTTCTAATAGATTGTAAATTCTTTGAAGATGGAAATGCTTTTGACTCTTTTGTGACACTTAAGAGGTGCTTTATACCTGCTTGTTGACCTGATGATTTGTTGCCATTCTATCAATTCTATCTATAGTACTATATAGTTGTTAAAAACTTTTATTAAGTAATTCAGAATATATACATATATATATATATATACACTTACCTTGCATTTGTGCCATCTTTCTATCACATTACAATAGTTAATCATTTAATTTTCAAAATCATCCATATCTTCTAATAAAAACACTTTAATTTTTATTTAGCTTTTTACCATAATCCATAATACCTCATGGTTAAAATAATCCAAGAGATAAAGAAAAGTTAAGTGAACTTTTATAAAGTTGTCTAAACAACTATAAGAGAATTATTGTCTCTACTAAGGAGGGTAAAGTTATGGGTAGTTAATCTTACAGTGCTTGAAATTAAAGAATTTTGGAATCTCTAGTAGATCCAATACATGGAGACAGATATTTAGATGAAGTCCTCTAAGTCAAACAGGCTGAAATTCTGTCTTTTAGACTGGGTAATGGTTAGAGGTCCCAATAGATCTAATGTAAATCCCACAAAAATATAAAAGCAAAAGAATGGAAACCACATGCAATATAATAGAGTCTCAATGCACTGAGCAACTCCTGACCAGCATGGCTAGATTATATATATCCTTATATACATATGCACATACTTCATATATGTACTTAAATATACTGTTTAAATACATTTTAATTGCTATTTAAGTTTTTTGTTTTAAAAATAAGTAAACAGGATGAAAATATGTGGGATATATGAATAATGTTATGTCCTTTACCATTTTGACCCAGTTTTTCAACTCTACTTTCTTTCCTTTCTCCAGTCCACTTTTCCAACAATAAAGGAAGAATTTTTGTGTGAGACTGATGGATTTTGCCATATTGCCTCTCAACTACTCTGCTTAGAGGGTAATCCCTCTAGTGTGGGCCATAATGGAAATATAGGTACTGAAGAGATTGACTCAGTAGAGTTAACTAGAGATGTCATTTTTCCATGAATTAGCTTTTTCACTCATCACATCATTCATTTTATAGGAAAAGTTTTTTACAGTGGCATTTGACATGAACCCTAGCAAGCCCAGTAAGCAGAAGGTTTGCCAAGTTTTAACTAGAAGCAGTCCATAGTCTTTACCAAAAGAAGGCACAATTTGAGGTATGCTTCTATAATGGATGAGCTTCCTGTCTGAATATTCCATTACCTCATTCATTTTAAAGTCAATTTAGCACTCATAAACCATGCCAAATTTTTAGTCCTAGGGCCTAGGTTTTTTTTAAGTCAACAGAGAAGGTATTGCATAAGTATTCATATTGCAAACTTTACCTTAAAGCCCCACTTCATCATATTCTTATTCCTGAGGGGCCAGAAGTTTTCAACCTCTTAGTCTGTCTAACAATGCATGTACCATTGCCATTTGTGATAAGGAAACCTAACTGAAACTATCAATTCACTTAGTGTGGGTTGGCATCAAGTCTCCACCACTGTAGACTGGCATAGGATTTGGGGAAAAGAAGCTTTGTTGTTGATACAAAACTGGTGCCATGAAGTCTTAAAAGTATATTGTAGGCATTTACTCCAAGGAGATAAATGATAACTAGAAAAGTCCCATTTACATCAAAATATTTATAGCATCATTCTCTGTTGTAGCAAAGAACTGGAAACAAAGTGGATACACGTTTATTGTGGAATGATTAAAGCAAGTTGTGGTAAATGAATCTAGAGGAATAATACTTTGCTTAACAAATGTAAATTTAGTGATATAAAGCATGAAAAAATTTAAATGAATAGTGTTGCAAAGGAAATATGTGGAATCTGGAAAACAATATACACAATGACTACAGTCAAGTAAATAGAAGGAAAAACAACAAAATTAATCATGAGAACTGAATGATGCAAACATTATAACAGCTAAACTTGATCTCAAAGTAAAACTTTTTTTTCAGAAGGGGAGGACTAACAATGTCAGACATAAAATGTTAACTTTCCTCTATGCATTGATTAGTTTTTTTTTAGGTTTTTTTGCAAGGCAATGGGGTAAAGTGGCTTGTCCAAGACCACACAGCTAGGTAATTATTAAGTGCCTGAGGCCACATTTGAACTCAGCTACTCCTGACTACAGGGCCAGTGCTCTATCCACTGCACCACTTAGCCGACCCTGCATTGATTAGTTTTGATGAGCTCTTTTTTCCCCACCTCTTATTTTTTGTTATAAGGGGTAATATATGCTTTGGAAAATATAGGTGATGTAAAAGTAAATTTATCAGTAAAAATATCTGTTTTTAGAATAATGCATCATATTCCATTTAATAATCATAGACTGGTTAAAATGCTTAATTCCATATAAAGTTTCAAAATAACCCCATTGGGAATTCTGCCCTCAATATTTTAATAGATTCAAACATTAACAAATTACACTATCTTTTCTAAGCAATGTCATAGATGTTTCCTTAGATCTTTATGTCTACAAACCTTTTTATCATTAACATTCTTTGGGGCATGGAGTCAGAGAATTACTGAGATAGCAATATTCTGTTATGTAATAATAAACTTTTTGAGGTCCTTGCCTGCATAATACAGTCAAGCATTCCAATGTATTAGGGGAACATACATTTTCTATTACATTCAGAAGTTACATGTGGTCAATTAATTCAAGAGCCCTAGCAAATATGTCACCTAAATAAAGGACAGAAACAAAAAAGACTATTTGTATGATCAAGAAAATAATAGCTCTTGTTCATTTATCCATTCGACAAATATGTATTAAATACATTTTATTATTTACTGGATAGGTTAGTAACCCTACATCCAGGAAGACCCCGGTTCAAGTTGAACCTCTGACACATTCTAGTTAGGGAAGTTTTCCCTTACCCTTTCAGAGATTTTGGCAACTCTCTAAGACTCTAGGCTACAGAGAAACTGCCTGGCTTCAAGGAGATAGTTTCTGAACTGAGAGATCCTTCTAGCAATGAAATTACAGGTCCATTATATTCCTATCTATATATGTGAAATATTATATATTAAATAGTAGGTGGTAGTGTTGTCACTATGGCAGATACTACCACAATAATAATTAACAACACTAAAAATAATTGACATTGATATAGTGATTTAAGTTTTGGAATGAGTTTTTTTCAAATATCTTATTTGATTCTCACAATGATTATGCTACAGATTTTATAATTAACATTTAAGAGATGAGGAAACCAAGGCTATAGAGATTAAGCTAATGAGTAAAAGCAGGCTTCAAAATCTGGAGGAAAAAACATTCTGTAATTATGCATCATTTTTTGGAGGGTGGTTGTTTCATATGGAGGAAGTTACTGCCCTGGAGGGTGGGAAGGAAGTGGAGTGTGAGAATAAGAGTGAAGAAATGGGAGCATTTTCAGCATCATGAGCACAATACAGTAGTTGAAGTATATTGCTGGGCCAGGAAGAGAAATCCGGTGATAATTGTCTAGACTGAAAGTGCCCTTCTGGTTGTGCCAAATGAGTAGGGGCAACTAGCTGGTATCAGAGGATAAGATCTAGAAGAGCCACAGGAGCACACCCCCCAGAGAGGGACCTCACCTCAAGCCTCCAGTCCCCAACATTAGTTTAGGATAGGAAGTGGAGGAAGCAAGTGACAACCGAGGACCTAGCATTAGAACACAGCAGAGGTTTCATTTTATAAAGCATCAGAATCTCTAAAAATCAAATCCTGGGTCTTACTAAAAAGGAAAAAATAAAATTGTCGTCAAGAGGGCCTCAGTAGACTAGACTAGAGCTAAAAAGGAGCTGAAGTATAATGGATAGAGCCCTAGGTCTAGAGAAAGGAAGACAAGTTGAAATTAAGCCTATCCTTATCTTTTTTTTAACCTTAGTTTCTTCAACTATCATCTGGGGATAACAGCACCCATCTTTTAGAATTTCTCTAAGTATAATAAAAGTGATTAGCATATTACCTGGCACATAGCAATTTATTTATTTGTTTATTTATTTGTTTGTTTGTTTATTAAATTTATTCTCCCCCAAAAAGAAAGGGGGACTTTAGTCTGGTCAACATCTTACAGATTTATTTTTAAATGTTTTGCGAACTCTATATCTATCCTATGTGTTTTATTTTATGCATTTATCAACATTATTCTGAGTTCAATATTATGTACTTTATTTAAAGCATTTCTTTGCAATCTTATGCATTTTATTTTGTGCATTTATCAACATTATTCTGCGTTCAGTTTGCTCCATCCATTTTACAAGGCTACCTAAAAGATCCATGACACAGTAGGATGAGTACCTCCTGATCTGATCCAACCCTCTGGTTTTTCAGAGGAATAAACAAAGGCCCAGAGAGGCTCAGTATTTTCCCAGAGTCACACACTAAACCTAGGTCTCCTGACTCCAAACCCAGTAATTTTTCTACTTTCCTAAAATGACAGTGATGAGACAGCTCAGGACCACCTGCAGCAGGGGAAGTAGTGAATTACAAAGGGAAGGGAGGAAAAAAGAACAAGCTTAGACTAAGTACTTTACAGATATTATCTCAATTGATCCTCACAACATTCCTAGGAGGTCAATACTATTATCATCCTCATTTTATAATTGAAGAAATTGAGACACTCACAAGGTCATACAATTAGTGAATGTGTGAGGAAAGATTTACATACAGGTCTTCCTGACTCCAGACCCAGTGTCTGTCAATGCACCATATAAGTAATCTTCGAAACTTAACCTAGAGAAAAATTGAGAAGGAAAAAAAAAGATGAGAGGAGGGGGCAGCATCAGACTATGGAATTCCTTTTTGTAGTAGTATATTTGAATTCTACAATGATACTACAATAACAGTAGCTATTTCAGCAGCAAAGAACAGTACTTCAATTACTCTAGTGGCATTTGGATAATTTTACTTTAGGGTTTGAGCAATGCTTTTCTGAGCTTACACAGTCTCACTGCCCTGTCATGTTCAAGGAAGAGTGCTTATTCATAAGGAGCTGTATCTTCATTCTTAAGTCATTAGTAAAAATAGGTCATAGATCATGTCATGTTGTCTGTAACCTAGTTATAATTCTGGCAGAAGAGAAGTTTTAAAACCATGGTTTCCTATAGAAACCTTTAAAAACTCATTAGATTCTGATAATTACACTAATATCTAAAACACTATAAAAACCAAGAAGCTAATTTTTGCAAAAGATCAGACAGTGAATGTATTCGGGGGGAAGTTTTGTCTCCTGAATTCTTAGGAACAAAAGGGATGGCAGTTCAGGGCTCTAATGTGACATACTATTTCTGATACAGAAAGAAAAGAGAAAGGAACAGAAGGATTGCATGTGTTAGCCGACTAGCAAATGAGAAGTAAAGATATTAGAGAAAAATCTTAGAATGTGACTCCAACTCTGAGCACTGGAGAATCCTCACCACTTGTGATTGATTTGCATTCCTGCCTATGTCTGAAATCATATTCCGTAGGCACAGATGGAGGTGTGATAGATTTTTTGAGCACATCTATTTATTCAGATACCGGATTCAGTTGCTGAGTCGGGAGATGGTAAAGGCTGCTGTGAGCAGATGGCACTTAGGCATTATGGCTTTAGAAACAACATACTTTCAAGATAAGTGAGATGGTAATAATAATAATACTTAGCAGATATATTGCACCTTTGGCCTGCCAATGTTAACTAATTAATCTTGAGTAAACCCCTACAAGATAAGGGATTCTAATTCTCTAGCATGCAGGCAAGAAATGAAGGAGGTCTCTAACATGTACATACTGTGGCAGAATTGACCTGACTGATAAAAAAAAAGCTGCTAAGTTCAAGTTGCAAGGGTTTGTCAATAAGTAATATTTTCAGATTCTCTGTTTTTGTGGGAACAATTTCAATTTGTAACAGGAAATCAGATTGATGAAATGTTTCAGAAGTTTTCATGAATTCTAGATAGATCTAAGTGGATTTGAGTCATTTGCCTGAAGCTAGATAGTCCATGCCTGGCAAAAGGCAAGAATATAATTTAAAATTTTTGGTTCTAATATATGAATCCAGTCATTTGAATATGCATGTGTCCTTCCCTTATACACTTAACTTATATACTCATATACTTAAAAAGTCAAAGGTTCAGAAAAGTAGGTAAGATGAAAGACTTTTAATTAGCCTCTGCTCATAGAGATTTTTTCCAAAAGTCAAATGAATATGATTTATGACTTTGGGCACAAAGTACTAAAGATCTCAACTAGAATGAAGAAGATAGAGTGGTTCATGTGACAACCTGGACAAAAGTGGTCCAAATGGTATTAGAATAGAGGAAGAAGGACTCTGATGAGAGACTTTGCCTGGTAATTCATATTCAGGCCCCAAACCTGGCCCTCTTCTTCTGCAAAAAAGTGAACAAAAGGGACAGCTAGATGGTGCAGTGGATAGAGCACCAGTCTGGAGTCAGGAGGACCTGAGTTCAAATTTGTCCTCAGACACCTAATACTTGCCTAGTTGTGTGATCTTGCGCAAGTCACTTAACCTCATTGACTTAAATAAATAAAATGTTTTAAAATGTGAGCAAAAATGAAGCTAAGAGAATGTTGAACATTTATCCTTAATTATTGTCATTGTAAAATTAGGATCTGGATTCATAAATGCATCATAAAAGTAGAAGATTCTTGCAGAACCATTCTTTTCAATACTATTATTGTTAATTGTTTGCATGTGGAAACCTGTCTTTTTACTTCAAAATGCAATCAGTTTTCATAGAAGGGACAGTGATTACATAAACTAATCAAATAGCAAATATTTTCAAATAAATAGTATAATGTTCTACCTATAGTGTTCTAACTGTGACTTTCTAATCATCTATTGGTTTTTAATTAACTATTGCTACAAGAAACAAAGATAGGCAAATGAATAAAGAGCATGGTCATTAGGAAAATTTTTTTTAAAAAAAGCAAAGATGATGTGGAAGAGGAAAGGTAATGCTAAAAACTATTATCTTGCTAACCATAACTGTTGAGTGTTGTCCCTCCTGTAACTTCCTTCACTTCAAAAAGTGACCAGTGCTGACAAACCATTTATTGCTCATTGGATCTCTAGTAAATGTCAAACGGATCTTTAATCTCTTTCAATTTGAAAACTCCTTCCAGTGAGGATCACATCCAAAATACACACACTCATCCTTGGTACTCTTAGATATGTCATCTCAAAAGTTTGTCAAAGAGATCCACCCAACAAACCTTGCATTCTCTCTACACTGTGAAGGCAACACTGGAGGACTGTGGCCACCTACCTTCTGAAGTCAAAGATAGAATGCTATGGATATTCCTGTTTTTGTTTAGCCAGATTCCTGATTTATATGTGACCACTGGACCAGATGACTGCAGAGGAGAAAGTAAGGCTGGTGACTTAGCACATCATCCCCTCACTCAAATCCAATTTTTTTGACAAGTTATACATCTTCCTATTTTGTATCTCACCATGTTAATAGAAGGCTCCTGAGCAGGATCTTATCCTGTTTCATTTTGTTTTGTATTTTCTATTGTGTATCTTCCAAACTATACTGAATGATTTTGATATGGAGAGGGAAGTCATATAATTTAAAATACAATTCTCTTCTAAATAGCCTTTGATATTAGTATACCTTTCCAGAAGTAAATACTACTACTCATTTTCATAAAATTTCAGCATTAAAACCATTTAATTATTGGGGTTGAAAAGAGTTTAGGAATGAATGAGTACAATTTTTGCCCAAGAAGCAATGTCCTCTAATTTCCTTCATAAGTGGTCAAAAAACATTTGTAAAAGAGCTTTTAAGGTTATGATGTAATCTAAATTTATTGGTTTTTCATAGTCACAACACACAAGCACTACTGGATCTTATATTCTCTATACTATTCAGTCTAATTTGAGAAATTTTCAATAGTTTCATTACCAACATAACAAAATTCATGTCTACTATCCTGACATTCAAGGATCTCTACTATGTAGTTTACCAGTCTTACTGCTCAAAACTCCATATCCTTATATAGACTTTCTGTTGAATTATTTATTCCTGGAATTGTAGAATTGTTTAGGAACTTGGAGATCATTTAGTTCAATTGGTTCCTGAAAAGAGATCTTCTCTAAAATTCTCAACAAGTAGTAAAGTGTATATTGAGTCTATTATGTGCCATATGTCAAGTGTTCACTAAGTCTTTATTTGAATATGTGGAGTAATGGGAGATTCATTACCCTATGAAATAGAATTTTCCATGTTCAGTCTACCTATACTAACTTTATGAAAGTTTTTTCTTTATTCTCTGCAAATGAAATCTATTTCTCTAGGTTATGCCCATTACCGAGTTTTAGACATAGCACTATGAATTTATGTATTGAATTGGGCCACATGGTTCCTTATAGTATATTCTTTAATGCTTTGAATTCATTGATCTTATTTGTGCCTATCTTTTCAATTTATCCCTTTTTCTTCAGTTGATTTGATTTTTCAGAAAGATGCAGGAAAGTATAATCTGCCAGATATTAAGAAAAAATTAAATTTTTGTTTTTTGTATTTCCGGTGCCCAGTCCAGGGCTTTGAACACAGTAGGCAATAATATTAATTTAATTAAAATGAATAGAAATAAAAATCTGTTTAAAACCAGTTAAGAATATAGGTCCACCACTCATATGAAAAAATGATAGTGCTAAGGTGAGTATGATTTCATCAGTTTGCTTCAGTAAAGCTTCCCAAATAGTCTGGCCAAAATCATACTTGCCATGTGATACAACTTAAAATTCTATAAAGACTTATTGAATTAAAAGAATTAAACTGTATTGTACTGTTTTTCTTCACAGAGTTGTATATTTTGCTCCAGTCAGGAAAGACATATATTTGAACTATTCAAAAGACTGAAGTCGAGAAAAATGGAGAAAACCAACAAAATATTGTTGTTTTGTTGATTGTGATGATGATGATGATGATGATGATGATGATGATGATGATGATGACAGCAAAACATGTATCTCTTTGGATCACTACTATTCAGACAGCGATAGAGGCTTAGGGAAGGGGAAACATACATAATGATACAGCTAGAGTA
The DNA here is from genome assembly GCF_037893015.1 of Macrotis lagotis. Classification (NCBI taxonomy): domain Eukaryota; kingdom Metazoa; phylum Chordata; class Mammalia; order Peramelemorphia; family Peramelidae; genus Macrotis; species Macrotis lagotis. The sequence continues at coordinate 226,121,543 of NC_133666.1, read as the reverse complement.
GAAAATGCTACTTCCCCTCATTTTAGTAAGTATCTCTCATTCATTTTCTATCAGTTCCATGAAAGCTCCCATGTTAGAGCATTTGTTCTGGGCTTGATAAGGCTGTACAGGTGGTGCTGCCTCAGCAGGAAATTGTCTTCTTGCTGAGGGACCACCAATTATTTGTAGTGAAACTAAAACAGAGGAATAAATATTACATGCTGATGGATGCTTGTCAGGAAAGGCAGTAAGGTTCTTTCAGTGGGGCTTGTCAGACTCAAAATTTTTAGTCAATCTGCATTTCCAATGGCAGAATGGCTAGAATCCTCCAGCTGCTCCACTGGTGAACCTCAAGATTTATCTCATAAATTTAAATTATAGATGACATAGCAGTGGAATGGAAATAGATTACACCTTTAAAAATAAATCTAGTGCAACATTTGGGAGAAGAAATCACACTTTTAAAAGAAAAAAGTTCCAACGTGCCAGAAGAGAGCTTTCACTTGTTGTCCTATTTACTATTCTCCCCCTCTAAAATTAGCATCTCTCTTATTTCTCTTCTTCTTTGCAAGACACTGTAGGAGATATGCAAGTTTCATGCAGCTCACAGAGTGTTCTGGGTTGCAACTATAACAAAAAGCTTGCCAAAGTTGAGAGCCAGACTGGCAAGGTTTTCTGTTGTGTCAGCATTTAACTATCATTGCAATGTTATCGTATCGCAGAAGAAAGGAGACCATAGAGCAGCAGTGCCAAAAGTTAAGGAACATTTGAAGAAAAGCATGTGCCCAATATCACTGGATGTATTCACCTCATTGGCTACAACTTAGTTTTAATATGAAACAGTCAATTCAACTCTAATTCCATCAAATAAATTTGTGCTTTTCAAATTTATTCCAGGGGATCTTGATTCTGGCAGTTTTCCTGAATCTGATAGTGGTAAAAATAATAAAGGATATTGGTCTGGGAAAAAAAAGGATCTTATAAAAACTTGTTTCCATTATAAGGAATCTTCTCATTAGACCAGGATTGAAAATTTCATATTTGCCTCAATTATGTTTTCTTGCCAGTCTATCTTGACAGTTTTCATGCAGTATATCATTCATTTATTCAACCAACATTGTCTGAACAGTTATTCTGGGTGAGACTAAGTACTGTGAGACATAGAAAGACAATTTAGAAATGGCCCCACTAGTCATTTTAAAAAGTCATGGATTTTTGGAATAGAAAATTATGCTTAATTGAACTGAGAGTAACACACGCACACACACAGACACAATATACTTACCTGGTGGTAAGGACAAAAAAGGACAAAAAGAAAATCTTTCTGGAAATTGTTTTTATTTTCAATATTAATGTTTCAAGAATTTCAAGCAAAAGTAATTTATTTGAATGTAAATGAGCACTATGATTAGAAATATATATATATATTTTTTAAAAACCTTGAAAAAAGCCAACAAATTATTCATTTGTTGCCTTAATTACTTAGTCCTTATCAATTATGTTCATGAGGGATATGTCCTGAGAATAATGTCAGTAAATAGAGCAAAAATTCTGAATAAATGAAACATCATTTTGTCATTAATATGTTTTATAATATAAATTAAATGCTCTCAACCAAGAAACATTTCTGATCATAGTGTATAGAGATTGAAGGGTCTTTAGAGACTATTAAAGCAACCCAGACTTGCCCAATATAGTAAGTAGTATTAAATGAGTGCTAAAACAACTGAAAAGCACAAAAATATCCCAAATAATTTCTGTTTAGCTATAAAATCTTCAAGAATTATTTCAAAAATTAAGAAGTAATAATAGTAATTGTCATTGTTATTATTATTATTATTATTATTATTATTATTATTATTGAGAGAGGATGGAAATTGAGGATATCAAAAAAGAAGTCAAAAGAAAAAATCAAAGATATCTTAACAAATAGCATAACAACAGATTCATTGAAAAAGATCTGATATTCAAGGTGCAGAAATGGAAGAAAAAAACTGAGAAAAAACTGTCACAGGACAACAACACTGGAAAAAATACCTAAATTCTCTGTATGCCAAAGAAACAAACTTTGAAGACAAATTACAGAAACAATCTAAGATTCTTTTTCAGAATTAAAAAAACTGAAAAACATAATTTAGAAAGTCTTATAAGAAAATCATTCAGAAAATTTGAATGAGAAGATAAGATGCAGACTAAAAAGACTGTAAACTGAAAGAAAAATCTTTTTTAAAATGTCATGATAAAATTCAACTTCAACATTAAATCACAAAAACTTTAAAAATATTTTAGTAAAAAGTTTATAACACTGTTGTCATTTTCTAATATGCCATTTCAATAGACTCTTTTTTAAAAAATTAATTTAAATAAAAGCAATTAAGATAAATTAAAATAAAAATTACTTCTGAGAGCATTGTAGCAAGGGGGAAAGATGCAAGCATTTTTAAGTATCTACCATGTATCAGATAGTTCTAAGTGTATTAACAAATATTTTCTTATTTTGTTCACACAACAACCTTGGGAGTTGCTATTGTGATCCTCATTTTACAGTTGAAGGAACTGGAGGCAGATAGAGTGATATGTCCAAGGTCAAATATTATATGTTCCCGTCTTCCAACTATAAAGTCACAACACTAGCTCTGAACCTTACCACATGTTGTTTTGTATTTTGTCTCATTCTGTCCTCAATACAGTGAAATTATTTTTCTAATGTGTAAATCTGACCATGTCACCCTCAATCCTGTTCACTGAGCAATAGAGGGTTTTATTTTTAACCTCCAGAATTAAATAAAATCTCCTTTCCTATCATTTAACTCAGTGTGGAAGTATATTATGTTGAAAAACTTCATGTCTTCTGCAAGTTATTTAGTTGTTTTGTGTTCATTTTTAGTGTAGTTAGGAAGAACCTGACATAAACTGGAACTATAATAGATCCCCTATGAAATTTGTATTTTGAGCCATATTTAGCACAAAAATATTTAACACTGGGACAAAAGGGGGAAAAGTGTTTTCAGCAAAGAGTTAAGGCTGTTCACTTCCTACTTTTCCATTTTTTTTCCACTTCATTCTCTTATACTTATTGTATAATTCATGCATTCTGGCATTTTTGTATATCCCTGAACTTGATGTTCTATTTCTCATTTCTGTGATTTCACTGGATGGATATCTGTTCCCCACATCTAGAATCCTTTGTCTCTTGACTTTTACCTCTTTAGTTCCCTGGCTTTTTTCAAGACAACTCAACCTTAATTCTATAGAATGGCTTTTCTATCCTCCCTTGACTTGTCATTCCTTCATTCAGATTACATTCTGTGTATATATAAATTTATATAGGTATGTGTGTGGATATATATATATATATATATATATATATATATATGTTTGTGTGTGTGTATGTGTGTGTGTGCATGTATGTGCGTGCATATATATATATACACATATATGTATAAGTTTATATAGGTATATATATTCATATATATATATATATATATATATATATATATATCATATTATTTTCCTTTTTTTCCTACATCCTGAGAGAATGCTTTGCATTGAAATAGAGATCTTGATTTATTTACCATTTTTGTATCCCCCAGTACTTAGCACATAAGTGACCAGTCATCGACTGAATGACTGTGGATTTAAAATTATCTCTATTTGTATATGACATCATACTATACAGGAAAAAAATGCTAAATAATCAAAGAAGGAAAATTAATAACTTTTGCAATAAATTCATAAAATCAATAGCATTTCTTTGTCATAAAAATCAGAATAAAAAAGAAAACAATTTCATTTACATTAATAATTATGTTTATAAAATATCTGTGATTTGATACTAATCTACAAATATGACATATAAATGCTACCATAAAACAGTTTCTCCAGAAATGTAGGACTATTTATGAAATTGGATAGATATACCTGGTCCATGTCAATATAATAAAGTTATAATATTACTGAAATCAACCTATAGATTTTGCAATTGCTATCTGTTTAGGGGATATTTGACAGAACTAGGTAAAATAATGACAAAATTAAATTGGAGTAATAAAAAACAAGAATTTCACTGAAAATTATGAAAAAAGTTTAAAAAAGAAAATGAAAACCTGACGAAAATATCTCAAATTATATTATAAAACAGTAATCATCAAAACTATTTGGTGCTAGTTTTGGTACTTGTTTGGTAGTAGTATTTGGTACTAGTTAAAAATAGAAAATAATAACCACAGAAGAGACTAGCTGAACAAGTTTTAGAAGTAAATAACTACAGTAGTTCGGTAATTTTTAAAACTGGTTGCAAGGGACTAGTGGAGGGGCTCTTAATGTGACAAAGGAAAATAGAAAACAATTTGGTGGCAAATTAGTTTAAATGAACAACTTAAACTATAAGTTCCAATTTACAATTGGATAGCCTATCTAAATAAAATGATCATATGAAGAGAAATAGAAGAGTATTGGAGGTCATAGGTTTCTCAATATGGCTAGTTAAAAAATGTATTACTGAGAAAGTTAAAGAACAGATTATAAAAACGAAAAGAAACTTTGATTATATAATATTAAAAAGCTTTTATATAGAGAGAATCTAAGTTACTATATTAAGAAGAAAAGTAGTTTATTAGATAATTTTGCATCAAGGATATCTGATAGAAGTATGGCATCTATATATGTATTAGTATATACGTATATATGTATTATTATTAAATGTATTAGTAAATGTATGTATTATGTAAATATATGGATTAGTTAAAAAAAAAACTTCTCAGACTAACATTCTCCTATAAATAAAAGGTAGAAAAATTAGGAAAATATATTTTGCCAAAAAAAATTTAAATTTATTTATTTATTCTTATCCAAATACACATGTATATTTTTAAATTACAAAAGTTCCTTCCATCCACACTTCCCACACCCCCCTCCCCTCAGCAGCAAACACTCAGGTTAGTATTGTACATACATAAATTGATAAACATGTTTACAGATTAGTAAATTTTAACATGAGGAATTAGGATTAAAGGAAAGAGATACATAAGAGTTAATTTTTATAATGTGTTCATCAGATTCTGTAGGGCTGTTTTTTTGTGTATGTGTGTATTTGTGTTGTTTTGTTTTATTTTTCTTCCTCTGAATGGGGAAAATATAGTCCATAGCCCTAATACAGTTGTCCTAGCTCTCTGTACTGCTCAAAGGAGCTGCTTCCATCAAGGCTGTTCATTTCAAATGTTGTTGTTGTGTACATTGTCAAAAGATATTCAAGATATTCACAATCATCTAACATTTTTCTAAAATATTGAGAAATGCAAAGTAAAATGACATTGAGATATTGCTACAAAATTGGACACATAACAAAAATGATAGATGACCAGAATCAGTACCTGAGAGTCTATGGAAAGATGAATCTACTGGTATACTCTTCCATGAGGTAAGAATTAGTCTAGCTATTGTGTTAAACTATTTAGAATTATGCAACGGAGAGTACAACGCCCTATGAGAAAAGTCACTTAACAACATAGTACATCAGGCAATCAAGATCATATATTAAAGAGAAAGTGACAATCCACACTGGCTGAGAAAGTTCCCTTCCCAAATATTCTTATATCAACAAAATCATAGATCCAGGCCAAAAAGAAAGTGGAGAATGGCTGTATACATTATAGCATTATAAATGTCATGGGATATTATTGAGTGGCAAATTTGAAGAATGACAATAAATTTAGGAAGTCTTGATGACCTAATGGAGAATGAATGAAACAAAAACAAAATAGCAATATACAAAAAATACAATATTGAGAATAGACATAGCTAAAAGATAACAAAGTACTAATTAAATGTTATGATGAATTTTGATTCTAGATGATTGGTGATAGAACATTTTTCTTTTTGGTCTTTTAAATATCTGAGAGTAAAATGTTATAAAAGAAAAAATCTGTCAGTCCTAATCGTTACTTTGATCCTGTGTGCTTGTGTATGTGTGTGTGAAGAAATGATTAGGAAATAATCAGGGAAATGATATTTACTTGACAGAATCAAATTTAATAGCAAAACAAAATTTATACATAGCAAATAAAATATTTATGTTCCCCAGCACCATGAAGCCTTTCTATGATACAGAATTTTGAAGGGTAATTGAAAGTACTTCTTCAAGTAGTTCATTAAATTGAGGAAGACAAATTCTCCAGTGAAAATTTTACAATTGCTACTGAGTACCTTAATGAAGTAGAAGCTTACAATGACACATATGACAAGAATATATTGGTTATTGGCAAAAATATGCCTCATCTCCAAACAGGGGATTATGATCTAATTTACAGTATTGTTGTGAAGAAAATATTTTCTATATGAGATGAAATATAATACCGCATCGTCATTCATGCTGTAATCTCCACAAAATCTCAGTAAAAATAAAATCCTGAAATAATACCAGTCACACAACTAATTGTTTCCACAGAAAACAAAAGTGGGAGAGAATGCAGATCATATTTTTGATAAGCATAGCAATCTACCTCCGGCCCCCGCCCCATGTTACAGAAATGCTCTTTGTGACAATTTTCTGTGGAATGTGTTAATACTTAAAACCTACATCTATGACATATTCTTACTTACTTTCCTCATCAAAATAAGATAGCTTTCAATGAGATACAAATAGTTTCTCACAAAAGATTTCCTTGGGATCTTATAGTTCATTTTTTACAAACTTAGGATCATGACTTTAATGCAAGATAATCATTTTGGTGGCTGAGATTGGGGAAAGCGCTAAGCACTAGGTTTTTCTTTTATATACCAGCTTCAATACCAAGAAAAGAAAGATAGACTAGATTAGAGTTTAAGAAGTATCACTATATTTTGAATTCATGCAGAATTTGAAGTGAACTTAAAGCCATCCAGTCGATCCCTCTCACTTTGCAGAAGAGAAAACTGAGGGAAAGTTAGTTGTCCAAAGTCAAAAGCTAGGATGTACAGAAAAGACAGAATTTAAACCCAAGTTGTATAACTCCAAATCCAGGATTCTTTTCCACTATACCATGCTCAGATCAACAAAAAAAAATGAAAGTCTTCAAAAAGTAGTTAACTCTAGTGCCTGCATTGTTTTCCATCATTTCAAGGAAATTTGTTATTTTTTTGAAGGGGGAGGATAGAAGGGGAGAAAAAACATCTAGTCAGTTTATGATTTTTCAAAACATCTCACTTTTCATCCTTAGAAAGTGGTGCCTGATCCTTGACAATGTCTCCATCATTGACATGAATCTCTGGGATTTAGAAAAGCAAGGAGCATTCTGCAAATAATGCTGTGGGAAAGAAAGAGTGTTGTGCATATGTGGCAAATTCAGTGAGATGTGGTTGAAATACCTTAGACATATTATAGATAATTAATATAGTTCTGAGGAGAGCCAGCCCTACAGTAATCTCAACAGAATGTCAGCAAAAACAATCTTGAAATAATATCAGTCACACAAACAACTGCTACCATAATAAAAGGAATGTGGGAAGAACACATAGTATCTTTGATGAACATAGCAATCTATCACAAGAAAACTTTGTATTATTTAGTCAATCCAACAACCTTGGCTGACAGATTCTTTAAAAGGAGTAAAGCAGCACATTTTGAAATTTGTAAAGTGCTTTTTTGTTTGTCAAATACATATCCATACTGTATTTCAATGTTCTGCAGCCTTGACATTTATGTCGCGTTATAAACTTGCTAAGAAAAATGGCAACTCTGAGTCCTCCAATGAAAGCCTTTTTGAAGTTGATAAACAACTCTCACTGCAGCTTAATAGATTCTCTAAGCCTTAAGTCCAAATGTCAGAGCTAGTGAAACACAAACTATGAAAAGATTATAAAAGTAAAGGGTTTGTTGCTGCTTTCATTCCTGTTACTTGTTCTTTAGAAGATTTTTACTCCAATAGAACACAACACATCATATGGTCTCTAATTAGCACTGGCAAAGAAAAATGAATTGCAGAGTTCAGAAAGATGAAATAGAGATAATATGGCTTGGGGATATCAGCTTCTGTGTACATCTATTTCATGTTATACTAGTGAGCAGATAACTAAGAGAGAAATCTCAGCAGAGAGCACTCTTTTTAATTGCTATCCAAACAACCTGCATCCTAACATATTTCCAGAACATGGAAAGATTTGAGAGGCAGAGTAGTCAAATGTGTATTACCTAGCTTTCCACAAAAGTTGTTCATGAATTCTTATACTGAAATGGTTGCATTTACTAGCACAATTGATAAGGCTAACTTTGAAAAGTAGCATAAGGATATGAAGACTCCTTAGAAGCTGTAGGAAAATAAATGGCTGAATGGAGAAAATTGTGCTACACATCTTCTTGTCCTATTACTGTTAACGCCAGCAGTCACAATCAGTAGTTTATTGTATAGGGCAATCTTGTTGATTAGAAACTAGATTCAAGTTCATCAAAACAGCATGGTATGAAACTCATCCTTTCTATCCCTACAGAAATAACATGCATCTTTATAGACATTTTTATTTGTAGAAATGCATTATGTCATGACTATAAGTATTGGCTTTGAAAATGTATATAGTTCCTTGTTAATCACATCTGCTATTCTTTTCTCAAAAAGCTAGAAGATAAGCCAGCAAAATACAAATTCAATCTTTTGTGGCTTAAAGAACATGGCTTTTTCCTCATCACCGTTAATGCTTCCATTCAAAGCAATGACCTTAAAATAATTTGCTTTCTCAATTACTTGTTTTTATTATAGAATTAAGGCATATTAGTAAATGTACTGCTACATAATCTTTATTGAAAGACAAAAAACAAAAATCACAAAGAAGTTAACTTGCTTGATCAACAATACAATTGATTTGTGACAAAGTGCGATGATTAAAAAGCAAAGCCAGAGAATTTCCATTCTAATGTCTAGTCACTAAGCCAAGTTGCTTTATCAAGAAAGTTCTGTCAAACTGTCTTCACCCTTACCAGTCTGACAACAGAGAGAGAGAAGGGTAAGCTTGGTAGCTTAGCAACAAACTATAGAATGTAGGTAGTAGGACTTCCTTTACTTTCATTTCCTGGGCTAATGATTTCAACGGCCTCCCAGGTAATATAACACTTCCACATCACCAAATCTCCTTTTTAATATAAATACTGACCTAGAAGAAGACCAAGATTGGCATTTTAAAATTAACTAAAAGATAATGTGAGTGAGTAGAAAATGTAGAAGAGAAGAAAATAATACCTACCAAGAAAAAAGAAATGAGAAAATGGTTTGAGGAGATCACAATGCCACAAAGACTCAAAGAAAAATAAGAGAAAAAGAGGACAATTTTATCTAAATACTTTTGAACATGAATATTTTTGAATGCTACATATTTATATATGTAAAATATATTGCAAAGTATTATATGAATATAAATATACTTATATCATACTTCTTTTCAAAAACTTCAAAGAATTTCAACTATTAGATTAAAACATTTTACCCATTTAATTTCCCTTGAAATTATATACAGGGAAGGTGCCTTCCTTTCATCTTAATGAAGAGTAAACTGAAGCATAGCAGTAGCAAATGATTTCCTCACATGGGAGGCCAGTGATAGGTCAAATTCCCTCTCAGACCAGGGGAAATTTATTTAACCTGTTTCCTCATCTGATAAGGAAAAAGAGTAGACTAGCTGGCATGTCAGGTCCCCTTGAATTCTAAATATTTGTATATAGGATGATTGGGTCAACATCATTTAAGTCAATGCACTTTGCATTTTTCATCCAGTCATCTTGAAGAACTCTACTGTCATTTTGAGATTACCCATCCTCTCTCAAGAATAAAAAGATACCAAGAAATTTAGTCAGATATTATATAGGCAAACACACATATCTATCTATCTAACTATTCATTTATTCATCATCTATCTGTCTATAAAGAATAATTTGTCAAGTAATATTTTGGGAAACATATGTCATTAATGAGTTGAGAATCATTCTCAAAAAATAATATATCTGCAGGATCCACAGTCAAAGGCAGAAGGTCACCCTTGTCTTTTCAAGATTGAAACTTTACTCCACACGAAATAGGAACTGTTACTTCCTTTAAAGTTTCTCATCTTCTATGAATATTTTTGTGTGCATTAATTTTCTTCCTTGGCTAAAAGATGATAGTCACGGTTTATTTATTTACAAGTTTTTTATATCCAGTTGTTTGTCCTCCTAAAGGAGGTTCATTCCATGGTCTTTGAAATCCTGTACACTTACTCCAGCACAAACATTTTCACAGTAAAAACAGTAGTTCCAGACACCACAGATGGAAATTTAAATGTGGTGTGATACAGCACATCAGGAGCCTGTTAAGGTAACTGTGCTGCAATCTGCGAGTTACTCTTGCGAAAAGATCCCTTGGCATTTTCTTAGCAAGAGCAGGGTGTTAGCCCCGGTGTTTTGGCTGGGTTTCATTTTTCAAGTCTGTGGGCTCTGACCCATCCAAATTCTTTCTCCATTCCACATCCCACAATAGGTAACATCATTCTGATGCAGATGAGCTTGGATTCCAGGGTTGGGTTAAATGGTCTGAGGTGACCTAATTGAAGGATGGGGATAACAGGGCACAAAAAAAGTGGCAAGAAATTTGGGGTTTAAAAACAGAAATTATTCTAAACATTTTTGGATTTTCTTTTCCATTGAACTCTGATTGCATTTTCCTTTCCTATCAGATGGGTGCTTAATTTAAAAAATTGTGTGAATGTGGACTAACTAGGACTAACTGAGGTGAGGAAAAGAAACACCACTAGCTAATTCTGTCTGTCTGACTGTCTTTTGCTCTCTCTCCCTTTATATAAGCACAAAATCAACTGTTGTTCATCCTTGCTTTTTGAAGAGAATCAATGACATCACAGGCTAATGGCTTGACTTATAAGTGAATTGGATTTAAGTGAGCCAGATTTCCATAGCCATAAGCCTCTCTTTTTCAGAATCATTGAGGAAGAGTGGCAAAACAAATCGGGATGAGTGGTAATGGGATATAGTGTTTCATGTTGGCATCTTTGATACTTGATTAAGTTCTAAGCTACACAGTATGAAGATTTCAACTGCCTTCATGCCATTGCAGCAAATTGTTCTATTTGCTTCATTCTGCCAGGGGTAATTCTACTGTGCTTGAGTCAGCATTCCCTAATTCACAGACAGGTTTGAAGTTAGTTGATTACCCTCAACATGGTTTATCCCATATGCCAAGAGGGTTTTACTAGAATGTGACTGCTGAGCATACAAAAATTTCTTGGAGACATAAGTGAAAATTTAGTGACTGGTAGGCACCAAAGGTGGATGAGTATCCTGAAAACTTTCATGCCAGTTGTACTTGTTCTTGAGCACTATATATATATATGTGTATATATATATATATATATACACATATATATATATGTATGTATGTATAAAAAACCATTAAGGTCAAATAACAATTCATATTCATAGTTACTGTTTATTTTTCTACTTTTAAAAACTTCACGATAAAAGAACTTTACATGTACATTGAATCATTTAATCCTATTAATTCTAACACTTGTTCTGACTATAGAAAAAGGTCCTCACTGTCATATCATCAAAATATGGGTTGGTCTCATGGTTAGCAAGTAGAAATCAGGATTTGAGTGCTGACCCTTTGATTTTAAATCCACTGTGTTATATAACTTGAAGGGATGAAGAGAGTGACTCTTCTAAAGGGTAATCATCTTTTTTAATAAAATTATTCTAAATAAACTTCATGTTTACTAGGACTTAAACAGGAAATATTCAGTTTTAAGAAAGTCCCTTCCTAAATTACACTATGGGGGAATCCAAGTTAATATATCATGAGACTACAAAAAAAGAAAATATCAGATATATCAACCTAAGCAACAGCTATAAAAATTCTACTATGAACAAAAGGATAGAACCAGTCAAAAAAGCAAAATTACTCAACACGACAAAACTAACCAAAATAGTCACATAGATATTAGTAATTACTGAAATAACTATTACTTATGAAATATTTTAAAATTAGCAAAGTAATTTTCTTTTTTAAATTTTCTTTTTGTTCCTTTTTAATTTATGGAATAAAGCAAGTACTTCTATATTAAAGTATAATAGAATATGATTGTACTTAAAACTACAAATTAAATTATGTACAATTTGGTAGTTCCTTTATATAAATAATAAATCATTTAAATTTGTTTTTTTCTTCCCTACTCTTCTATCCTAAAGGTATATAACATTAGCTACACATACACACATAAGTAAATTATTCTATATACTATTATTTATCAGTTCTTTCTCTGGATGTAGATAGCATCTTTCTTCCTTTATAGCTAATTTGAGTATTTATAATAATCAAAATTATTTATTCACTCAAAATAATTCTTATAATATTATTGCTATTACTTTTTATAATGTTCTCTTGTTCTGGTCATTTAATTCAAATATTTCATGGAAATTTTTCCATGCTTTTCTAAGATCACTGAGCTTATCATTTCTTTTTTTGAACTTATTTCTTATAGCATAGTAGCCTTGCATCATAATCATATACTACAAATTTTTCAACCATTCCCATATGATGGACATACCTACATTTCCAATTCTTTTCCATCTCAAAAGGAGTAACTAGAAATATTTTAGAATACAAAAGTTCTTTTCCTTTTCCCCTAAATATCTGTGGAAATAGATCTAGTAGCAGTATTGCTAGATCAAAGGGTATAAATAGTTTAATAATTGTACATAAGTCCAGATTGCTCTCCAAAATGGTTAGATCAGCTTACAATTCACCAGCAATGAATTAGTGACTCATTTTTCCCACATTTACTCCAGTATTTGTTGCTTTCCCACTTCAATCCTTTTAGACAATCATAGATATAAATTGATATCATAAGGTTGCTTTCATATGCATTTCTCTAATCAATGATGACTTAGAGTATTTTTTCATATGACTATAATTTGCTTTGATCTCTTCGTTGGAGAAATGCCTGTTCATATCCAAAGTAACTTCTGTACATTATCTCATTTTGAACTCACAAGTATATGAGTTACCAATTATAAGAATTTTGCTATTGTTTAGTCATTTCAGTTGGTCTGACGCTTCATGACTTCATTTGGGATTTTCTTAACAAAGATACTAAGGAAGTTTTGCTATATCCAAAACTGAGGTAAAACAAGATTAAGTGACTTGCCCAGAATAGGGCTATTAAGTATTTGAGGTCATATTTAAACTCAGGTCTTGACTATAAGTCCAGGGTTCTATCCATTGAGTCACCTAGCTATCCAGTTACAGGTTTTCCAATCTTCAATGTTCTAAAGAGGGAAGTTGAGAGGGGTGGAGCTAATATGATGGCATAGAGGCAGAAATTCCATAAATACTATAAAATTATGATTCTAACCATATTCTAGAGTGACAGAACCCACAAAAAGACTGGGTGAAACAATTTTCCAAAATAAGACAACTTGGAAGATCTGTGGGAAAGGTCTATTCACTGGGACTGGGGTTAGAAAGAGCCACAGAGCATGGATCAAACCAACTCCACCCTTCCAGAATTGTCAGTTGGTGCCTGGGTTCCTAGGGACCCCAGGGTCTGTGGCAATGGGAGTGGTTTTCAGATCTCTCAGCATAGAAATCACCAAAGACAATTTGGAAGATTAGAGGGGAAATCTCTGCCACACTCTGTGAGCATGGAGCCCAGACCAGAACAGATCTGGAGGTAGACCCACCCATACTCAAATCCAGGTCTCAGTCTGGGCCCCTATAGTACCATAGAGAAGTAGGGACCCTCCTCACAGCTCCAGGGCAGAGGGGAGTGTTTGTGGTCATCCACAGACTAGAGCGCAGGTCAGGAGAGCAGTCAGAGCCTCTCATAAGACCTTGAAGAAATTAAGGTCCCTGGAGGGGATGTCCCAAAACCCCCAAAGTTTTGGAACTGTGTCAAAATCAGATCATAGACTGGGAAAATGAGAAAGCAATAGAATAAAAAGAATCTGACTATAGAAAATAACTTTAGTCCAAAGGAGGACCAAAATATACCCATCCAAGAGACAGAGTCAATGGTATCTGAGCACAGACTGAAGTACACATTTTTCCCTCTCATTTTATTTTTCTTGAGGTTTCTCTAACTTTGATGGGAGGGGGGTATATGTTCACTTTCACAACAAGATTATTGTAGTAATGTAAAAATAAATAAATAAATCATGAAACATTAAAAAAGTATAAGATGTAGAGCAAGAATAAATGTGCTTTGATTAAAAAAATGGAATAAAGAGAAGGATTTGAGGTAATGTGGATGAGAGATAGGAATTTGAATCCAAGTCATTTCAACTCCCAGACAAGTACTTTATCCATTAAACCTCAAAGCCCAATTTTATTTGGTATTGATCAATGAACCAATCATTGTCTCGATGGAAAAAAGACAAACTAGCACATTACTTGATTATAATTTTCCTTATAATTTTCTTTTGAAATTTTGCTTAAAAATCTGTGTCAGAGGACTATTCCCTTTTAATTTAGAAAAAAAAGATACCTTATTGTCTGATCTTGTTACCTCTTAGACTTCTCCTTAAGGATATGATTTCTCTTTCATCACACCCAATTTGGATCAAGGTACAACATGGAAACAAAGTAAAGACTGACAGAGTGCGTTCTGTGGGGAGGAAAATGTAAAACTGAAATAATATCTTTAATAAAAAATAAATTTAAATTTAAAAAAATCTGTGTCAGAATTTTGTACAGTTCATATATGAAAAGCCTTGGTATTTTTATACATGTTACCCCCCTTTATACTCATTAAAGATCAACATAAGAGACTAGATAAGGATAAAGACAGGAATAATAAATTCTTTCATTTAAACAACTATAAGGATATGCTCTCCCACTACCACTTTATTGGACATTTCAAAAATGTAGAATCAACAAGAGTTGCAAAAGCATTGATAACTTAAATAACTTAACCAGAGGCACCTGGGCTATAGGTGTCAGAATAGGGCTGCACTCAGATTGAGAACCCTCTCTTCCCATTATACTTCATGGTGTCACATATACCTATTAGAAAATTGAATACATTTGTTATGTTTGGACTTGTATTTCTTGTTTGCTTTTGTTTTCCTGCTACAAATATCCATCCCTTTTAAAACTTTCCATAATCTAACTGTGACCTATCTTTGCAATCCGATTTATTTTACTCCACAAGCTCTAGATCAGGGATTTTTTCCCTAGGTATGTAATGGTGCACTTATATTATTATTTTCTGGTGAGTCATTTGTTCAATTTTCTGTGTGAGTCCTGCAATTCAGATATTGACAAACACAATAAATCAGAAAGTGCTTTATTATTTTGTTGATTATCTAGATTTAAGAAAGTGCTGGGGGTGGCTAGGTGGCACAGTGGATAGAGCACCAGGCCTGGAGTCAGGAGTACCTGAGTTCAAGTCTGATCTCAGAAACTTAGTAATTACCTAGCTGTGTGGCCTTGGGCAAGTCACTTTAACCCCATTTGTCTTGCAAAAAAAAACTAAAAAAAAGAAAAGAAAAGAAAGTGATGGACGAAGTGTTATAAATGTAGCTTTTTTTTTAACAGTGGATTTTGCATTTTCAGAAAACAGGTCATTAAACATTTACTCTTAAGATCCTGAGCTGATAAATTGTAAATGGATGCTCAATAATAGATTTCAGAGGGTCCATCAATTTAGGTGAACAAAATACATCTTTTATTTTCACTAATCTAATTGAAGTCTAATATTGCCTTCAGTTATTACAAAAAACATTTGAAAAGAGGTCCATAGTTTTACCAGAATTCAGGGAGGATATGACACAAATATGTGAACCTCTCTTCTAGACAAATTGATTTACTATTGACCACCAAAGTCAATATTCTAACTCCTTTTTCTGCACTTTTAAATGAAATATTACCATTATCCTACATGACTCAAACTCACTTCCACTTAATAATTTGAAACTTTTGTTCTCTCTGAGGTCAATGATATTTCTCTCTCTCTCTCTCTCTCTCTCTCTCTCTCTCTCTCTCTCTCTCTCTCTCTCTCTCTCTCTGTCTATGTTTCTGTCTGTCTTTGAATTCCTAGCACCTAACAGAAAACCTTGAACATGAAATAGGCTCCATAAATGCTTGTTAAATTGATATAAATGGAAAAATACAAAAAAAATCATTTTTGTAAAAACAAAGAGGCAGTTATTTAACCATAAAGCAATCAAGGATTTAGGTTTATTTCAGTTCCTTTAGGACTTTCTTTTACGAGAACTGAGGGGAACAATGAAAGAACCTACAAAATCTATGAGATGCTTTTGAAAGGAGAATAGGAACATTGTTTCAGATCCAGAAACAAGGATCTGGAAGTGGAGAAATCCAAGAAGGATATGGAAAGGGAAAAATAATTTCTAATGCCAGCATACTCATCCACTGTGGTTTGTTCCTTATTAATGGGCTGGAACTCCCCAGGGGAAAAAATGGGGAAAATGTAGTGGGTCTAATTCAGACATTTTCATAATATCACTGTAAGTAAAGAGAATGAGCTATTATTTAACCACTGAATTGAAATCTGAAATTTTTCAACTACTTCTACTGACCTCCTATAGACCAATTAGAGATAAATAATTATTGTCGGTAGACAACCTCAAGGAGAAACAAAAGATTTCACTTTCTCCAAATGAACTCACAAAATTATTCCTTAGAAAAGGAAATATGTCCTGATGGATATACACTGTGGTAGCCTGTAAGAGTATATTGAATAATGAATTTTTTTCTTTTAATGATTTTACATGAAGGCTATGTTTCTGAATAGTATGTAAAGTAGGCCTCAGTTTGGCTGAATTGTTTGTTTCAAGAATCTTTTCCACTGTATTGATTGCTAGATAAATACCTCACTGGTGAAGCAGATCAATAATTTGCAGGTCACTGGAAAGAAGAGCTCTTCCAGGAGTTGCCATTTCTTCTATATGAACTGCCACTGAGAGTTAAGAAATTGGAAATATAAGGTCTACTCCCATAATTATTTTTATGCAAAAAGCAAGGAACCCCCTTGATTTTCACTTTTCAACTATGCAAAACGACTGTTCTCGATGGACAGCTAGTTGATGAGCAAATAGAGTGAAATAAGTCCTGTGTAAAGAACAAGTAAACCAGTTTAGCAGAAACAACTTATGATGTGGAGTGCAACAGTAAGTCAGCCTAAAATGCTGGGATGGAGTTAGACTGTGCAGAGCTTTAAAGACTAAAGAGAGGTTGCTTTTAGATCATTCAGGCAATAGGAAACCATTCAAGTTTTTTGAGCATATGGAAGACATGGTCAGAATTATGCTTTAGATATCTCCACTAGTTATTTGAAGGATGAAGAGAAAAGAGGAATACATAAGGAATTTGTTTTGGAGGGTTTTTGAAAGAATTTAGGTAAGAGATAAAGAAGGTCTGAATTAGGGTGGTGATTTTTAAGGAAAGGAAGTATGTGAGATATTTTGTGAAAATAAATTTGATGAGATTGTTATTGCAACTTGTTTGACATATGGAGAAGCTCCAAGTTCATAAACCTAAGTCATTGGAATCAGTGATAACTTTGACAGAAATTGTATAGTTAAGAAGAGACAGATTTGCTGAGTTTCAGATGCCTATAGAACATTCAGAGAGAGATATTTTGTGAACACCTGGTGATGAGGAACTAGAATTAGAAAAGAAATGAGAAATGAAAATGTCATCAATGACTATATCTTAGCATAATATCAAAGCTGTTAAGTGCTGTAGTGGATAGAGTGACAGTCCTGAAATCAGGAAGATTCATGTTCTAGAGTTCAAATATGGTCTCAGCCCTTTACTAGCTGTGTGACCTTGGATAAGGCACTTAACCCTATTTGCCTCAGTTCCGAATTTGTTCTTTAAAAAAATGAGTTGGAGAAGGGAACTGCAAAACACTTAAGTATCTTACCCAAGAAAACTCCAAATGGGGTCACAAAGAGTTGGATAGAACCTAAATGAGCAAACAAAAAATATGTCGTACCTGGCATATAATTCTTGTACCCAAATTAATTCTGAATAAATGAAAAAAGTTCATTTGAATCCTCTGCTTATAGATTATAATTGAAACAATGGAAGTTGATTAAAAAAACCACATAATTTCTCTTCTTAGTTCTCAAATCTCACATAACTTAGCCATATTCAATTTCCCTAAAATTAAAGAACAAAAACTGAGCTTAATAAGTGAAGGCCATATTCAAGAACTATATGTCAGCCCCAGGTGAGGAGGCCTTAAAACCTTTTTACAGATAGCATTATTACCCTTCCTCCATACAAAAAGAAAATAGTCAAGGAAATGAGACTGAGATATCCTCCAGACAAAAGCAAAAACCCTTGGTGAGCATATATTTTGATGTTTAATGTCTTGTCTGATGCTGATAAGCAGGACAATGCTGAATAAAGTGGTTTATATATATATATATATATATATATATATATATATATATATATATATATATATATATATATATACATATATATATATATATTTGGGAAGATGCCCTCTGTTGTAAAAAATGTTCCACTTTCTGACAGAGAAGTGATGAACTTAAAAACCAGAATGATTTGGATGGCTAAAGGGAAAACCTTTTTGTGAGACTACGTGTGTTTTTAATTGGGATAATTTTTGTTGCATTGGAGAAGGAAGAGGTAGCAAACTTCTTTTTAAAAGATGCATTTTAAATAATACATAAGAATATTTTCCTTTGAAAAAGAAGGAAAACATCTATAAAAACTTGCCTATTTCTTAATGCTTTCACACAGTCAGTCCTCATTGACATAGCTCATGATGATGTTCATGCTCTGATTTTCCCAGGAATTCCCTCAATATCAAAGGTAGTTCAGGACACTTATATATGTACTTGTGTCTGTAGCCAAGATCCCCATGAAATGGAACAAATTGAACTTTGAATTCCCGAAGCTCTGAAATGGTACAGTGATGTTATAAAGCATTCTTCTTAGATGGAACGGCACAATGGGGTCATCTTCACCTTGAAGAATAAGCAAGGAACATGATATATATATTTCACATTTTCATCATTTGCAAATTTAATTCCGCTGCTAGTGATGGGGTCAAGGAAGAACCAATCAAATCCAGGAAAGAATCAGTAGACCACTAAAAAATGGATGGCTTTTTGCTTCTTCACGTATATTTGTAAATGGATATTCCAATATGAGGGCATCTGGAGGAGTTTCTTGTTCACATAAGTGCCTTACTAAGTTCTTTGCAACTCCATTGCCCAGTGAATGGCCCCAAATATACACAGGCTTGTAACCACTTCTTGCTTTTATCCAGCCAAAAACATGTAGCGCATCATAGGTCATTCCCCCTTCTATTGGTGTTCCTATTGAATCACCCCAGCCTCTATAATCAAAGGTGACTACATGGTAACCAAGGGAACTCAAAACCTTATATAATGCCACTCGATGGTCTCCTCCTCTACTGCCAGCATTTCCATGTAAATAAAGAATGATAGGATGGTTAGAAGCCAAGGTATTCTCATACCACACTTGTTCCTTTCCTTGAGCATTCTTCCATAAGACTGCAGGGACTGTATGCCAGACTCCAGCAGTTCCCCCATCTTCTGGCTGGAGGTAGTAATTATAGGTGTGATTTAACCCTTGCTCCTGTGGCTTTTTCAAGTCAGCAGAATAGGGAACCCTCATAAAATTTAAGAAAATCAGCTTAGCCTGTATCCCAGAACAGAATTTTACAAGAAATGGAAAAATGAAATGAAAAAGGAAAACCATATATAAAAAATGTGCCTATTTCCTTTCAAAAAAAAGAACCATCTGTAAAAACTTGCCTATTTTTTGCCTTCTTCTTCCATCTAATTCCATCAAAGAAAGGGTCAGCCAGGTACAGACTGCTTTAATAAATGTGTCAAGGAGTTGAGAAAATAAACCTGTGGCCTGGAAGCATCACATTTCTTCTTGTACATGATTTTTGATGATATAATTCAGCAGAAATTAAGAATGAAAATAAGTAATGGCAATAATTATCATTGTCATTTCCTCATTCTCTTCCTTTTTCATTCCCCCACCAAAAAAAAATCCAAATTCTCCTACTCTAACTTTTTTTTACATTCTTTCTTTTTGTTGTAAATCCTCAAGTGGGAGACAAATGTACAGTCTTAAGTATCCAGATTCTTTGAAGATATCTAATTATGTTTATTTAATGGTCTTCCCTGTCTTTTTTTCTGATCCATTCCCTTCCCTGACTGGTGGTATAAAGTACAACTTCCCCCAAGAAGTACTTAAGTCTCCCAATACACCAAATGGTCAACATTTTATTTTAGAGTTTCTTTTAACAAGGAAACAAATCGAGTTACAATACTGAAACTTTTAATACAACTTCAACTTAATTAATTCTAGACAATAATAGTGCAATGAGTAGGTTGAACTAGAGAACCTTTAGGGTCTCTTCCAATTTTGAATGACTAGTATATAAAATTGTGCTATTGGGTAGATGAACTTTCCCATTCTTTTATAATCTTCCCTGACAAATCTAATTTAAAAATCACTTTTATATATCAAAAGGAATAGTAAGTTGTACATAGTAGATGTGCAGATTATAGAAATTCTTGTTTTATTCTATAAATTAAGAATAAAAGAATTAAAAAAAGAAAGCCATTGTGTCAAGCACTTTAAAGATTTTTTTAATTTAAATCAGATCTTTCACTTTATGCTGAATTTATATTCCAAAGTGCATTGTTGTCACTTCTTCACATAATATATTCCAAGGAGTAAAGTATGTGAATTCAAAAGTGGTGGTCCCAGAACAGCTAGGTGGATAGAAGACAATCCCTGAGTTCAAGTCTGGCTTCAGACACTTAGTAATTACCTAGCTGTGTGGCCTTGGGCAAGCCACTTAACCCCATTGCCTTGCAAAAAAAAGCAAAAAAAATAAAAAAAAAGTGGTGGTCCCGCTGTCATTATTGATTAAAAGAGATGATTTCAGAAAAGCTGAAAGTTTTGCTCTATTTCCTCAAATCTACAAGTATTCATTTTATATATATATATATCTTGATTGCAGGGCATTGAAAAAAATATGAAATTAAGGTCCTTTCTTTCAAGGAGCTAACAGTCTAGTAGAATTCATAGGATATAGAAATAGCTCTAATTTAGCATATGTCACGTTAAATATACCAGATAATAATAAAAGTGTATTCTATAAAAATTGCAAGAGAAGATATTGCCAAACCTGGGATCACATAAAACATTCTGGAGAAGATGAATGAATGAATAATGAGAACTAATTTCTATGTAATTCTAATTTCTTTATTAAGTGCTGAGGACTCAAATACAACCCCCCAAAATGTGAAATAATCCTGAAAGAATTTACATTCTAGTACAGTGAAATTATATATCTTCAAATGCTTGGAGTAGATAGTCTCCCAGCTCACTGATGGTTTTAATGCCTGCCCTGAAAAAATAGGTTGAGTGTGAGGAAACAATAATGTCAGAGCTTATGCCAAGATGGGCTGCATGCAATAATGTGATAGGATGGAAAGCATGGCACTTGAGAGCAGGAAGGCTGGGTAGGGATTCAATTTAAGAGGGAGAAGGGGTGTTTAAAATAAGATGAATAAAGGCACATAGTCATGAAAAAAAGTGTGAGTATTCATGGATACAGAAAACTAGTCTTCCTAGAAAGTCAAATTTATGGAGGGGAGAAATAAGCAATATGATTAGAAAAGTAGAATACAGACTTATTATGAAGGACCTTTAAGAGAAAAATTTACACTTGAAGTGAAAAAAATTATTAGCAATTAGAGTTGTACAAAATTAGAATATTATTCCTTAGGAAATCATTTGTTCAGCATAAACTGAAAGATCTGATTTAAATTTTTAAAAAAATCTTTATTCCTATTGTAGGGGGTCTTCAATCAATAAATCCACAACTATTATTTACTATGAGTTTCTTGCCAGATGTGCTACTGAAGTGACTCTTATTCAGATAAAGCATTAGACTAAATGACTTCTGGGGTCACTTGAACTCTTAAATTCCATGATCCTGTGAATATCAGACATTTCACCATTTTATTTGTTATACTTTCATTTGTATCTATAAATGATCTTAGAATAGCCTAACTTAGATGGACCTCATGCAAAAAAACTCTACAAGTTTGTTTTTCTCTGTTTACATGTCTAGAAGACTAAGTATCATGGAATTTAGGGACAGGTCGTTTTGAGAATCTTGAGAAACAGAGGCACATGGCAGACACTTAATGAATATGTATTGTCTTGAATATAAAGATATTTCATTGTAATGGATATTTGACCTTCTTTATTCTGATTATTCATAGTAGATAGAATTCTTTATAGCTTATAAATGTCCTGATGACCCTTATAGAGAGGATAGAAGATTGCTTAATGACACCTTTGCTATCACTATAATTATGAAATGTGTTTTTCTTACAAATAGGTGGTGAGTTAGAAAAGACAGAGCTTAGCTGGAAAACTTTTCTCCTTAAAATAGAGTCAGAGTCAGAGCAGAAGTGCATTTTATGGGGTTTTTACCACACTTCATTTATTTTCCTGTAATGAAATGATCATCTTGTCCAGTAGACATAATATATAGGAAGCAATGGGATAATTACAATAGAATGCTTCCTTTGATGATGTTTGTCTACCTGGTATATGTACACGCTTCAAGAATTTTTCAGTTACTTCTATTATATAGTTTTAAGAAGAAAACATAAAGTTTGTGAATTGTTATCTAGACAAACAAAAATCCTATTGTCTTTCTTCAGTTGGACTCTATAGAAATATGCAAGTTGTATTCCCATTAACTTATGATCATATCTCTTGCCTATCTTTGGGGCAATTTTATAAAATATAATACTGGTATTCTAGATATGGGATTTGTGGTTTTACCCAGGGCTGTTTGCATGTGGACAGGATATGATGTATCTCAAGTCAGGGTTTACAGCTGTTGCTTATCTACCACAGTTCACAGATGTAGGCAGATGTGACCATGTTGACCTTATGAATTAGAGTGTGGGAACAGGGTAATTCCCATGGGAGTGGATGATATTACTTCATTTGGTAAGCACAATTAAGTAAGAAACCCTATATAGGTGGAGCTAAGTTTAAAATTTTAAGAGATTGGCACTGAATTAGATAACCAAAATTAGGAAGAAATGCACAAATTCTATATCTGTTTGAACAAAAATGTCTAAAATCCTTTGGCCTTGAGAAAATCAAAGATTTTCTGTAGACCCTGTTAGTATAGGTCCCACTGGGTGGGACCACAAAAGAATATCAACTACATAATTGCAAAGAAGGACATTCCCACTCCCTCATCTATAAAAAATGTTAGGATTGAGATGTTCACGTTCTTCTGAAAATTGCAATAATCACAGTATCTTGTACAAGCTTGACACACAAATGACAATCATAAACAATAGGGGTTAACTCGCTGACAAATTACAGGACTCTGATTCTTCAAAAGTAGAAGACCTTCCAATTTGTGTAATTCTCTCTGGAACTCTTGGGAAATTTTTTCTTTGACTACTTCAACCTTTCTTTGTCTTAGAAATTTTCACTTTTTAATAATAAAAGAGTATTCTAGAGACTTCTATCCCATTAGTTCATGGCACTGAGAGCTTCTAAAACTGTTCGGATAGAGAACTAGATTGGAAAATAACTGAGTAGGGAAAAAAGAGAAATGCAAATTATCTAAACACTTCTTCCTTCTCCCTAGCACACAGTCACATGCCTATATGGTTTGTTTTGTTCTAGACTCTTCACACATTAAAATGAACAAGGATTGTTCATTGACTCCTCAATTCATACTGGATAAGATTCATATAAAAGCACTTTTTAAAGGGGATAATAGTACCTAGCATCACTTAACTTTTGCTTCTTTGGTTATTCAGTTTAGCGTTCTTGGATCCCACATCAAAGGGCAATAGCTGATGTTTCAACAATTACAAATTTTGAACTTATTTTGGCTACATTTGCAGTAAATCAGCTTCCTTGTATCTTATAAATGGTCAAAAAAGGTAATAGAGTCACAAGATGCAACACAGCAGCAAATTCTTTGACTGACTAAATTATCTACACAATACAGATAATAATGCTCGCCACCTACTTTGGTAAAGTACTTTGAGCTCTTTGCAAGAAAGGTACTATATTTAACTACTAGGTAATGTTATTCAGTAACATGATGTGAATGCAAATAAATTTCTGTCAGTAGTTTGGCAGATGAATTCTGGATTTGGTTGATTTCCAAATTTAATGCACTTTCATTTTCTTTCTTTCTCAAAGAAAATTCCAGACATGTAATGATAGTTCTCAAATTTCATTCCTAAATATTCCTATATTTCTAGGGCTAAAAGGCTCTTTAAGAGTCATCTATCTGGTACATCCCTGTGAGCCCATGCGGGATCAGACATCAAGGTATATCTGGCTGATTGACTTAAGACATGCACAGCTTGCTCCTATGAGAGAATATCAGTAACTTTTCAAATTAACAAATTATTTTCAAATTAGCCATATGCTTCATTTTGTTTGTCCAATTATTTTTCAGCAAAATTTCCCTTTTTTCCCAATTCTTAAACTGGAGAGAATCAATTAAATTACTTAGATTTTAGTTTCTCATTTATAATATTTTCAAGGCATGATATTCTTAAAACTAATCAGACTGTCTAAATAACAGGAATTAAATACAAAATACTAATGTTCTTCCATTCTCTAAATTCAGGATGGATATTAATGCAAATTCCCACATTTTGTCAAATTGAATTTTATGAGTAAATTTAGTATGCCCTAGACAAATACAACTTAATCATATATTAATCACATAAGAAGTCATACCTGTAAAATTTTAAGATGAGTTCAACTGAAAAAATAGAACCATTGAATGATAATGTATCAGTAATAAAGGATTACAAAAGATCATTTATACCAAAGCTGTAAAACTCATTTGGAAATGAATCCCTGCAGGTCACATGCTGACATAGAAAATCACAAATTAGTATTATTTATATTTTATTGAATTTTTATTTATTTTGTTCAGTGTTTCTCAATTACTTTTTTATCTGGTTCAGATGCACTTGAGAGTTTTTGCATAGGCGTTTGACACATATGATTATAACAATCCAAATCTGAAAAAGAGTTCCATCTTTTGACATTGCTCATAAGGATCATCCAGCTTCTATTAGAATTTCAGTGATGGACTATTCACTAGCTAATAAAGTGCTTCATTCCACTTTGAGGCAGTCCTAATTTTCAGGAATTTATTCTTTTTATTGAGCAAAGTATTACCTCTGAAAGTTTTACTGATTATTGTTTCTAGTTCTTGACTGTCACGTTCAAGCAAAACAATTCTTCTTCCATAAAATGGACTTTGAATTATTGATAAAAACAATTAGTTCCATTTTAGTCTTCCCTCCAGGTTAAATTATCCAGTTCCTTAAAATAATTATTTATGATAATCATTTGGACTCTCCTCAGTATTCTTGTTGCTTTTTTCTTTGCTCATTCAAGCATGCCCATGCTCTTCCTAAAATTTAGCATTCAAATTTTAATACTCTACTCAAGAACTAGAAACAATGCTTATAACCAACAATTATAGTGATTATAGAGGCTAATGTATAGTAGAATTGTAGCCTTTTTCTATGAATATTATGTATTTATCACTACCCACAATAAAAGACTGGTTATTCTTAATTTCCCCAAAAATGGAATTAATGCAAACTAAAATGCATTAACTTGTTTTGACTTCGAACCATTCATTCATTCAGTGTTTTCCTCTCTCTCTCTCTCTCTCTCTCTCTCTCTCTCTCTCTCTCTCTCTCTCTCTCTCTCTCTCTCTCTCTCGATAGTATTACCTGTCTCATTTACTTTCCAAGTGCCTCCATAACTCCTTTCTTCTTAAGCATTTTCCTTTCTCATTCCTTCCATACTCTGGGATTCACTGAGATTTGGCTTTTTTATGATGATAACACACCCTAGACCACATTATACAGAATTACTTGCACTTTTGCTTCTATTCTCTGGCTCACTGGTTGTGGACTATTATTAGATTCAGCATATCACTTAGAATCCAGAAAATTTTGGTCATTGATTCTGCTGTCTGATACATAAGCTAAGCAACCTTGATTCAGAACAACTGAAAATTTGGTTAATGTGCCATCTATACTGTCATCCAACTTATTGATTTAAATGATTAACTTAAAAATACCAAGGATGGAGCACTTAAAATTGATACTGATAAATGTTAGATTCTTCAGCATAATCAATCAATTTTAATATACTAATTTTACTGTTGTCTAGCCCTCATTTCTCAATTTTATCAAAAAAGTATGTTTTGACTTTTCTCAAAGATTTGCTGAAATTTAGATTTATTTTTCCAGTCTCTAAATCTAGTATTCCTGTCAAAAACAGAAATAATATTCACTTGGTATAATTTCTAGGGCAATTTTAAGTTACTAAAGTTTAAATCTACTCTGAAACTTTTGGAAAATAATAAACTTGAAGAAACCATGAAGACTTTTAGTAACATGACTTCTTTATAAGTTCTCTCAGTAATAGTTATCAACCAAAGTTTAAAAACATACTCTAGAATTCTATCAGCAATTAAAGTCAAGCTCCTTAGCTCATAATTTGAAGACATCACTTCCAATTTCATTCCACTTTGATTAGCTTTTTAAATAACCAGGATACTATAACCCTCTTGAGTTCTGTGGCGCACACACACACAAATACATAAATATACACAAACACACAAACTTACACATATAGACACACATTCTTTCTGTACTTGAGAATATTGTGCAGGTACATGACCATCCAGTTTGGCATGTCCCAAAATTCTTGGAGTAGATTCAAACTTTAGAAGCTAAAAATAATGAGTAGGAATAAAGTTAGGAATAAATGATAGTTTTGGGGGAAAGATAATGACTTCCATTTTGACATGTTGATGTAAATTATCTAATGGATATTTAGTTCAAGATAACTAAAAGGCAGTTAGAGATGAGAAATCAGAGGTCAGTAGAGAGATTCAGGTAGGAGAGGTAGATTTGAGAATTAATTAACTATTAAGCATAGGAAATTAAATCCATGGGAGCTAATGAGATCACCAGGTAAAGTAGAATAAAGGGAGAAGGGAATAGGACACAGTTTAGAATCCTGTTCACCTGTGGTGAAAAGGTGAAATCTGCAGGAGGATCTAGCAAAGGAAACTGAGAAGAAATCATCAGATAGATAGAAGGAGAACACAGATAGAGTGGTGTCTCCCTCCCACCACCACCACCACCACCACCCCAAAAGAAGAGAAAACATTTCAGGCAGTTATAACATAACCAAAAGCACACAGATAGGAAAGTACAGAGTTCTGACTTTAGAGAACATAAAATGTTTTAATTTAGCAGAAAAAAAAATAGAATCAAAGATCTAAAGCTGGAAAGACCTCCAATCATTAATTTTATTTTATTTTTTACTGTATAGAGCAATTTATTGAAAACTGTCAGAGATGCAGAAACCATTTCTATTATCTTGGGGTTAGCAATATTCCTTCGATCATGACAACAGTATAAAGAAAATGTTTTTTGTTTTTTTAATTGCTTATAATTTTTGTTTTTATCCATATTTTACTTTTCCAAATACATATTATGAAAGGTTTTTTTAACATTTATCTATATGCCTATGTATATTTCTAGGTTACAAAATTTCATTTTGCCCACACGTCCTACCACCCTCCCTTCAGTGTCGAACAGTTAGGTTTAATATTGCATTTATACTTTTATGTTAAGCATATTTACAGGTTACCTATTTTTGGTATGAAGAATTAAGATTAAGGGAAAGAAATTGAAAAGAAGTTTTTCTTTTTAAAAAGTGAATGCAGGGGTAGCTAGGTGGTGCAGTGGATAGAGCACCAGCTCTGGAGTCAGGAGTACCTAAGTTCAAATCCGGCCTCAGACACTTAATAATTACCTAGCTGTGTGGCCTTGGGCAAGCCACTTAACCCCATTTGCCTTGCGAAAACCTTAAAAAAAAGTGAATGTAGTGTTCCTCGGATTCTGAAGGATTTTTTCTTTTGTTTTGCTTTTCTTCCTCTGGATAAGGATAGCATTGTTTAATTAACATTAATAGAATTTCCCTAGTTCTCTGACCTACTGAGAGCAGCTGCACCCAAATCCCAATGTTATTAATGTGTACATTGTTCTCTTGGTTCTACTTCCTTTGTTCAGCATCAGATCCTGTAACTCATTCCATGCTTCTCTAGGGTCCAACCATTGTTTCTTATAGAACAATAATATTCCATAGCATTCATGTACCATGAATTATTTAGCCATTCCCCATTTGATGGGCATCCCCTCAATTTCCAATTATTTACCACTACAAAAAGAGTTGCTATGAATATTTTGGAACATGTGGGACTTTTCCCATTTTTTAATTACTTCTTCTGGGTATAGGCTTAGAATTGGGATTGCTGGGCCAAAGGGTATGAACAGTTTTATTGCTCTTTGTGCATAGTTCCATATTGCTCTCCAGAAAGGTTGGCTCTGTTTCTAATTCCACCAGCAATGCATCAATGTCCCAGTCCTCCGCTCTTCCTTTCCAACAATGATCATTTCCCCTTTTTGTCATCTTAGACAATCTGATAGGTATGAGGTGCTAACTCATAGCTATTTAATTTGCAGGTCTCTAATCAATAATGATTTGGAGCATTTTTTCATATGATTGTGTTTAGTGTTAATTTCTTCATTTAAAAACTATCTATTCATATTGTTTGACTATTTATCAATTGGGGAATGACTTGCAACCTTATATAACTGATGCAGTTATCTATATGTTTTAGAAATAAGACCTTTATCAGAACTCCTAGGTGTGAACATTGCTTCCCAGCTTTCTGCTTTCCTTTTAATTTTGGCAACATTGATTTTATTAGCCAACTATTCATTTTAAAGATAAAAAATTAATTATAGTATCATATCTCTAATAAACAACAGATGTGAGATTTGAACTTTCTTTCTCTGACTCCTGAAACATAAAAATTATTTTAGCACCTTTTATGAGAATTATTTGAAAGAACTGGGAATATTTGACTGTAAAAATACTGAGAGTGGGTTATGATATTTGTCTTCAAGCATTTTAAGGTCTGTCAAGTCAATGAAGGTTTCAATTTGATCTGTTTGACCTGGAGAAAAATATGGAAGTGTGTAGAAATTATAAAGAAATATATAGAGACAAAGTCAATCTTGATATAAATAAAGACTTTAATAATTAGATCTAAATAAAAGTAGAATAGGCAAGGGGTATACCTCATTAGAAATTTTCACACAATCAAAAGATGCTTTTTCATCTTTGGGTTAGAATATATGGTCCCCAATGGATAGAATACTGGCCCTGGTTTCAGGAAGACCTGAGTTCAAATCCAGCCTCAGACACTTAATAATTGCCTAGCTGTGTGACCTTGGGCAAGTCACTTAACCCCATGGTCTTAAATAAATTTAAAAAATTTTAAAGGAATAAATGGTCCCTGACATCCTTAAACTTTGAAATTCTGTTATTCTGATTAGCAAAAGATAAAACTGTAAAGGTAGGTTAAAACCAGATTGTACATAGACTGGAATAGCAGGCAAATGAATTTGGACTTTATTCAGTAGGCAATGGGAAGTCTTTACAAAGTAATTTATTTATAAGTCATAGAATTTGATTAACATATCTTCACA
The DNA here is from genome assembly GCF_037893015.1 of Macrotis lagotis. Classification (NCBI taxonomy): domain Eukaryota; kingdom Metazoa; phylum Chordata; class Mammalia; order Peramelemorphia; family Peramelidae; genus Macrotis; species Macrotis lagotis. Next base: position 226,091,890 of record NC_133666.1, on the reverse strand, counting down.
AATATCGTAGATTTGGTACAATGCCCTCTCATATTATAATTTCTCCTAATGTTATTTCTAATAATTTAAACAGTGTAATATCATACATAATACATGTCAATATACTTTGCCAATAAGAGATGTGATATTGCTATGCTACTCTTTCATATTTAAGATGCATGAACTTGAGACTTAAGAAAAGGCTCTCACATCCTGTTAACCAGAGCAGCCAGAAAGATAATTGTGAGTAAAGTTAAGTGAATAACTTTTTCTCAGCTAAAAGTTTCATTACTATGAGTTTGAGAAGACTACCAGATTGATGTGATTTCTTTTAGTGTAATCCTTCTAAGGAAAAAAAAAACGAAACAGTAGCAGGCAGTTTTCATATATTAACTTGGTAAAAGGAATAAAATATTTGAAAGGAGTGAATATGTTGCTAAATGTCTAGGCAAAGGATGAGCAAACAGGTGTGTCTTAAGAGGGGATTAGCAAATCACAATATGTCCTAGGCATCATCTTTCATCTCTTAAATTTAATTTCAAAAAAAAAAAAAAGAAAGAAGGTATTGACCTTGGTATTAGGTGAATATGAATCCAATTTATGTCTCTTAGTAGTTTTGTGGTTCTGGGCAAGTCATTCTTTGAGCCTTAGTTTCCTTATCTGTAAAAAAAATGAGATATGGGCATCTAGGTGGCACAGTGGATAGAGAGAAAGTTTGGAGCAAGAAAGACCTGAGTTCAAATACAACCTTAGACACCTCCTGGCTATTTGATCCTGGGTACGACATTTAACATTTTTACCCCAGTTTCTTGTCTATAAAATGTATTAAAGAAGGAAATGTCAAGTGACTCCAGTATCTTTACCAAGGGAAAAAAGACCTCACATGGATGAGACATAACTGAAATAACTGAACAACAGATAACAATGGTCACTAACTCATGACTTGATTTTAAGCATCAAAGGAGATGATATACACAAACTGTTATTTGATTGCTAGCTATTATTACTCTGTGGGTGTTTTGCCACCTCTGTGGTTAAAACTCTATTTAATTCTGAATTAATATTTCAATTTAGATTGGGGGAGGGGATAGTAAATTACTTGGATTCATACTTTTGAGACTTTATCAAATGAACTACACTCCTTCCACCTTTTCAGAATTTCATAAGAAATATAAAGACTTAGAACAAATATAGGCTAGCAAGAAGAAATTCCATCATGTTGGGTCTCTGAAACTGCAGAGGATGGAATACTTGTAAACACGGTACCTTGAGCAATAGTTGCCTTATGTCTTATAGTTTGAGGCCAAGAATAGCATGATAAACTTAGAATGTGTTTATCTCTTGGCAGCCTCCTTTCACTTGCAAGCTGGGAGGGACCAAGACCAATAATTTTCCACCTACAAAGTGTATCTATGCTGGCAGGCAGTTCAATGAGTAAGTCAATTTGAGCCTTCAGATCACAACCACTCTCAAAGACAGATGGACATTTTTGGAAATGATGATGCTATCTTAAAGCAGAGTTTGAGGTTGCAATGTCCTATAGGACAGGCAAATAACCAAAAATCATTAAAAATTTAACACACTTTAAGCTGTGATAAGGATGAGGAAGTACATGTCCCAATTTTCACATTACAAAATTCATTGCTAATGGAAGCACATAGAATGGTACAAATCCAGATGTTTGATTTTTTTTTCTTTTCTTTAATTCTTCTGCTTGACTCTTGTGCTTTCATATTTTGTTTATAGAAAAAAAAATATTCATTGCCTGTCCTTCATTGTTACTTGGTTCTTCCTTCGTCTTTTACTTTCTTTGTTCCTTCCTTCCTTTCTTCTCTCTCTTTGTCTCTCTTTTCTCTGTCTTGCTCACTTTCTCTCTCTCTCTCTCTCTCTCTCTCTCTCTCTCTCTCTCTCTCTCTCTCTCTTTCTCCCTTTTTTCTTTCCTTCCTTTTCTTTCCTTCTTTCTTTCCCTCTTTCTTTCTCTCTTTCTTCCTCATTTTCTCTTTCCTTCCTTCTTTCTTTCCCCCATTCTTTCTTTCTTCTTTTCTTCCTTCCTTCCCTCTTTCCTTTCTTTTTTCTTCCTTCCTTCCTTCCTTCCTTCTTTCCTTCTTTCTTTCTTTCTTTCTTTTTTCTTTCTTTCTTTCTTTCTTTTTTCTTTCCTTATTTCTTTCTTTCTTTCTTTCTTTCTTTCTTTCTTTCTTTCTTTCTTTCTTTCTTTCTTTCCTTCCTTCTCTCTCTTACTTTCCTTTGTTCTCTATCTGAAACATGATAGAAATGCAAGAATACTCATTGACCTCCTCCCACTACATACTGTCACAGAAGCTTTGACTTGTTCCATTTCTGACAGGAATAGTAGCCCTTTAACTTGATGACACCCCCCCCCCCCCCGCTCTCAAGGAACTACCAAATTGATGCTGGACTTACTGCATAAGAGATTGTCCGCCTCAGTACTTCTGAGGTAGAAAAACAGGCATGTGTACCACCTGTTTATTTCAAAAATAACACTATGTTTGTAGGGAGGGAATAACTATTTAATAAATGCCTATTATGCACCAAGCACTATGTAAAATGTCTTACAAGTACTATCACATTTAATCCTTATTGCAATCCTGTGAAGTAGGTCCTGTTATTATTCCCCTATTGCAACTGAGGAAACTGAGTCAGAGTGAGGATAAATGACTTAACCAGGTTCACAGCACTTAAAATTTTCTAAGGCCATATTGAAATCATGTCTTATTGAATCTATGCTATCTAGGTAACTCTGACATAGGCAAGAAAAGTTTGAGAACCACTAGCCTAAATGTCCTCTAAAGTGTTTCCTGAATGTTTATGATCCCAAGGTGACTCTATTTTTTCTTTCACATTACTGTGCCCATGAACAATATCAGTTATTAAAAAAGAGCCAAAGGGCAAAAAAGTTGCCATTTAAAGGACTGTTAAGGAACTTCTTGTTATAAGCATTTGAGACATCTGCTAAAGTTAGGTTTATTTGTGTATTAGGGGTGTTATGTTTCAAATTACAAGAGATATTTTGAGATCATAAAATAGAATTCTTTTTTTATCCCACTGAGTTTGTTTTTTTTTCAATACAATCTTCCATTCCACTGACACAAGTTAATTGGGCAGGATTTACAAGTACAGGTATAGCAACAACTTATAAGTAGAGGTATAATCTCATTGCTTAGGAACTTCATTTTTTTGCATTTTTCCCATAACAGATCTAGTAGAGCTAGAAGATTACAGCCCCCCAAAACTGGAAGATAAAAATAATATTTTCTTTTAAAGAAATACCTTTAATTATAAATTTCCAAATTCAATTCAAATTTGATACTATTTAAGGAGACAGATTTGTTCATCTGATTTTCTTTCTTTAACCTCTTCTTTTCTGGTTGCTATACATTTGTTCCATATGGAATAAAGTGAAATGATTTGTCATAGATTTCACAGGATATTAAAAATAATATTTTGAATTGATCAAGGAATATCTAAAGCAACAGATTTTAAGAAGTTCCAGTAGGAGAGTCAAGGTTCTGTGAATAATTTCATAATGAATTCTTTAATAGAAATTAGCATCATTAATTCATTTTTTTACCTCAGGGCAAAACTAAATAAATTATTTGCTAACCCAGTATGTTCTGCTTTGTCTCCACACCCAAAACACAGATATACCCTACTATCCATTTTTGCCTTGCTAACATAGTTTTATTATCGTTATTTGTTAATACCAGACATATCTGTTGTCAGACTATTCATCTGGAAAAGATCCTTGATAAGCATGTAGTTTATCCTCTGATTCAATGTCTGCTCTCCTTTCACTGGAAAAATAAGCCCATAGGTTAAAGATTTAGAGCTTTAGGAAGCCACTAGGACAAGCTCTTTCATTTTACAATTAGGGAATCCAAGATTCAGAAAGTTTAAGGCATTTTCCCAGGCACACACAGTCAAAGATAGGATATTTGAATTGGGCTTCTCTTACTCCAAGACTACCTATCTATGCTAGGAACCTTCTAATGGTCAGTATCACTACAATGCTTTCTTTGTACCTGCTTTACTCACATTCTTTCTCTAAGAGAGTGTTCCAGTAGATTTGTGATATCATCAGTTTGGGTTTATCCTTCTGTGGTGAAGATTACAACCCACCCACATGTTCTCACCCTATTTTACTATTGTATATTTCTTGCCATAATTTCATCATAAGGAATTCATTTGGTATGCTAATGAACTTCCTCTTGGTCTTTCAAAATTAATTGTGTACTAATTCAATCCAATTTTATCTCTCTAAATAGTACCATGATTTCTCTAAAATAGACAAGGAATTTTCCATGTTTTGAATATATTATAGTAGACATAAAGAAAAAATACCTTTATAGCAGGGACTGGGGACTTCTTGCCTGTTGACCAGGTGCTACCAAGGCAGCTTCAGATGGGACTCAAAAATCAATAAATCCAGAACCTTTTTAGGATTAGGGTTTTTAAGAAGATACTTTTATATGGCCTATGAATGACATTATAAAAATCCTTGGCAGAAACAATGTTTCCTACCCCTGCTTTAATGAGTCACTTAAACCCCTTAGAGGGGATTAGGTAGCTCAAAGGATAGAATATTTGATATAAAGTCAGGAAGAGCTGAGTTCATATCTCACTTCAAACACTTAGTTTTCTTGTTATATATAGTGTGAATTTCCAAAGTTTGAATCTTTGGGTGTATCAAATACTAAGTTATTATGGTCCTTTACAATTGTGCATTGTGTACCTAATTTATTCCACTGATCTACCTATTTCTTAGTCATTACTAAATTGTTTTTGTAATTACCACTTTGTAATAAAGTTCAGCATTGCCAGGATGCTTTTCATCAACAATTTTTTATGTCTTCCCTTGGTAATATTAATATTTTTACAAGTGAATTTTTTTTATTTTTTAAATTAATATAGGTAGAAATTTCATTTTTATTATATTGGTTCAATCAACTCATGATCAATAAATATTTCTCAAATCATTTGATCTATATTTGTGTAAAAGATGTTTTAGAATTGAGTTCATAAAATTCCTTAGTTTGTCTTGGAAGACAATCTCCCAACTATATTATATTATCTATAATTATTTTAAATAGAATTTCTTTATCTCTTGCTGCTGGATTTTTGCTGGTGATATATACATATATATATGTTGATGTTTTCTATGGATTTATTTTATATTGTTTCAACTGCTTTTAAAATTTATTCTCTAGACCCCCTAAGTATGCCATCATATCACATGCAAAGAAAAAGTAATGGATTTGTTTCTTCCTTGTCTATTCTAATTCCTTCACTTTCTTTCTAATATAATATTGAATAGTCGTAGTAATCACTTTACCCCTCATCTTACTGGGAAGGCTTCTACCATATATACATTGCAGATAATGCTTTCTCCTGGTTTTATACTGATTCTACTTTAAGAAAGGGTTCTTTGTTCCTATGTTTCCTAGTGTTTTTACTAGGAATGGGTGATGGGTTTGGTTAAAAACTTTGTATGCATCTATTGAGATAATCTTATGATTTTATTGGTTTTGTTATTGATATGATCAATTATGGTCAATTGATATGGTCTATTCATAAGGTCAGCTGTGATAATATTAAATCAGTCATCCATTTCTGGTATAAATTCCACTGATCATAAAGTATAGTTTTGTATTATATTGCTAAAATCTCCTTGATAATATTTTTATTTGTTTTTGAATCAATATTCATTAAGAAATTTGGTTTTTAGGTTTTTTTTCTCTACTATTGCTTTTTTCCTGGTTTTGGTATCAACATCATATTTGTGAGATAAAAAAATTAGTAGGACTACTCTTATATCTATTTTTAAATACTTTATAAAGTATTAGAATAGTTGTTTAAATATTTAATGGAATTCACTTGTGAATCCCTTTGGTCCTGGGACTTTTTTCCTAGCTGACTCATTTATGCATTGTTCTATATCACTTTCTAGGATAATCTATATTCTCTTGTTAATTGGGCAATTTATATTTTATAATGTTAATTCATTTTACTTAGAGTGACAGATTAAACAGTATTTGACTGGGAAGCACAACTCCTATTAATTGATGGTGAATTTATCCTTTTCATTTTGATTCTGATAATTTGGTCTTCTTCTTTACATAAAAATAACCAAAGGTTTATATTTTATTTTTCGCAAAAATAACTGATAGTTCTGTTAGTTCAATGTTTTGACTCAGTTTTTAATATTCAATTTTATTAATTATTCCTTTGATTTTAAGAATTCTCCATTTGGTTTTTAATAGGGATCTTTAATTTGTTCTTTTTCTAATTTTTTTTAATTCAACCTAATTCATTGAACTGCTCTTTCTCTATTTTATTTAACTAAGCATTTAGAGTTATAAATTTTCCTTTGAATACTACTTTGGATGTACCCTATAAATTATGGAATATTGTAGCATTGTTGTCATTCTCTTTAATAAAATTATCTATTATTTCTATAATTTATTCCTTGACTCATTCATTATTTAGGAGTAGATTATTTTTTCTTTTATTTCAATAGATATTTATTAAATATATTTTGTTGAATTATCATCTAAAAATATGTTTATGATATTTTCATTGTATGTGAGATTTTAATGCCCTAACAAATGACCAATATGGGGGAAACTGTCATGTAAAGTTTAGAAAAAATGTATATACTGTTGTATTCCCCTGCAAGTTTCACCAGAAATCTACCATATATAATTTTTTAAAAATCAGATTTATCTCCTTAACTTCTCTCTAATTTATTTTATAGTTAGATTTATCTAGTTCTGAGAGGAAAAGTTGATGTCACCTACTGGTATATTGTTATTGTCTATTTTCTCATTTAACTCATTTGACTTTTCCTTTGAAAATTGAAATGCTATGCCATTTGCTGTATAAATATTCACACACACATACAAACACAGACACAGACATATACATACACATGCACACACATATATGTAAATACCAAATATATTTATGATTTTATTTCATTTTCTATGTAGTTACTCTGCTCCTTTCATTTATTTAGGCTCCTTTTTATTTTTGTGTTGTCTGAGATCATGATTGCTACTGCTCTCTACTTAAGTTGAAACATAATAGTTTCTGCTCCAGTCCCTAATTTTTCTCTGTATATCCTTCTGTTTCAAATTTACATTGTTTCAAGGAAACAACATACTTTTGGATTCTGGCTTTTAATCCATTCTGTTATCAAAATTCATTTTATGGGTGAGCTCATCCTATTTACAAAGTTATGATGATTCGGGAACAGCTAGGTGACACAGTGGATAGAGCACCCACCCTGGAGTTAGGAGGACCTGAGTTCAAATCTGGCCTCAGACAGTTAATAATTACCTGTCTGTGTGACTTTGGGCAAGTTACTTAACCCCATTGCCTAATAAAAAATATTTATGATTATTAACTATGCATTTGCTTCTATCCTTTTATTTTTCTTGTTTATTCTCTTCTCTCTCTCTCTCTCTGTCTCTGTCTCTCTGTCTCTCTGTCTCTCTGTCTCTCTCTCTCTCTCTCTCTCTCTCTCCCCTCTGTCCCTCCTCAAAAGTCTATTTTTCTTCTGAAGTTACTTGCCTTAAACTACCCTCTCTTCAATCAGTGCTCTCCCTTTATCCCCTTCTCCTTCAATTTCCTTGAGATAGATTTCAAATAAATGTGTAAGTTATTTTCTTTTTGACTCAGTTTCTATGAAAATAATGTTCACATGCTTCCTAACTCTCCTTTTTTGTGATTTTTTTTGAGATATAATTGTTCCTATTCTTCCTCTCCTTCCACTTTCTCTCACTACAGCATTCTTTTTTATCCCTTCATTGTTTTAGATCATAGTTTTTATAAAGTAACATCCCATCTGTCTTTCTAACTATCTTATAACTTCTAACTATGCTAATAATGACAAAGCTCTTAGAAGATACAAGTATCATCTTCACTAGAATGCTTGAAAATCTTTAATTTTATTGAACGTTCATTTTTCCCCTGAAGGATTATATCCAGGTATGTTACAATTGTTGAAATCCTAACCCTTTTTCCTTGTGGAATTTCATATTATGAATCTTTTAACACAGAAGGTGCTAAATCTTGTGGAAGCCTGATGATGGTTCCATGATATTTGAATTGTTTCTTTTTGGCTCACTTCTTAAGGAGAGACATCATGTATTTAATTTGTGAGGTTTCTGTATAGTAGTTAAGATTGGGGCCTATAAGTCCTTTCATTTCTTAAGGCTGAACTGTGTATTCAAACTTGTTGAATAGAGCTTTGCTAGTTTCTTGATTATTCATCTTTCCTACACTATATAAACACTTACATTGAAGTTGTTTGTATGAAGATATATGGTGACCATTTGGAGCATCTTATTAGGTTCTTCAAAGAATTTCTCTACTTCCTCATGTCCTACAGTAGATATTGTGTTGTTCTGGAGCAAATAAATAAGCTAACTAGTCATTCATCTCTTCAAATAGAAACTTGAGGTAGGGTGGTAGAGGGGGTTCCTCATTCCCCTAAGATGCATTGTCCTTATATCTTCTGATTTCAACTGTACTGCAAACAATAATATAAGTATGATCAGTTTCTTGCATAAAAATAATGAATTGTTGGTCATTGAATATATTGAGTATATTAAAAATTAAATTAAAAACTGTTATTCTTAATTACTGAAGAGATGGAAGGGAACTCCACAGGATTAAGGACCATTTCAGTTTTTTCCCCATCATATTCTGGGTCATTTTAACCCATGAATTAATTCTCTGGTGGCAGGCTATATGTACTGGTTCTTAAGCAAGGAAAATAGTCTGTCGTGAGGACTAAACTCTAGCCTATTCTAGGATGATATAAACTATCAGAGTTTACACTCTTCTGAGTTAACTTTTGTAGACCCATGATGCGATAATATAGTTAAAATTGTGCGCATACATGCCAGCAAACATTTTACAAGTATGGAAATTGAGTCACATAGATTATTTGCCCACTCCTGTATAGATAACAAATAAGAGATACAGGACCAGAACTCATATCTTCTGAATCCACAACTAGAGTTTTTTTCCTATTAAGGCAAACAACATCATTGTAATAGTTTCTTTTTAGATATGCTACAAGAATAAAAACTAATATGAATTGACATTTTTACATACTTGTAATTGCTGTTTTTACAAATTTCAACTAAAATCTTACCTTAAACAAGAAACTTTTTCCCACCCGCCCAATGCCTTTCCTCTGTTGATTTTCTCTAGTTTATCCTGTATATAGCTTGTTTGCACATATTTGTTTCTATTTTGTTCCAATTAGTTTGTGCCTTAGTTTCCCCAGAACTTAGTCCAAGATCTTGGATGTAGTGTGCACTTAATAAATGTTTGTTTATCTGACTTAACAGCTATATATTTTCTGAAAGAAAACATGAATAGTTTCCTGCACAAAATAAAACTCCTTGAGTCAGGGATTATTTATTTTTGCTTTTATATTCCTAGTATCTAGCACAGGGTCTTACAAAGAGTAAGTACTAATTAAAATCTTACCAGTTGATTATTTGGCACTTTCAGTGAATTTTATATTTAATAACATATCTATTACAAATTTTAGATGAAGAACTTTAATCACTGTATAGATAGAATATATAAATGACCAAAAAAGATGTTATTCAAAGTGAATTTGATTACAAACATGGAAACCAGGCAGGACAATTCTAAAAATAAACCTTAGAATCTTTATCAACAAGTAAAGCATTCTTGGTGAAAAGAGAAACAAGAAACATAGAGCTTATCCGCTATTGCACTAGATGTCAGAATGCATTCATATGAAGGAATGTCAATGCTGAAGATAATTCTTATAACCACATAGTGCATAGGAGCATGTACACTAATGGGAATTCAGACTTGAGATGATTAATATTGGCACAAGTGAAGTGGACTGGAATATAATGATTCCAACTCACTTCCCTATAGGGGAAGTAAGGAAGGAACAGAGAACATATGTGATTGTTGGCGTGGCCAGCCTATTAGGCAATCATTTAATCAACAAACATTAAGAAACTACACTATGTGCTGGATATATTTTTGTAGGTATATTAAGACAAAAGTGAAATGATCCTTATCCTAAAGGAGCCTAGATTCTATCTAGAGTGATTATATGTAGAACTGGACATGGAACCAGATAGATAAGAGTTCTGATTTACCCTCAGTTCCATGACACTAAACAAGTCATTTTATTTTGTCTAAATTTCCTCATTTGAGAATTGAGGATAATAATAATACTTAACATCTAGAATTGAGGATTAATGAGATATTTATAAAATACTTTGAAAACTTTAAAAGAGTCATATAAACTCTATTATTGGTTATCAATGAAGGTAATTTAGGGAGATAAGTATTAGGAGAAAGAAAAGGAAAATACTCCATTTTAAAGAGGATTGTATAGCTCCAATGGAAAATTTTCTTGATGTTAAAAACTGTACAGCTAAAATCATCTTGACAAGGTAGTTGCTCTCATTTCTTAATGAATATAAGCTTTTCTCGTCTGAGAGGATAGCTATTGTGATGGAGTCTTGTTAGCCCAACCAGAAATGAACTTCAGTGCTTTGGGGTACCTCAAAGGATAGACAGAGATGAAGATTGCCTCCTTTTTTTACTGGAGAAAACATTTTTCCAGAACAAAGTAGACTTGGTAGGGAAAACTCTAGTATTATATAATCAACAGAGAAGACCAGAATATAAAACACCAGTTTCTAATGCAAAGCTCAGCAAAACTTTTTGATCTTAAAATCATCTTTGCTGAGCAAACACAGAACAGGAAAGCAGCTAACTACCTTTCAATTTGTTTTCGCTTCCATTGGCTTGGCCTCCTGGAAGTTTTATGTTAACTTAATTTAGCCTAGCACATTGTCTTACATATAGAAAGCATTCAATAAATATTTTTTAAAGGGAATATGAATTAGTTATTTCTTTGTATCAAATCTGCAAGAAGCCATCTCGATTTGAGTGATGAAGAAGTACTGAGAGGCAGATTGTATTGTTTGGCTCTGTTTCATTCCATTGGAAAGAAGGACAAATGTTTATGAAAGCTTTTCCTTGGCTGTACTTTACCCGCACCTGTATTTTATGCAAAGAAAATGTTTTCTTTTCTAGGAATATTTATTCTGTTTAAATTCAAAATATATAGAGAAAATTTGATAGTATTGTGTTAAGAAACAGGTTATCTTGGACAGGACCAGCAAAGATAGTACAAAGGGAAGAAATAGTGCAATCTGGTTCTACTCATATTTGCTCCACAAAGATTTAAAAGCAACAGACAAATTAGTGATTAGGAAATCTAAAAAGAAAGCCCAGAGGGCAGTCTTCCAGTCCAAGATCATTAATTCAGTTCACAGGCAAGTGATGAGGGCAAGGACTGTGGAACAAGTTGATCTACAACTCTGTTAATCTGACAGTAGTGTGGACTTGCAAATTCAGATCCTAGTTATTGGATGAAAAGGGGGAAAAGGCTCACATTGGGGAAGAAGGGAAGGGAGAACATGTCACATGACTAGTATTCAAGATTAAAAATATATATACAGATGAGAAGAGGGAGAGATAATAAATATAATAGGATACATTAATCTGAATTGATAGAAAAAGGAAAGGCATACAGATTCACAAAAAAAGTTTGCTTTTGGAATACAGTCAATTCAACAGGGAATTTTGGAAAATGGGAAGAGAGAAACTAATGGATGAGAGGAAAAGAGGATTCAATATAATCAAAAAAAAAAACTCCAAACTTGGAGGGTAGAATCATAAATTGGAGTACAAAGGGGAAAAAAGGGGGACTGGGTTTTCAATAAGGGAAAAGAAAGGGGGAGGGGCATCAAATTTGATTACAACAAGCACAAAACACTTGTCCTTTTTAAATAATCATTGTTTAAAGAGGGGTCAGGAAGCAAAAGGAAGAAGAAAAGGATGGAGAGAAATACATGATTAACAATTAGGCTTACCTAAATCCATATGTGTATCATAGCTACAAACATAAATGTGAATGGGAAGAAACCACTCATAAAATAGAAAAGTACAGCATGATGGATTAGAAAACAAAATTGGAAAATATGTTGTTTACAAGAAACAAAACTTACAGTTATAACAAGGAACTGTAACAAGATTCATTTATTCTTGAAATGAATTCAAAATGGCAGATGTAAAAATGATCTCCAACAAAGAGATAAAAAATAGATGATTAAAAGTGATAAAGAAACTACATTATGCTGAAGATAGCATAGAAAATGAATTTAAATTAATTAATACTTATTACATATTCACTGATTGTTATATCATGCAAATATTTAAAGGAAATGTTTAATGACTTTTAGAGAGAAATAGACAGTAAAATTTAAATAGTGAGATACAACAACGTTCATATTTCAGAACTAGACAAATCATTTTCTTATTTTCCAGAAGCTATGTTTCTCTTAATGCAACCCAAGAGAACATTATATTTCTAGGATACCATGTTATGATATGGTTCATAATGAGTTTTCAATCCATTAAACCCACTTTTTCCCTAAAAATTCCTATCTCACCATTCCTAGCTCATCTAACATTAGCAAAGCCCATTTTTAAATATCCAAGTATAAGATTCACATTTATCCCTATTAATCTTCATGTTATTTGATTCAGCCCATAACTCTAACCCATCAAAATATTTACAGATCCTGACTATGCCATCTATTTTATTGGTCATTCAAAATAGATTTATATCTAATTTGATAAGTGGACAATCAATACCAGTATCCAATCTATGATTGAATCAATCTATTATTGGATCAATCTATGGTTGAATTAAAAGGTAGATGTGATACGAAAAAACAGAATTAAGGAAGCTGCTCTAATTTCTAGAACAAATAAAGAATTTTAAAAATATTTGCCAATTTAACTGGTTATTTTGTAGTTGTGAAGCAAAGCAGTGTTCAGATTTCTTGGATTTGATTAAAATACTGTAGTTTCTTCCAGATGATATAAATTGATTGAAATTGCTTTGCCAAATATTCCTGTGTGATTTACTTATGCAAAAAAGATATGAAATGGAGTACTCTACACAGCATGGGTAATACCTAGGAACTATTCCATTGAACATATCCTGTTACACTGACAATTTCTAGAAACATGTGGCTCAACTTTAAAAGACTTGCACTTTGAGATAAAAATTTAATCCTCTTTGTAACTACTCTCTCCTTCTCTCTTCCTTGCCTCTTTCAGTGTCAGGACTCTTAGGTCCTCTTTTTAAAAATGATAGGAGAATACTTATAGCTTCCCTCCCCATGTATGTCAGTAACAATGCAGCTGCAAGCAATGCTAGTTATGGTATACATGTAGACTTAGGTAAGCCTCAGTCTAGTTCTTGAGTGCCTAAGTATTGTCTGCTTTATGTTTCTTTCTGAAGTATGGATGATTGAATCAAGAACTTGAGATGACTTTTTAAGGGACTGATGCCTTCTCTATTTGGACTCCCTGGCATCTACTTTCCCACTTTTTGGAGCTGGGTACATGTAGGAAGGGCCTAGAGGAAGTTGTTTTCAGAACCAAGGTGGAGATAAATTGGTGCAATGGTCCTGCAAAATATTGCATAGTTTTGAGTTCTTTCCAGGAAATTATTGCAGTAATTATGCTATTACTGCTGATTATGTCTTTATTAACGTGTACTTGTAAGTTCATTGTACCAAATATTTATTTTGAAAGAACAAAGTAAATAGCTGCCCTATACCTTTTGCACATTATATACTAATTATCTTTCTACTCTCACCTCATATCTTTTCTCCTTTGAATATTCCCTTCTTGACGGGAACCAATATAAGTAATATTCTCTGGAGTTTCAGAATAAAGATGTGAAAACATAGTAAGGGCAAAAAAAAAGCCAAACTTTCCCCAAGACTGAACACAGTCTTGTATGTGAGGATCTTAAACTGAGCAAGATCTCATAGAAAGAGAAAATGAATACTCCAGTCTCACAGATGTCAATAGCTGTTCAAATTGTTTTACATATTCTCAAACTTGAGAAACATGTGAATATATAAATAAATGTATACATTATTTATATGCATAATAAGAGGTGATTTTTTTCCTCTTTCATCAAGAATAACTTTCATGACAAATGACCTATTACCAATAACCAAAAAAATTAAACTGTTTTGTAAAATGAATTTTAAAAATGTATACATAATTTAAAATTTTTTTTAAATGCTTTGAATTTATAAATCTCCAGAGTTGTACTACACAAGTTTCCTTAGGTAGCTCACTTATCCCTTGGAAGTTTGGCTTTTTCATTGGCAGGATAAAATGTATTGAGGAGAGTTCTTTACACATAGGTGTCTATGAATTTACATGTGTAAAATACGACATCTAAAGTAATCACCATTTTAAAAGCACTAATTGAATTTAATTATACCTAGAAAGTCTATATAATTGTTCAAAGATACCAATGAGATTCTTTTTGCTTGCATTTAAATTCTTAGCATTTAACAGGGCCTGCCTTAAAGTAAGGTTTTAATAAATGCTTATTGACTAAGTAAGAATAAAACATTTTTTGCTACTTTCATGCTAGGACAATTTCGCATGCTAATTCATATGGATTGGTGGTCTTTTAACCAAATTAATAATATTTCATCTTGTGCAGATATTGGAGATATAAAAACTTAATGGGTCCAATATATAACCTTTTTAGAATTCATGAGTGTTGTTTTCAAAACAAACTTGAATTTTTCTTCAAGAGCTGGCTTGTTAACTATTGGCAAAATAAGGCAACCAGTTTTTAAGAAGACTTAAAAAAATTCTCTTGGAGCAGCTCTAAAGACTCCTTGGACATCAAATGGCTCCTAAGAATCAATATTTTGATGATTTAACCATAATTTAATCATAAACATATGGATTCACTTCATTAAATGACATATGATATTAACAATTAAGGCAAAATGTTCTTGGCATAATTCAGTTGGGGTTTGAGCTCATCAAAAATGTTGAAAAATATTTGATTCTGAGGTGTTCAATATTCCAAAATACAGCTGGGTTTGCCCACCACATTTTAAATGGTTCTTCCTTTACCATCTTTTACTAAGGCTCAAGAAAGGCCTGAACTGCATCCCTCAAACAAATCATACTTTCATACTTAATGAGTTTCCTGGAATGTTTTAAGCTTATTGAATTCACTTTTAAAACCATATTGTTGAATGATGCAAATGATACTATGAAGTTTCTGATGAATTGCCTTACTTTCAAATATATTCACAAATAGCAAAAACAGCTCACAATATTTGTGCACTTGGCAGATTGATAAGCTTAGCTTGCTTATGGAGCAGTAAATTGAGTTTGAGTCATGCATATCTATGATTTTCATAGCTAGTAAAAGATCTAGAGATGTATGCAGTCATTTAACCATTTGGTCAGCTGTCCTCAACTTTTCTAAGTTTGAGGACTTCCATATGATAACAATCTCTTAGTATCCCCTGATTGATAAAATAAATAATGATAATCTGACAGTGTTCGGTATATGCATAGATCCAAAGTTATATACTCAATAGTTCTACATATAGACTCAATAATTCAATACTTCTAAATAATTATATACTCTACCACTTCATATGACTTGAAGTCATCTCAAAATATCTTTAAGTTCCTGTTTAAATTTTCACTAAGTGTATTTAACAGATTAAAAACAAGCACAACTTAGAAATATCAAGTATTTAGAAAAGGGATTAGTTGTACAAAGAGGAACTATGTCTTTTGTTCTATGACACTCAATCTCAGTGGGTAAATTGACCCTTCTCATGCCATTTTATTTCATGTGATCCTCTCACCAAAAAATGTTCTTCTCCTTGAGGTTGCTGGCTAGATGCTTTATTGCCTTTTTTCGCTTCAGTTGACTTATATGAGATTCTGTTCCAGCCCCTTACTCATTGTGTATGTGACTGTGTGTCTTCTTCAAGTATTACTTATAAACAACCTATTGTAGGATTCTGATTTTTTAATCCTCTCTACTATCAACTTCCACTTTAAAGGTAAGTCCATCCCAGTCACATTCATAATTATAATTACTATGCATTTCCATCCTGTTTTTTCCCTGCTATTTATCCTTTTCTCCTTTCCCTCTGTACCTCCTCACCTGTGTTTTGCTTCTAACCATTGTCTCCCCCGATCTTTCTTCTGACTAGTCCTACACCTTTTTCCTACCCCCCCTTTCCTCTCCTATTTCCTTTAGGGTTAGATAGATTTTTGTACCCAATGAAGTGTGAATCTTATTCCACTTTGAGTCAATTCCAATGAGATCAAGGTTCAAGTGAGGTCCACTGCCTACCTCCATATTTTTCTCCGCTATAATGAAGAGATACTTATGTGCCTCCTCACATGAGATAATTTACCCCATTTTACATATCCCTTCCTGTATTCCCAGCATAATACTTTTTCACTTCTTAATGTTTCTGTCATTCCCTCAAATTCTTCTTATCCCTGTAGCCTCCATACATTCCTTCTAATTGTACTATCAGTGGAACAATTCTTAATAATTACAATCATCATCTTCCCATGGAGGGATACAAACAGTTTAGCTCTATTGAATCCCTTAGGTTTTTCTTTTCCCTTTTAACCCTGTTTCTCTTGGGTCTTCATATTGAAGATGAAATTTTTTGTTCAATTCCATTCTTCACTGTATGAAGACATTTTCATTGCATGACCTTTTTTTTCCTTTAAAATTATTAATTTATTAAGTTAAATGCCTCATTAAATATGCTTAATTTTCCTTATTTATATTATTAAATGTTTATTTAAACATGTATAATTTTACTTATAGGTGATTTTTGATTGTAGTCTTGGTTCCTTTGTCATTCAGAATATCATGTACAATGATCTCTAATTCTTTATTGTTGCAGTATCAAAGTGTAATCTTTATTATGGTTCTCCGATATTTGAATTGGTTCTTTCTGGAAACTTGTATTTTTGCCTTCATCTGATGATTATGAAATGTGAGTATATTGTTTTTATTTTGAGATCTTTTTTCTGAGGTGATCATTTAATTCTTTCTTTTCTTTAATTTTTTAATCAATTATTTCTGCAAATACATACTATGAAAATTTTTCAGCATTCATCCATATGAACACATACATTTTAAGTTCCAAAATTTCTTTCACCCTTCTTTAACAGTCAAGTTAACATTGTCTGTACATTTTTGTGATAAACATGTATATAGATTAGTAATTTTCAAAATGAGGAATTAGCATTAAGGGAGATACATAAGAGATATTTTTTGTAAAGTGTTCATCAGGCTCTGAAGGGTGTTTTTTAATCTGTTTTGGTTGGGGTTTTATTTCTTCTGGATGGGGATAGCATTGTTCATAGCCGGTCTAATACTGTTGTTCTAATTCTCTGAATTGCTGATAGATGCTGCTTCCATCAAAGTTGATCATCTCACACTGTTGTTGTTAATGTTCTCTTGTTTCTGCTCCCTTCACTTAGTATCAGATCCTGTAACTCATTCCAAGCTTCTCTAGATTCCAACCATTTATGGTTTTATATAAAACAATAATAGTCCATAGCATTCATTTTATATAAAACAATAATAGTCCATCGCATTCATGTCCCATAACTTGTTCCATTCCCCTCAATTTCCAATTCTTTGACACTTCAAAAATTGCTGCCATGAATATTTTGGATCATGTGGAACTTTTCCCTTTTTTATGATTTCTTCTGGATATAGGCCTAGAATTCAATTGCTGAGTCAAAGGGAATGAAAAGTTTTATTGCTCTTTTGCATAGTGCCATATTATTCTCCAGAATGGTTGGATACATTCACAACTCCATCAGCAAAACATTAATGTCCCAATACTCCCACAACCTCTCCAACATTGATCATTTAACCTTTTTTTTCACCTCAGCAAATCTGATATGTGTGAGGTAATACCTCAGAGTTGTTTCAATTTGCATTTCTCTAATCAATAATGATTTGTAACATTTTTTCATATGCTTAAATATAGCATAAATATCTTCATTTGTAAACTGTCTATTCATATCCTTTGATCATTTATTAATTCTGGATGGTTTGTAACCTTATGAATTTGATTCAATTCTCTATAATTTTAGAATTTATTTATCAGAACTCCTAGTTGTAAATATTTTATTCCCAGCTTTCTGCATTACGTTTTTGGCAGCATTGATTTTATTAGTACAAAAACTTTTTTTATTTAATATGATCAAAATTATTCATTTTATACTTTATAATGTACTCTATTTCCTGTTTGGCCATATATTTGTACCCTTTCTATAGATCTGATAGATAGAGTATTTCTTGGTCTATTAATTTATCTATAGTATTACCCTGTATGTCTAAATCCTGTACCCATTTTGACCTTATTTTGATATAGGGTATGAGATGTGGATCTATGCCTAGTTTTTGCCATACTATTTTCCAATTTTCCCAACAATTTTTGTCACATAGTGAGATCTTATCCCAAAAACTGATGTCTTTTGGTTTGTCACTCAGTAGATTGCTGTAGTCATTTACTGAGATTTCTTTTGAACCTATCTTAATCCACTTTTCCATTACTCTATTTTTAAGTAGTACCAGGCAATTTTGATGACTGCTGCTTTATAGTAGTATAATTTCACATTTGGTAGAGCTAGGCCACTTTCCTCTACTTATTTTTTTCATCAGTTCCCTTGCTATACTTGACTTTTTGTTGCTCCAGATGAATTTTGTTACTATTTTTTCTAGCTTGGTAAAATAGTTATTTGGTATTTTGATTGATATGACACTGAATAAATAACTTAATTTGGTTAGAATTGTCATTTTTATTATATTAGCTTGACCTAACCATGAGTAATTGATATTTTTCCAATTATTTAGATCTGACTTTATTTGGGTTTATAATTGTGTACATACAGTTACTGGTTTTCTCTTGGGAGATAAATTCCCAAGTATTAAATGTTGTCTGTAGTTACTTTAAATGAAATTTCTCTTTCTGTCTCTTGCTCTTAGTTTTTGTTGTTCATATATAGAAATGTTGATGATTTATGTGGGTTTATTTTCTATCCTGCTACTTTGCTGAATTTTTTAATTGTTTCAAGTTTTTTTAAGATGATTTTCTTGAGTTCTCTAAGTATACCATCATATCATCTGCAAAGAGAACAATTGCCAGTTCTGATTCCTTCAATTTCTTTTTTTTCTCTTATTGCTAAAGCTAGCATTTCTAATACTTCATTGAATAGTAATGGTAATAATGAGCATCCTTGTTTCACACCTGATTTTATTGGAAATGCTGCAGTTTAGCCTCATTACATACAATATTTGTTGATGCTTTTAGATAGATACTATTATTACTTTAAGGAAAATTCCATATATTTCTGAACTTTCTTTTCTTTTAATAGAAATGAATGTTATATTTTATCAAAAAATTTTTAGCATCTATTGAGATAATCATATGATTTCTGTTGGTTTTGCTATTGAAACATTCAATTATGTTGAATGTTTTTCTAATATTGAACATCCCTACCTACCTGGTATAAGTTCTAACTGATCATGGTGTATGATCCTAGGAATAATTTTCTGTAGTCTAATTGCTAAAATTTTATTTAGGATTTTTGCATCAATATTCATTAGGGATATTGGACTTTAATTTTTTTGTCTGTTTTAGTTCTTCCTGGTTTAGGCATCAGCACCATGTTAATCTCATAAAAAGAATTTGGCAAAGCTTCTTCTCCTATTTTTAAATAGTTTATGTAGAATAGGAACTAATTTTTCCTTAAATGTTTGGTAGTAAATCCATCTGGACATGGAGACATTTTCTTAGGAATTTTATTGATGGTTTCTTTGATTTCTTTCTCTTAAATGTGGTTATTTACCATTTGGGGTTTTTTTTAATGGTAATGAGGTTAAGTGACTTGCCTAAGGTCACACAGTTAGGTAATTATTAAGTGTCTGAGGCTGGATTTGAACTCAGGTTCTCCTGACTCCAGGCCCAGTGCTCTGTCCACTGCACCACCTAGCTGTCCCTGACATGGGGTTATTTATGTATTTTATTTCTTCTGTTAATCTGGGCAGTTTTCATTTCTGTATATATTCATCCATTTCACTCAGGTTATCCAATTTATTGGCATACAGCTTGGCAAAGTTGTTCCACATTATCTCTTTATTAGTGATTAGTTCACCCTTTTCAATTTTGATACTGATAATTTGGTTATCTTCTTTCTTTTTTTTAAATCAGATTAATCAAAGATTGGCCTATTTTATTGGCTTTTTCATAAAACCAACTCTTAGTGGTTTAATTACATACCCAATTCATTGATAAGCTGTTTCTCTGTTTTATTCATATAGGCATTTAAAAATATAAAGTTTCCCCTCAAATCTGTTTTAGTCAATCCCATAAATTTTGGTATGATGTATCATTAATATCATTTTCTTGCATATAATTATTAATTACTTCTATTAATTGCTGTTTTATCCACCCATTTTTAAAATTAAGTTATTTAGTTTCCAGTTAATTTTGGTTTATTTTTCCATAAACCTTTTTTACATGTAATTTTTATTACATCGTGGTCTGAGAAGTGTGCATTTATTATTTCTGCTTTTCTGCATTTGATTATAAGGTTTATGCCCTGGTCCATGGACAGTTTTGGTATAGGTAACATGTACTGCCAAGAAAAAGATATGTTCTTTTCTATTCCCATTAAGTTTTCTCCAGCAGTCTATCAGATCTAAGTTTTGTAATATCTCATTCAACTTCTAAACCTTGTTTATTTTGTGGTTAGATTTATCTAGTTCTGAGAGAGGATGATTGAAGGCCCCCATTATTAAAGTTTTGCTGTCTATGTCTAATTGTAATTCACTCAGCTCTTCCTATAGGAATTTGGATGCTATGCCACCAGGTGCATGCATGTTTAAAAATTACGTAGTTTCATTACTAATCATGTCTTTTAAGATGATGTAGTATCCTTCCTTATCCCTTTTAATGAGATCAATTTTTGCTTTTACTTTATATGTGATCAGAATAACTATCCCTGAATTTTTTTTTACTTCAGCTAAAGCATATTATATTTTGCTCCATCCTTTTACCTTTACCTTTTGTGTAGCTCTCTGTTTCAAATGTGTTTCTTGTAAACAACATATTGTAGGATTCTATCCACTTCCATTTTATGGGATGGTTTATCCCATTCACATTACAATTAAAATTACTAATTCTGATTTCTTTCTCCATTTATATTTTTCTCTTTCCTTTCCTCTTATTCCTCCTCACCAAATTTTTACTCATTTTCCCTTTAACTTTTCTTTTTTAAAATTTAATTTTCAGTTTATTTTCACTTATACCTTCACCTTCCCTTTTATCAGTCCCTTCTTCCCTTATCTTTCCCTCCCCCCATTGTCCCTCCCTGTAGATTAGGATAGATTTTTAAACCCAAATAAGAATGTATCTTATTCCCTCTCTGAGTCAAATCTATTGAGTTGAATTTACTCAGTGTTCACACCCTCACTTCTTTCCTTCTAAAGCTATAAATCTTCACCAGATGTTATTTATCACTCAAATACTATTAATCAGGTATCATTAATAATGGCTTAATTAATTAATTTATTGTTTGATAAACTCATAGCATTATCAGAGTACTATCACAGATTGATTGCTTGATTGCTTAATTATTTGATAAACCTCATTGTCTCATAGTAACTAAAGTACCCTCCCCTCTTCTGCCTCATTGAAAGTATACTTTTCAAGAGACTTGAATTACATCAAATTATAATCATTTTTTACTTTATCCCTTTTTCAATTACCCTCCAAGGAAACACAATCCTCATGACTCAAAGAATCATCCAGAGCCAAATTATTTCATGAACTATTTGTGCCCCTTACCCCAAGAATATTTTCTCCCAATATTTACCTCCCTCATCCAGGGGGTAAATAAAGTAAGGATTAAATCCAACCCTGATTTAATTACCCATAAATATCTCAATGGCTCTGAAGGTTTCACTTGAGAACTTGACAAATGATTGTGACTTATAAGAGACATTGACTCAGAATTGCCCAGAAGAATTAAAGTGTGTCAAAGGATATTGAGATACTTCAGTGTGGTGTCATTTTGGACCTCTTCAATGGAGAGCCAAGACCCAACTATACCTCTATCTTTGAAATCCTGTCTCTTCAATTATATTCAATACTTTAATTGTCCTAAAGTTCTAAAGAATTAGAAGTGTTGTGTCTTCCCTTTTAAGGTTGTATACAATGTGCTGGTCTTGATCAACATTTGTTTTGTTTTGATTTGCTTTATTTCTTCCTCTTTTAGTTTACCTTTTTATGCATCTCTTGAGCCATGAATCTGGCTATTGAATTCTCTGTTCAGTTCAGGTCTTTGTGTCAGCAAATTCTTGAAGACCTCTTTTTTGTTGAACATCCATCTTTTCCCCTAACAGTACATACTGAATTTTACAAGGTAGCAAATTCTTGGTTGTAATTCCAGGTCCTTTGCCCTACAATATATTATATTCCAGGTCCTTCAGTTTTGAGGCTGATAGGTCCTAAGTGAGTCTGATTATGCTTCCTTTGTATTTAAATTGTTTCTTTTTTTGCTGCTTGCATCATCTTCTTCTTTATAAGAGAGTACTGGAATTAAGCTATAACAATTCTTGGAGTTTTTATCCTGGGGTCACTTTCTGCAGGGGTTCTGTATATTCTTTTGATGGTTATATAGTGATCTTGTCCTAGCAGATTTGTACAGTTTCCCCTAATAATTTCCTGCATGATGTTTTCTAGGCTCTTTTTCTTCTAGGCTTTCTAGTAGTCTGATGATTTGTAATGTATCTCTTCTGGATCTATTTTCCAGGTAATTTATTTTTCCCATAAGATACTTTATGTTTTCTTCAATTTTTAAAAATCTTTTTATTTTACTTCAAAAAATCTTGTAATCTCATAGATTCATTGGTTTTTTATTAGTCCAATTCTAATGTGGGGGGGGTTTATTTTCTTCAGTTATTTTTGTGTTTCCTTTTTAAAGGTGTTGAATTGTCTGGTCATTTTTTCATAATTTTCCTGCATGACTCATTTATTTTTTCCATTTTTTCTTCTTCCACTCTTCTTTGGTCTTTAAATTCTTTTATAAGCTCTTCTATGAGCTTTTGGATTGGAGTCCAATTCATAGACTCTTTTGAGACTTCCCTTGTGATTGATTTTTCACTGATTTCTTCTTCTGATATGGTATTGTTATCTTTATCTGCAAAGTAGTTTCCTATATTGAGTACTCTTTTAGCTTTTTTGCTCCTGGGGTATAGGGAATATAGATTCAAGCTTTTTAATGGTATGTCTGGGATCTTATCCTGGGCTTATTGTTGAACAAGATGTCTATGAAGTCCACATCTTGCCTTTGAAGAAGTAAATTTCCTCCTTGTCCAGCTTCTGACTGAGCAATTTTTTGTTCCCAGTCCAGTCCTGTCTTTTGCCCCAGTGTTCTCAGGGTTCAGATTTTGTTTGGAGCTGGGAATCTTCCCTGATGGCTTGCTATCTAGCTGCTGGGATCACTGCTGTTGTCAAACTGTCTGGACCTAGACTGCACCATGGCTAAAAGCCTTACCCTGGCTTTCCCACTCTCCTACCTCCTTTACTTCCTCTTTTCCCCCCCAAAGAGACAGACCTTCACTGAAGATGCTCCATGATGTTTACCATTGAAAACTTCTTTGGATCTTCTCTTTTTCTTGGCTCTGTAGCTTGAATATCAGTGCTAAGGCTTCATTTGTCTCTGATAGGAAAAAGCTCCAGGAGTATGCTAGCTTCACACCACTATCTTGACTCTACCCTGGAAATCCTCCTGGGAATTCTTTCAATGACTATTTTGTGCTCTAGTTCTAGATCATCAGAGAAATTTTCCTTGATAATTTCCTGAAAGATGTTGCCCAGTCCCTCCTTTTGATTATGGCTTTCAGGTAGTTTAATGTTTCTTATATTGACTCTTCTTTATCTCTTTCCCAGGTCATTTGTTTTTCCCATATGGTGTTTAACATTTTTTTTCTATTTTTTTCATTCTTTTCATTTTGCTTGATGGATTTTTGGTGTATCATAGCATCATTAGCTTCCACTTGCCCAACTCCAACTTTTAACTCAGCTTAACTCTAAGTTTTCCTTTTGTACCTCCTTTTCCATTTGGCCATTACTTTTTAAGCAATTTCCTTTTTTTTCCAAACTGATATCTCTCTTTTTTAACAATTCTGCTTCATCACTATCCATTACTTTTCCCAATTTTTCTTCTACCTCTCTTATTTTATTTTAAACTCCTTTTTTGAGCCCTTCCATGTATTTTTCCCTAAATGAGCACACTTCTCATTGTTCTCTGGGGTTCATTGTTGCCCTCTTCTGAGTTTGTATGTTTATCATTCCTGTCACCCTAATAATTTTCTATAGTCAAATTCATTTTTGGTTATTTTTTGTTCATCTTTTTTGACCTATTCCCTTACTTTTAAATTTTTAACTCTTCTTCTAAACACTGTTTCAGGCTTCTTGTTCCAGGAGCTGCAGGTACTGATTATTTATTTGGTGCTGCACTGTTGTTTCTTCAGGTCCACATAGGATCTGTCTGACTTGTGCTGTGCTGAGGTGGGGGTAGGAGGTGTCTGGCACTGCTTGAGGTCATAGGGGTTTGGTAGATTATCTCAATGAACCAATGACCCAGAGATGGTTTCTGGTATGAGCTAAGGCCAGTGGGGTGTTCCTGTCTAGGTTTCTGCCTGCTTGCTTGGGGTGGCACTGAGACACATGGCAGACCTTGGTATTGGTAGTTGCCTCTTACCTGGATGTTCTGGGTTATGTGTGGGATCCTGGCACTTATGTCTGCCCATTTGCTTAGCCACCTGTCTGTTCCTGTCATTGGCATCTATTGATTTGCTATGTTGAAGCACGTGGAGGTTCTGAAAGCTGCCATCTGTCCATTCCTTTGGCAATGCTGAGGCATGTGAGGAATCCTGCTGTTGGCATTTGCCTATTCCACTGCAAGGGGAACTGAGGATCTTAAATTGGTTTGCTGAGGCAGGAATAAGTGCAAGCTTGTTGGGTTTCATCCTGTTTTAAATTGTGTTCCTCTCTTATCTGAGAGAGATAGACTTTTCCTGCCAACCTTTCAAGTTTATTGATGTTTAAGATTATATCACCTATTCTTTTTGCTGATTCTGTTTATCCAGGATTTGTTTAGGAGCAATAGTTTATGTTTGTTTTGAGTGTAATATGGTAGAGCTATGATGTTTTCCTATTATGCCACCATCTGGGTTCCCAGAAACCCAATTATCATTCTAAGAGTTATTTTATTCAGTTATATTTTTGTAAACCTCTTTTTCCATTTGTACAATTCTACTTATTAAGTTATTTTCTTTTTTCAAACTCTTGACACTTTTTTCATGATTCTCTTTCATCTCATTTCTTTTCTTAATTTTTCTTCTACCTCTATTATTTGATTTTAAAAAGAAATCTTCAAGGAATTCTTTTTGGGCCTGAGACCAATTCACATTTTAATTTGAGACTTTGGATGTAGACATTTTGACATTGTCCTCTTTGAAATTTGTATCTTTATCTCTGTCACTATTATAACTTTCTATGATCAAGTTCTTGCTGGTTTGTGTGAGGCATTTTTGTTCATTTTTCAAGACTACTGGGGTAGAGGAAGTACTGGTCCAAGCTTCCTGTGCTGTTGTTAGCAAGACTTAACTGCTTGCTTGGTACTGTGTTAGGGCTTTCAGAGAGCCTATTTATTTACCTGCTACTGCACCATGGGTGTCCTAGTACTGCACGGGAGACAATGGGAGCCTATTCACTCACCTGGTATCTAGTGTTACACCAGGACCCAGGTGAAAAAGGTTTGGACTATTTGCCTGGTGCTGCACCTGTCCACAGGGCCTTGTCACTGAACTGTGCTAGACCTCCAGGTCTCCCACTGGCTTCCTGGAGCAGAATATGTTGCTGGCTTGTTAGGACACTGTTTGTTTGCATTGGGTCCCCCTTTACACCTTAGGAAAAAGAATTTTTCTGTGAAATTTCAAATTTGTGTTAGAATGGAAAGCTGTTTTACCCTAGCTTTTCTTTTGTTCGGCTCATCCAGAATTCATTTTGAGAGAGCAATTATAATTGTTTAGAGGTGAATTTGGGAGAGTTGAAGATATTTCTTACCTTAATCATTCATGTCGACTACTGGAAGTCTTTACTGTCTCATTCTTCGTATTGCACTAACCCTCCTGTCTTGCTTAATGGATCTCCTTCCTCAAGTCTCTCCCCATTCTGGTCAAGCCTTCCTACTGTTGCCAAAGTAATTTTCCTTAAAGATAGATCTGTCATGAAACTCAAACAACTTCTTAAAGCCCATAGAATAACTTAAACCCTTCTTCTAAAGATCTATACTAACTGTCTTCAATACATTTTTCTAGCTTTATGAGACATCACAATCCGTCTTACACTCATTGATCCAAGCAAATTTGCCTTTCCAATGTTCTTTATCCATGAAATAAGTCTTCCATCTCTACATCATTGTACTGTCATGCTGCCTATGCCTTATGTCTCCCTTCTTGTTTTCTTCTTTTCATTTAAGATGCAGCACAAGCATCAACTTGTACAAGGAGGTTTTTACAATCTCTTTCACCTTCCCCCCCCCCCCTAGTTCTTCTCCTACTCAAATCCAATTGCTAGTTTCCTACCTCTCAAACTACTTTGTATGTAGTTAGGTAGCATGGTGGATAGAGTTCTGATCCTGATGTCAGGAAGATTCATTTTCTTGAGTTCAAATCTGGCCTCAGACACTTATTGACTGTATGATCCTGGGAGAACCAAGATATTTACTCTGTTTGCCTCAATTTGCTCCTCTGAAAAATGAACAGGAGAAGCAAATGGCAAGCCACACAAAATCTCTATCAAAAAAGCTCCTAATGAGGTCATGAAGAAACAAACATTGATACAACTGAATAAGAACAAATGCATTTATCTGTATTTATGAAGTTTATATCATATATATTTTATTGAAGTGATTGTCTCTCCCATTAGAATGAAAACTCATTATGAGTATGTATCATCATTATATTATTTGTATTTGTTTCTCTGATACTCATCACAAAATAAGTATTAATAAATATTCAGTTTTTACTAATTGAGTTCCATTGTCCACTTCCATCCAGACCATCTTCAGCACATTATAGTGTAAAGGGTAAGCAGAATCAGAATTCAAACCAAGATTTTTTTTTCCTACAAATTCAGGCCTATCTATAATATTTCATGTAATTTATTTGATCTTGGATGTGGCTTCAGTATCTCTATAACAAGTCAGTTGGACTAAAAAATCTGTAAGATCCCTTCCACATCTAAATCTATAATCTTGTGATCCTCTAAAGAATAATAACCTACAGAGTCAAACTATCCCTTAGAGAAGATTTAACCTATAAGGAAAATTTTTCCTTTTTCATAAGTGATGTTAAATAACATCTCTCCTAATGGTCTAGCATAATGGAAATGTGTTTGTCCTTTCTGGGGCAGATGGTCCAACCCTGTGGAAATCCTCATTCTCTACTAGGAACCAATTTTAGGAAACAGAACTTGGCTTGGTAAAATGTCAGCTCTTTCATTTAGGACTTTACTGGGGCAGAAATTCAAAAGGCTACAGATATGAAATTGCTCTCCAAAGTTCATCTCAAGTCATGAAATGACTATGTGATTTGGCTGAAAATTGTAGTTTGTGATACTATTTTATAAAGCCAGACCCTAAAGAAGGTCTCCTGAACATCTCCCCACCAAGACCCTCCCAATACCTCATTTCTTTTTGACTCATAAATCCTATCTCAGATAATCAGATAATTTTTGAGGGGGTATATTTAATATAAGGTATCCTCAAAATCACATAACATACTAATGATGGTCATCATATTCCTATACTCAGAGAGGAAAATTAAGTAAAAAAGTAAAAAAAGAGCAATTATTACAAGATTCAAAACCAAAACTTATATACATGCTATATAATCTGCTCATAGACTGGTGATTAGCATCAATATATATAAAATGCAACGTGGTTAGTGTCAATATATATAAAATGAGAGGAAGGAATTCTGCTAATTCACCATTTCCTATTTCACCTCTTTCCTGAGCATTTTCCAATACCAATCTTGTTTTTATTTCTGATGACTCCTCTCCAGTGTCAATTTTTTATACCATTCTAATACTACTAGAAAGGTACTGCCTCCTGGGTACTTCCTCCTAAAGGCTTCCCTGTCTTTCAATAGGGATTTAACAAGGACTTTAACCAAAGGAAAGAAGACCTAAAAGGGAGTAAGCTCCAAACAACACTGACTTTCCAAGGCAGGAAATGTGTTCACAGTTGATAGCCAAGGGGGGAAAAGGGATCCTTTTTCTACATCCAACCCTTAAATAGTTCATTCACTCTCACATGTATAAACTAAAACAGAAAAAACACATCAACAAACAATTCAAGAGTGTGATGATCCTTTTATAGATCCACAGAGTTCCAGTTAAGTGATCAATTACAGAAATCATCTTCTTATAATATATATCATCATGTCCAGCAGTAGGCAGAGAATATGCATGCTTCAAGTACTCGTTCTAAAAGACCATTATACTTGTTAACAGAAAAGAAAAAACATTAAATTATGCTTTCTTCACTCTGTATCTGTTCTTAGAAGTCTTCAGCCTCATTTCTTTTAATTTCTCACATTTATTATTTCTTTTATACACATGTTTCTTGCTCACTTAAACTAAAATTCCTACTATAAATATTGTGATATATATTATCTTATTGCTATCATTCTTTGATATAGTTTATTATGCCTATGCTTTCCATTCAAATCTGTATCTTTCTGTTCTCTGAATTAATAACCAAAGTAATTGCAAACTACAAAGAATATGTTTAATATTTCTGTGCTTTTACTTTTGTTCATACTATTTTTCCTGTAGAACATGATGTATTTTGATAAAAGCATCATAAACTACTAAGATAAGTGATAGATGATTTATTGGAGCCCTATTTTATTTCAATCAATTTTAATCAGTTTGATATGATTCCACAGGAATGGTGATTATAAGTTCTGAGAGAACTCAGAGCTGTGAACTGCAGATTATAAACACACTTGCTTATTCATTGAAAGCCAATTCAAGGACCTCAACTTTTGTTTTGCTTTATTATCTTGACCATGCTGAGCATGACAAAGCTTATTCAATTACATGGAAAGTCCCTGAGCTATCTTTTTTAATCCCTCAGTCCTCTGTCTTTATTCTATTGACCAACTTGGGAGAAGACCATGAGAGTATAGCCCAATGACTCTGCCAGGCCTGACATCAATCCTTCTATAAACTCTTTGGTTCATGTAGATATTTTGGAATATGCTTAACAGGCCAACCCCATGGACCTACTCATAGGCTTGGTAAGACTTTCCTGAAAGGTCAAGATAGGTGTGTAAAGGTCTCCTCGCTAGCCTGTTAGTCAACCAATGGCATTCTTTGGGTAACAACAATTAGTATTTGTATTTTTATTTTTGACCTTTTCCACTGGTATTGTCTAAGTAAGTGCTATAAAACTAAGGCCCTGGAGGAAATGGACATCTTAGATAGGACAGAATGTGTGAGGTCAACTTCATTAAAGGAGAACATGGAGCCTAATGGTTCCATAAAATGACATTGTCTCAGAAGTCTGCCTCAATGTGTTTTGTTTTGTTTTTTGCAGATTGGGCAGTTTTAAATTTGCTCTAGTATTCATATTTTCCTCACTTTTCCCATGAAAATATACCTTAAGTCTTTCAAATCTAATTTGTTCAATAGCTTGATCAGTTCTATATTTTTTTGTTATTTATTTTTTTCTATTTGGTTTACTGAGTGATTGGCATTAAGTTTTTCTACATTAAATATGTAACTGTGTCTTTTTTAAAATTTGGTTAACTAGAGATCATCCTTAGATGGTCTCCATTACCTAATGGTGGTTACCATTAATGGTTCTGTGGATTCCAAAAGACAAAATTTTGAGAGGGGGACTGTGCCTCTGTTTGGATGCTGACGTGCTCCATGGAAGGAAACAGGTCCTTGGTCTATAGTCAGTAGTGTTCCTTGGGAGAAAAGAGGTATTGGGGAAGGCTTTGTTCCACAGGTTTGGAGGGGTAGCAATGTGCCAGAGGAGCTTCAGTCTTCTGGCAACAGCCCCAGAGCACCTGGCAGCAGAAGCAACAGACCAGGAGAGGTACTTGTGGGAGTATGCCAAAAATACTCAAAAGCTCAAGAAGCACCCCAAAACCAGGCACAGGCTGGGGAAATGAGTAAAGAGAAAAAAGGAACCTGGCCATACACAATTACTTTGGTCCCATGGAGGACCAAACTAAACAATCTGAAGATGAGAAAGTCCAAGCTTCTTCATCTCAAGATTCCAAGAAATATAGAAGTTGGTCTCAGGCTATGACAGAGCTCAAAAATGACTTTGAAAATCAAGTAAGGGAGGTAGAAGAAAAAAATGGAAAAAGAAATGAGATAGATGCAGGGAAATTATGAAAATGAAGTCAATAGCTTAGTCAAGCAGAACCAAAAAAATGAAGAAAATAACATTAAAAATCAGTTTAGGTCAAATGGATAAAACAGTTCAAAAAGCTGTTGAGGAATAGAATGCTTTAAAAAGCTGAACAGACCAAATGGAAAAGGAGATAAGAAATCTCTCTGAGAAAAACAAATCCTTCAGATGTAGAATGGAGCTAAAGGAAGCTGATGACTTTGAAAGAAATCAAGACACAATAATTCAACACCAAAAGAACGAAAAATTGAAAGAAAATGTGAAATATGTCATTGAAAAAAAAACTGATCTGGAAAACAGATCCAGAAAATATAATTTAAAAATTATTGGACTACCTGAAAGTCATGATCAGGAAAAGAGCCTTGACCTCATTTTTAAAGAATTTCTACAGGAAGATTGCCCTGATATCCTAGAAGCAGAGGGTAAAATAGAAATTAAAAGAATCAACTGATCTCCAGAAAGAAATAAAAAAAACAACCCCATGAATATTATAACCAAGTTCCAGAACTCCCAAGTCAAAGAGAAAATATTACAAGCAGCTAGAAGGAAACAATTCAAATATCATGGAGCTATGGTCAGCATTACCCAGGACTTAGCAGCAGCTACATTAAGGGTTCATAGGGCTTGGGATATAGTATTCTGGAAGACAAAAGATCTTGGAATGCAACCAAGAATCAACTACCCAGCAAAGCTGAACATCCCCTTCCAGGACAAAAGATGAACTTTCAATGAAATAGAGTAATTTCAAATGTTCATGTTGAAACAACTAGAGCTGAACAGAAAGTTTAATCTTCAAGTCCAGGACTCAGCTGAACCATAGAGGGGGTTGATGAGAAGGGTAAATTAAGAGGGACTTGTTGATGAACTGCATGTATTCCTGCATGGAAAGATGATACTGATATTATTCATATGAACCTTCCCATTTAATAGAGCAGGTAGAAGGAATTTTTATAGATGAGGCTTAGGAGAGAGCTGAATTTGAAGATATAATACATTGTCAAAAAAGGAGTCAATGGGTAAAAGGGAAATATACTGGGAGTAAGAGAAAGGAGAGGTAGAATAGGCTAAGATGTTTCATGTAAAAAATATTTCATGTAGCTTTGCAGTAGTATGGAAGGGGGAAGGCAAGGGGGAATGAGAGAGCCTTCATTCTCATCGCAAATGGCTCAGAGGGGAAACAGCATACATACTCAATGGGGTATAGAAATCTAGAAGAAAAAGCAGAGAAGGGGGGTGGGGGGAGGGAAGGGTGATATGGGTGATAGAGAATAGGTTAGATCATAGGAGAGGATAGTCAGACATAACACATTTTCTTTTTTTTTTTACTTTTTGCAAGGTGGTGGGATTGGGTGATCTGTCCAGCACCATGGGGATGGGTGGTTTCAGTGCTCTGTCTGCTCTGCCACTCAGCTGTGCCAAAGCATATTTTTAAAGAGGGACAGAATGAAAGGAGAAAGAAAATATAATAGATGGTAGTGGGGAGGAATGGATGGAGGGAATTATAATCAGCAACAGCAACTGTGGAAAAATATGGAATTAAGTTCTATGATGGACCTATGATAAAAAATGTGATCCACCTGAGACAGAGCTGATGGTATTCAGAAGACAGATTGAAACACATTTTTTTCTCTCTTTCATTCACTTTATTTCTCATGAGGTTTTATATTTTTGTAGGGGGAGGGAATATTATGTTTACTCTTAAAATAATAATATTTTAATAATGTATAAATAAATTAAAGAAAATTTAAAAAGTTATAAAATAATTTAAAAATTCAGTTATTTCCTTATAATTTTATGCTATATCATTTGTTGCATCATGTATAATAATAATAATAATAATATTGTTCCAAGGTCTGTGGCACTTATAAGCATTATGTAATTTTTCTTTTTATGTCTCTTGACATTGCAATTTTTTGTTTCTTTCACCTGAAGAATGGCTGCATCTCTTGCTCTGAGGGAATCATTTAATGTGTGGTAAATTTTGTTTAGCAAAATTGTTGGATTTTATTTTCTTACCCATTTTTATATTCATTCTTACTTTATTGTATTATTTTTAAATTAATGGCTATGATTGTGTTTCCTTGAACTTATTTCTTTTGTATTTATTTTTTTAGGTTTTTGCAAGGCAAACGGGGTTAAGTGGCTTGCCCAAGGCCACACAGCTAGGTAATTATTAAGTGTCTGAGACCAGATTTGAACCCAGGTACTCCTGACTCCAGGGCTGGTGCTTTATAAACTACGCCACCTAGCCGCCCCTTTTGTATTTATTTTTAACCCATTACTCATTTAATTCTTTATCCCTATGATTACTTCTGCTTATACTAATTTGGCACTTGCCTGTTTTCATCAGTTGTACCTCTCCCATTATTTTATCTATCTCTTCTAACTCAAAGTATCTAAAAAATATATATTTCCCCTTACTTTTGACCCTTTTGTTTCTCTAGCTTGGTAAACAAGTGATTCAAAATCCTCCCTTTTCACTCTTGAAACTTCTTACTTTAACATTAATTTCTGGCACACTTTATTTTAATTCATTATTTTCCTCCTTATTTTTGGTTATTATGAGGGATCTTCTTAATTCCATTTTCCTACTCAGTGACTTTACTCTTAGATATTTTGTATATACCTTGTTCATACCGAGTTGTTTGCATGTTGTCTCCCCTATTCAATTTTGAACTCCTTGAGGGTAGAACTATCTTTGCTCTTTAATTATATACTCAACATTTAACACCATGCCTAGATGCTTAGTATGATTCTACTATCTAGCCTTATCATCAACGCTTCTAAGACAAGTCCTAGGTCTTTTCATCTAATTCGCTATTACTAACTTAATATTTCATTTATGAGGGAGGCAATTCTCAAAAGCAAAAGCTTTGCTTGGAGAAGATGGGCTCCTACTATATTTATTCCCTCCAGATGAAGCCCATTATAAGGTTGAATGTCTCAAAACAGACACAAATGTGCCCTCTCCTCCTCCACTAAATTGGAAACCTTCATTGATATCACCTTTTTATCTCCCTTTCTAAACTAATGCTTGCCTTTTATTTCTCACATCCCAGACCTTCCCTTTCCTTTTTCTTACCTTACTTTCATTCTTCCACATCCCATTTCTGTAGAGACTGAAAAAATTAATATTCATTCTCTGTTCACTTATTGACTGATTTGATATCTGCAGATCCTCTCACTTGTATTTATTTTCATTTTAATGAAATGCATGTGATTTTCTCTGTCTGACATTGTCCTTCTATTGTTACTTTTCTCTATGAACATTGGACTTGTACATTTTGTAGTTCATGCAGTAAGAGGGGCTTAGGGAAATTCAAGGAGAGGTCTTGCTCTTAATCAGAGAAAAAAGAAGAGGAGAGGAGAAAGGAAAATGAATCTGTGGGTGGTCAGAAATATGTAAGCACATCCCCATGGGGTTAAGAAAGCAGCTGGTTTGACTGTGTCCCTTACATGGTCCCAATTAGAGGAAGAGTTCACCCTATAGACATCTGAGGCAGTGCAAGAGTAAGGGCCTGAACACAGAAGCAGAATGGTGCAGGAGACTGTTGGGAATTAGGAATGGGCTCTCCCTTACTCTGCTCCATCACTTGATTCAGAATATGCTCCATTTAAGCAATTAGATTTTCAGAGAGCAAACATCTTGATTCTAGGCTGCTTTAAGTGCTGCCTTTCATTTTCCCTCAGAATCTTTTCCCAGAAGAGATCTCAATCTGTCGTAGGAGAAGCAAATAACACCTAGTCCATTTATGAAGTCACTTTAGGCAAGTGATTTTTTTTTATTTTATTGAATTTCTTCCTGATCCTCTTTGATCTGGCTAATGAGAGAGAGAGAGAGAGAGAGAGAGAGAGAGAGAGAGAGAGAGAGAGAGAGAGAGAGAGAGAGGAGGGAGAGGAAGAAAGATGTCATCCATCCATTCACTAGTATTTAACACAGTACCTTGTGAATTTTTATTGTCCTTTTTTTCAGTGCTGTACAACTCTTTGACTCCATCTGAAATTTTCTAGGCAAAAATTATGGATTGGCTTGCTACTTTCTTCTCTGATTTTCTTTAGAGGTGAGGAAACTGAAACAAGTAATGTTAAGTGATTTGTCCAGGATCACACAGCCAGTAAATGCCTGAGGGCACATTTGAATTCTGAAAGATGAGTATTCCTGACTCCAGGTCAACACTCTACTGGCTGCACCAACTGGTTGCCCACCACAGCCCCTTTACTGATTGTTTAGTGATTAATTACCAAGACTTATTGTTTTGGAAAAACAAAATGGCTAAAAATTGTGACTCAAAAGTGAATCAGAAATGATTTTTTTAATATGGATATGCAAATGGTGATGAAAATAACAAAAGTTCCAATGATTAACTTTGCAGTAGTTGTGTATATATGCACCCAAACTAAGATCATTCTTTATCTCCTGCCTCCCTTTCCTTTTCTTTTTCCCTCAGAAGTGTTTGTTTTCATGAGGGTGGAGGTTGTGGGAAACAAAACTTTTGTTAAACCCAGAACGGTCTTTATTTCTTATATTCTACAAATATCCATGGTTAATTGAGTAATTCTACTTTTGGCCAAAAAGGTGTACAGAAAGAGGTAAAGGGAAAGTGGGGAATGAAATGGCTGAAGTGAAAGTCCAGTCCTTATAAGACATCTACAACATGAAATACATATGACAATTTTCCCCGTGGACTTCAGAGCACATACAGATATTCTATGACTGTGTTTTGCTCTGTATCAAAGAAAGACAGGGCAGCTAGACAAAGCAGTAGACAGAATATGGGTCCTGGAGTCATGAGGACTTGAGTTCAAAACTATTCTCAGGCACATAATACTTACTTAGCTATGTGGCCTTGGGCAAATCACTTAACCCCATTGCCTTGCAATATAAAAATGACTTTGGGTTTGACTGTTTAACTAGAAGTGGATACATATTCAAATATCCCTATAGACTTGACTTCACTCTTCTTCTTGACAGTGACTGGGGCAAAGACTGGCTAAAGAGACAGTTAATAACTGTCCCTGGTGTCTGGTATGTTTTCTACACTGTATTTCTTTTAAGGTCCACAACCTGGACCCAACCCAATTTTCCAACCTCATTGTACAATATTTCCTCTTGTACATTGTGATCCTGTTAGACCGTATTTCTCTTAGTTCCTCATATACAACATTCCATCAGCCATCTTCCTGCCTTTGCAATAGCTTCACGACATATCCAGAAGAGTCTGTCCCTACTTCAGCCTCAAAGATGATTAAAGCACTTTTTGTCTCTTCTTCAGGATGAAGGTTTTCCAGATCCTCCCAAATGCTATTAGAGAAGTTAGTTGGCACAGTGTATACTATACTGGGTCTAGAATCAGGAATTCTAATTTGACATTTCCTAGTTGTGTGATCCTGGAAAAGTCACTTAATCCTTGTTTGTCTCTGCAAAACATGTCACCTATCTCATAGATTTGTTTAGAGAATCAGATGAAATAATATTTGTAATGCATTTTACACAGTATCTGGCATATGCTAGGTCCCTTTTTCCCTAGTGTCCTCTATCCCTAATTAACTTGTATATAACAAGTTTGCATTTGGTTTTTTTATTTGTTTTGTATTTAAGCTCTCTGTTGTTATTGTATAATTTTATGTCCTCTTTGTCTCTCTTTCCTCTCCCCTTCCCCTTTAGAATGTTAGCTCCTTATGAGGTGAGATTATTCCATTCTTTGTTCTTTTATCCCCTGTAATATAGTGCCTGGCACATAGTCTTGATTTACTGATTGGTTGATAAATTGGTTGATTTGTTTGGTGGGTTAAGTTGTAGTCAAAATGGATACAGCTACAAAAAAGTTATGTATGTAATGATAGATTTTAAAAAATGGCTTCTCCTTCTCAGACATGTAGTAAACTCTACCTGAACTTAGAGAATGGAATACTTTCATGTCATTTGTGGGAAATATTTTTTAAGTCAGGGTAATGAGCAATCTAGAAATAAGCAGAAATATATATATTATATATTATATAATATATAATACATATTTTTATAATTTCATTAAACAATCCAACAAAGTGTTTCTAAAAGATAGGGTTGTAAACTGATACAGGTCCCATGGATAATGAATGTTTTTTTTTTCCCAAATGACAACCTATATTTAAATAAGGGCCAGAAGAGGTTATTGCATACCACATCATTGGTATTCATAATTTCCACAGTGTCATCCTCTAATATAAAAGGTCACAGCAATAAAGCATCAAAACCTATGTAATAATGGCATCCTCCAGATTACAGTTTCCATCTACCCCTAAATGGTGACTTTGCTTGGTCAAGAGGGTTTTGAGTAGCAGATGACTTTAAAAGCCATTCTTCCATGCCAAGCACATTACACTGTTAAACAAAGCAGTAAGCCAAGGAAGAAATCTATTTGATCCTAATGATGAACAAAAGTCCTAGAATTCCTACAGTTCTGGAAGCTGGACAATATTTCCTATGCTAAATGGCTAAGAGGGTATGTGGCTAAAGAGAGAGGTTCCAATAATAGCATATCTTTAAAATGTTTACTAAATGTTATATCTCATAGCTATAAAGCATACAGTATGTAAAAAAAAATAAAAGTTCACATCTATAAATTCACTTAAATTCCCAGAATCTCTTCTATAAAACTAATAATGTTTTATATTGGGCAGCACTAGCCTCTTACAGATAAAGAAACTTACAATCTATACTCACATACTTAATGACTGACAAATGTATACTCACATACTTAATGACTGACAAATGTTCAACTAACAGATTTAACTCTATTTAGTATGCTTTTAAAAACTTTGTAAACACAATCAAAAGCAGTGCTAGAAGTAAATCTTTGGGGGGGAAAAAGGAAATGTCCATCTATTGCTTATAAGAAAACTCCTAGATGGAGAATATTTACTCTGTGTAAATCTGCATACCCAGCTAAAGTCCATCAATATTAAAATAGATAGAGAAACTGAGAAAATTAGTAAAGAGTGAAGGATTTAGATTATTAATCTTGCCAAGGGAAACCACAGAAATGAATTCACACTTATTTCTAATATACTAAATAATATTTTATGGATTATGAGTTCCAAAGATTTTTTATATTGAAAGTTTCATAAAGACTGAATTCTTATGCAAAAAATATTTGTTTCCTATTTTCTGGAATATACAATGCTGTAAGAACTTACTTATGAAGAATTAAGGGATTTATGGGAAAGTTTAGATGAAATGAATCAGAATGATATAACCAAGAAAATAATATATACAATGTAAAAGGAAATAATAATAATTCACACTGAGTGCTATATAAATAT
The DNA here is from genome assembly GCF_037893015.1 of Macrotis lagotis. Classification (NCBI taxonomy): domain Eukaryota; kingdom Metazoa; phylum Chordata; class Mammalia; order Peramelemorphia; family Peramelidae; genus Macrotis; species Macrotis lagotis. Next base: position 226,054,102 of record NC_133666.1, on the reverse strand, counting down.
AATGGACAATCATAGATTTGGAGAAGAGTAAAGAAAATTATTATCCCTCTCTTTGTTGCAGAGGTAGAAGACATGGGTTCTAGAACATTAAATACATTGACATGCAATTATTTGCTTTGGGTAAAATGTGTGTTTCCTTCACTTTCTTTTGAAATATTTCTTACAAGGAATGGCTTACTGAATAGGGAAGTCAGTAAGGACATATTAAAAAACAAATGATATAACCAGAATACATTCATTTTAAAGTAAAATGGTGATGATGATGGCGATGATGATAATTCCCCAGTTCCTTGAAATATCAAAACATAATATTGCACACCTACATTCAAATCAATTCCACTTAAAGACTAAATTTGAATTTCTGAAATGCAAGCAGTCAAATTCATGGCATATTATGTGAGCTTGACAATGAATAAAATGGAGCTTTTTGCAAATTTTGCTATCCTCTGTTTAGGTACTAAAGAAATTCTTGATCTAAATAATTCCTATACAGTAAGAGTTTCATCTTGTTTACCTGTTCTGAGATCTATAATCATCCAAAAGCTAAGTACCCAAATGTTGTGCTGATCTCTTGAGAGATTAACCCTTATTCTTCCCAAGTGGTATAAAAAAATGTATCCCAAAGCAGACTTCATGAGATAAAAATGCCAACTGCATCTCTTTAAACTTTCAAAAAAGACTGATTCATCAAAAGATAAGAAAGTGCTGCTCTTTCATTAATTAAGCCTTTTTCCATTTAAATTAATCACTTTCCTCAGGTAGGATTTGCTGAATGTGATTTATGACAATTATGGGATTCAGGTTTCCAGTTTTATGCCAAAATCCCATAAGGGGGTCTTTGGGTCAAGGGAGTAGAATAGTATTGAAAGTATTATGCCAAGATTCAATTGAACAGATATAGTATAATGTGATGATGATATTTGTCCTTCATTTTTGAAGAAGACCATGATATCAGGGGAGATGATACCATGGCAAGCACATGAACTGGGTTTTTGCAACTGCTGTGCTGTCACCATCTTCACTTTCTCCTCCAGAGCCATCTGAGTCCAGTGACCAGATATGAATCAGGACAACTGGATAGCCCTGGATTCAAAGCAATCAGGGTTAAGTGATTTTCCCAAGGTCCCATAGCTAGACAGTGTCAAGGCTAGATTTGAACTCTTCTCCTCCTGACTCCAAGGCCAGTGCTCTATCTTCTGTGCCACCTAACTGCTCCCAACTATAAGATCAGGGGTGGCTAGGTGGCGCAGTGGATAGACCACTGGTCCTGGAGTCAGGAGTACCTGAGTTCAAATTTGGCCTCAGACACTTAATAATTACATTCAAGTGGCCTTGGGCAAGCCACTTAACTCCATTTGCCTTGCAAAAACCTAAAAAACTAACAAAAAAACTAACTATAAGATCAGAAGAACCAAGATGGGAGAGGGTTAGGAAGCAATGCAGAAAATTTTTCTCTACACAATCCTCCTAGAAAATGTACAAGACTGAATTCTGATGGGAAAATTCAAAAAAACCATACAGTGAGTAATTTATTCAAGTCAGTTCACTTAGGAAGACAAACAGGGAGGTCTGTGGATAATGCTATATGGGTCAAGGTAGAAACAAACCATTTCAAAACAAGAGGCTGCACATCTACAAGAGGTGATTTCAGATCCATACTGAAGCATCTGCAGTCCTACATTGAGTAGCTTTATTGGGGACAAAGCAGATTCCCACTTCGAGTGTCTAGTCAAACATATAGAGGAATATCAAAGTTAGAAATTTCAGAAGCTTAAATTTCAATCTCTCAGTACCTTCATGTGGCTAATAAGGGCAGAGTCCAGTAGCAATCTATCTTGCTCAGAACCAAATTCAGGTCAGGAACTTGCAGAGAACTGACAGAAAGACAGCAATAAATTTGTCCTGAATCACTCCACTTTAAAGTCAGTGAAAGCTTGTAGGATCCTAGAATAACAATGTCTCAAAAAGTACTAACAAGACCAATCCAGATCTTATTTCTAGTACTGCAGAGATAGGTACTAATGTCAAGTCTAAAGTTAGGGAATAGATTAAAAGAATGTGCAAATAAACAAGAACCCCATCATGATGAGCTATTATGGTGACAGGGATGCTTAAGACATCAATGAAAAGAATGACTTCAAAATATCTAAAAATTGTTTCAGAATAAAATACAACTTGGAAGATATGAAGCAAGTTTTTAAAAGAGTTTTAAAAATCATTTTAATAAATAAAATTAAAATTTTAAGAAAAAATTAAAAAGAAATGAGAGCTATCACCTTATTATAAATTATGTGCCTTTGTGAATATATGATAATAAATAGGATTCTAGATACTTCAAGCATTGTGATTTCAATTCATTTTTATTCAGTAAACAATTTCAATTACCTTTATTCTAATTCTAACCCAAACTTGGAACAGTACCCTTCTAGGAGGGAAGCAATTATTTATTCTGAAATATGACTCTTAGTGGCAACAGTTATAAGAGAAAGGAATAGACAAGGATAGAGGGAAAAGAGAGGGAAGAGAGTGCAAAACAGAAAGAGGAAAAATATGACTATGATATACATTGTAGATCTAAGTATTCAACTTAAAGAAATTTTAAACATTTTTTGGTTTTAATTAAAGCTCATTATGTTGAATTATGTGTTATAATTCTTCAGAATAATCAAATATTGATGTACTAAATGGCCTAATGGGAAATGACCAAATATGTCATTGCCATAAAACTTTGAGTTCTCAGACATGTCACCTTACTTTTTTGTTTTATTGATGTCTTTTGTTTTTATATCACAGGCATTTGAGTATATAATCTCACATACTCCTATCCCAGTAAATCTTTCTTTAAAAAAAAAAGGTGAGGAAATTCAATTAGTTCTTCAATTACATTTGAGAGTATCTACAGTCTTCATTTCAATATCTCTAAGAAAAGCAGAAAGATGTGTTTTCTCATCTCTGCTATGGAGTTGATTGATCAATAAATTTAAACTGCCACCAACTTCTTTAATTGTTCTTTTCCTTAACATTTTTATAGTTGTATATATTGTGTTCCAAGTTTCATTTGCTTGATTCTGAATCAGTTCATTCCAGTTCCTCCATATTTCCCTGAATTCTCATGCTTATCATTTCTTACAATGCAACTCTATTTTATTACCTGCATATATCACAATTTGTTTAGCTATTCCCACCAAATGGAATTCCCCAAGCATAATTATAGCTGGTGAGCCAACTGAATGTTAGTGGTTCTTGTAAGTAATAGATTAGTAAAGTATATTACACTTCTAGCAAACAAATAATTAGATGAAAACAATTAGAAGTTTGATAATACATAAATATCAAACTTGAAACTGCAAAAGGAAGAAGCCTACATTTTTAAGTGACATATTTAGCAAAAGAAACAAATGAAAGACCTTATGGCAAGTTCATTTTGCTTCCAAGTGTTTTCTTTTTTTCTCAGTAAGGTGACAGCTTTAAGTTAAAAATATTGTTCAGAGTCATTATTTTTATGGCCTAAATGTTATCATTTGAAAATGTATATTATAATCATATTTAGATAGTGCTTTCTTTTGTTTAGAAATTACTTAATATGATACTTAAATAAGAAATATATTTCTGATAAGTTTTATCTCATCACATTGGTTCAAGTAATGACCATTTTAATACTTTTAAAAAATGAATTAATCATTTACACATGCATTCTTATCATAAGGTTTTTATGTACAAAAAATTCCCTAAATCATTCCACCATGGTAAAGAAGAAACAAATTTTGTTTTTGCTTTTTTTCTTGTTTTGTTTTTTTAAACAGACAAAAGAGTAGATAGAGGGCTAGCTTTGACTTCTTGAAGATGTGGGTTTAATTTTTGACTGTCATATAAGCTGTGTCACCATTGGCAAACTACAACCTCTTAAGTGATTTCCCTAAGAGAACTTCCTAACTTTATTAACTCCAGACATGTTGCTGGTGTTCTTAAGTGGAAGGATTAACTAATATTTTCCCAAATGTTTAAATCTGAATCTATTTATGTTAAAAGTATCTTTTGTAAATTTGTTCATATGATTCCTAGGTATTTTATGTCAATAATTGTTTGGTTTTTTTAATGTAATTTCTCTTTCCATCTCTTGCTGTTGGACTTTACAATATATAGAAGTGCTGATGATTTATGTGAATTTATTTCATATCCTACAATATTACTAAATTATTAATTTTTTCAAATAGTTTTATAAGGGGATTTTCAAAGAATTCTCTAAATATGATCTTGTAACATCTAAAAAAAGTTATAGTTTTGTTTCCTCATTCCCTATTCTAATTCCTTCAATTTCTTTTTCTTCTCTGTTACTGTAGTTAACATTTCTAGTTCAATTTTGAATAACAGATGTGACAATGGCCAACCTTGCTTCACTCAGGATTTTATTGGGAAGGTTTCTAGATTGACCTCATTACAGATAATGCTTAGATAAATATCACTCAGTTTTAAGAAAGCTCAATTTATTCATATGAACTCTAATGTTTCAAATAGAAATGGGTACTGCATTTTGTTAAAGTTTTTTTCTGTATCTGTTGAGATAATCATATTATTTCAGTTGATTTTGAAATTGATATGACCAATTATGCTGATACTTTTCCTAATATTGAATCAGCCCTGCATTTTTGTTACAAATCCTACCTGGTTATAGTGTAAGATTCTTGTGAAATATTGCTGTTATTTCCTTACTAGTATTTTATTTTAAAATTTTATATCAGTATATATTAGGGAAAATCACTTCTAATTTTCTATTTTGATTTGTCCTGGTATAGGTATCAGAATCATATTTGTCTCATAATGAGACTTTGGTAAGACTCCTTTTTCCCCTATTTTCCTATATAGTTTCTATATTGCTGGAATGCATTTTTCTTTAAATGCTTTTGTAGAATCCACTAGTGAATCTATCTGACCCTGGGGATTTTTTTCTGCAAGAGTTTATTGATGGCTTATTCAGATTCTTATTTTGAAATATGGTTATTTATGTGTTCTACTTCTTCTGCTAATTGAAATAATTTATATTTTGCATATATTAATTCATATTACATTTAGATTGTCAAATAAATTGACATATAATTGGGTAAAATAGCTGCTTACAATTGTTTTAATTCCCTCATCAGTGATGGTAAATTTTCCCCTTTCTCATTTGATACTAGTAATTTGGTTTTCTTCTTTACTTTTTTTTTAAATCAAATTAACCAATAGTTTATTTGGGGTTTTTTCATAAAGACCGTTTATAGTTTTATTTACTAGTTCAATGGTATTCATACTTTCAAGGCTATTCATCTCTCCTTTGATCTTTTAGATTTCTAATTTGCTGTGGATAACAGTATGACAAAGACTAGGTATAGACCAACATCTCTCACACTATAACAAGTTAATATATAATAATATAACAAGTCAAAATGAGTGTATGACTTAAAGAGAAAAGATGATATCACAAGCAAATTAAGAGAGCATTGAATACTTGATTTATCAGAACTACAGATAAATAAAGAATTTAGAACCAAAAAATAGGGTGAAATTATTTTTTAAAAAAGTAGATAATTTTGATTAAGTAAAGTTAAAAAGGTTTTGTACAAACAAAACCAATACAACCAAAATGAAAAGGAAAGCAGAAAATTGGGAAATTTTTTTACAAATATCTCTGATAAAAGGGTCATTTTTAAACATATAGAGAAATGAATCAAATTTATAAAAATGCAAATCATTCCCTAATTGATAAATGGACAGTTTTCAGATGAATAAATCAAAGCTATTTATAGTCACAAGAAAAAATATGCTCTAAATCTTTATTTTTGGAGAAATGAAAATCAAAATAATTTTGAAGTACCACCTCACATCTACCAGATTGACTAAAATGATAAAAAAAAAAAAGACAATGATAAATGTTTGAAGAGATGTGAGAAAATTGGGACACAAATCCACTCTTGGTGGAGTTGTGAACTACTCCACCCATCCATTTTTGGAGAACAATTTAGAACTACACTCAAATGGCTATAAAACTATGATATCTTTTGATTCAGCATATATTTTTGATCTGGATGGGTCTAAATGCCAAAGAGATCATTAAAAGGCGGCAGGAGGGAGACTCACATGCGCAAAACTATTGATAGTAGGTCTTTTTACAGTGGCAAAGAATTGAAAATTGAGGCAAATTAGGGAATGTTGAACAAAGTATGGTATGTGAATGTGATGGAGTTCTATATCTCTATAAGCTAGCATGAGGATCAACTAAGGAGCATAGTGGATAGAGCATTGGCACTGGAGTTAGGAGGACCTGAGTTTGAATCCAACCTCAAAAACTTTAAACTAGCTGTGTGATCTTGGGAAAGTCACTTAACCCCATAGTCCCACAAAAATAAGAAAAGAAGAAAAGAAACCATGAGCAGGAGGACTTCAGAAACACCAAAAAATTCTGCTAAAACCGATGCTGATTGAAGTGAGTAGAAACAGGAGAACATTGTACTCATTAACAGCAGTTCTATATGATGAACAATTATGGTGGACTCAGCTCCTCTCAGCAGTTCAGTATTCAAGAATTCTAAAAGACTTGTGAAGGAAAATGCCATTAACATTCAGAGAAAAACTATGGAATCTGAATAGCCAGACATGCTATTTTCACTTTTTTTTAAAACTTGATTTTGAGGGGCTTTTTTTCCTTTTTCCTATGGATTTCCCCCCTTCTTTCACAATGTGACTAAGATAAAAAATGTGTTATACATGAATGTACATGTATAATTTATACCCTATTGTTCACTATCATAGGTAGAAGGAATGGAAGAGAGGTAGGAAATGTGGAACTCAAAAGGTTTCAAAAACACGAATGTTGAAAAAAACTGTACATACCCTTTGCCACAATATCAGTTCTAGTTATATATCTCAAAGATATTTTAAAAAGGGGAAAAAGGACATTTTGTACAAAAATATTTATAGCAGCCATTCTTGTGGTAGCTAATAACTAAAACTCAAAAGGATGCCTATCAATTGGACAATGACTGAACAAGTTATGTTATGGGTGTGATGATATATTATTGTACTAAAAGAAATGATAAGCAGTATGATTTCAGAAAAACCTGGAAAGATTTCTATGAAGTGATGCAAAGGGAATGCAGAAGCAGGATAATGTTGTACATAGCAATTGTGAGTGACTAAACAATTCTCAGCAATATAATGATACAAAACAATCGCAAAGGATTACTGATGAAACATGCTATCTACTTCCACAGAAGGAACTGATACTATCTGAATACAGATATTTTTCAATTTTTTATTCTATTTTGAGTCTTTTTTACAAAACAACTAATAGAGAAATGTTTTGCATGACTGCATATGTATAAGCTATATCAGATTGTTTACCAACTCAGGAGCAGGGAGAGAAAGAGACTTTAGAACTCAGACCTTTAAAAATATTTTAAAAATTGTTTTAATATGTAATTGGTGAAAACTAAAATATTATATTAAAAAGTGAAAGGAGTCTCCATCTAGGAAGTTTCTTATACTAATGAAATCACAAAATGCAAAATCAAAAAAACAAAAACAAAAAGCACAGCTGTAAAACTCAGACATTTCAATAAAGAATTCAAATAAATTTGTCTCAACTAGTGGATATTCATCATGAATAAATCCATCTAATCACAAAATATAAAAAATGTGCACAATGATGCCATGAACTAATAAATTCCCCCTTTGCACCATAGACAAAGGTTTTAAAGACAGCTGATGACCCAATAGATAGAACCCCCAGTTCTAGGATCAAGAAAATCTGTGTTCAAATCTGACCTCACTCATTAAATGTGTTGGGCATCCTATTTCATCTGCCAATGTTTCAGCTTTCTCATCTGTAAAAAGGAGGTAATAAAAGCGCCTATCTTCCAGAACTGCTGTGAGGATAAAATTAGACAATATTTCTAAAGTTCTTTGCAAAGTCTAAAGTTCTGTATAAATGTTATTTGTTACTGTTGTTGTTATTAATATTTATTATTATATGTTTGATTTATTATTATATGTTTGAAAGAGATAGCATGGCTTAGATAGAAGGCCAACTTTGGAGTCAGAAAGACTTGAGTTCAAGAACTGACACATTTGATATATATGTATCCCATGATCAAATGTGTAAAGTACTTTGAAATGTTTATATATATATATATATATATATATATATATATATATATACAAAGATATATATGTCAATTATTTGTGTTGTCACTTAATAACTCAGTTCTCTAAGCAACTCTCTCCATTACAGATGAGTGGACAATTTGTTGAAAGAAATTTTCATCCTGAGAATTCCCCAAATTTATATAATTAATGTAATTATATAATTAATACAAATTTTTATACATTAAACTCTCCCTATTTATTATGGAGTGTTTCTTAGTTAAAATAAAATGATTAGACATATAATGGGATGACTAAGATGTGGACCTCTTTTTATTTTCCTCTCTTGTTCAGGGTAGGGGCAGTTAGGGGTTCAGTCAATAAAGCACTGGACTCTGAATCAGGAAGACTGTTCAATTTCAAACTCAGACACTTACCATATTGCCCCATGTATGAGATGCACCTTAATTTGGGGCCCTGAAATTTACAAAAAAAAAAATTTATTACTCAAGTTTTATTCATCATGAAATTCAAGGAACTTCAGGCTTCTTTGGGGCAAGCCTGGTGCATGGACACATGATTAATCCATTCTGTTTCATGAACCTGAAGCACCAATTGTGTCCTCCTTTGAAATAGGTCACTTCTTTTTTCATCCTGCCTCCTGCTGAACCATCTTTGTGGATACAGGAATTCCACTTGCCTTTTGCTCTTCAATTCCCTCTCAAAATCAGGTCATTTTCCTGAATTGCCTCTCATGACCTTCTTCTACCGTGATGTTTGCAGTAGGGTTTCTTCTTCCTTTAGCCAGTCTCGGATTGTTTTCTCAGTTGGAGGAGGACAAAACTTAACTTCAGCAGAATGATTGCCATTCCCTTTTGCAAATTGGATCACTTTTCTGTATGAAAATCTTTACTGAGCCATTTCTGGGCAAAAAGTGACAAAATTTAACCTAATATATACTGGTAACAAATGCAAAATAATGAGCACAAAATCCAGTGTGAAGAAGCAAGTAAAAAAACCTACAACCTTTGTTGAAACTCCCAGTTTTATACCCCAAATTTTTTTAAAAAATGGTGCATCCTATACATGGGGAACTATAATACTAGCTGTGTGACCTAGGGCAAATCACATAATTTTGTTTACTTCCATTTCCTCAACTGTAAAAAGAGTTAGAGAAGGAAATGGCAAAACACTCCAGTATATCTCTGCCCCCCTCCCCCCAAAAAACAACAACCCAAAATAGGGTCAAAAAATGTCAGCCATGACTGAAACACAGCAAACTCTGGGCAGAGAAGACAATGGGTTTCCTGGCTTAGATGAAGAGAAGCATTGTGAAAGAAGTACCTCTTAGGGTCTTTGAATCTGTTCTTTGGCATCCCATTCATCTCACCTTTTTCTTTGAACTCCTGTTCTCAGCCCCCTTCCTCTGCCATCATATAGGATCACAGTGCTGTGCATGTCCATTCTGAAAAACAACTCCTAAAAACACATAAGCATATAATTAACAGGACAATAAGTGATTGAAGAGTCATAATTTGATAGAATTTGGAGTTGGAATTGTCTGTAAACTTTTGTAAATTAGTCTTTTAACTTCTCCAATCAGGTAGTTGAGGTCCATCCTGAGATTCTAAGGTTCCTGACTAAGCCCCAGAACTCTTTCCACCACCCATTTATCTCAAAGGTTAGCAAAATAACAAGCCAGTGATTATTTGCAAGCTGATTATACCTGTACAGTAGGGGTCTGAAAGTTGAAAGAAAGGGCATTGTTATTTTCAACCTGGAAAATAAATGATCAAAAAGTCAGTTTTTGCAACTACTGTTAACTCTAAAAAACAAACACACAAACAAAAAAGAGAGTGCAGATAGATTGTTACATCCAAAATTAATTCTGAAAAATATAATTACAAAAACAAAGTCAAAGGGATAACAGTGATCGTAAGGAAAAGATTTACTTTATTCCATTAGAGGAGGGAAACTAGACACATGCCAGGAACTCAACTGATAACAAAGAGACCTCTTTAGTTTGGGCAAATTTCAATAAGTATGCTAGTGACTATGTAGTGAGTAAAAGACCTGACAAAAGAAACAATGAGACAAGTTTGATTCATAGAAGGGTTTCATGACCAGAACAGGGGTACTGCAGGTGCTTGTCCAAGCTCAGAGACTACCTAGTACTGGTCTGAAACAATTCTGGGATTTTACTGCAAGAGAGTTCACCCAGAGAATGAGCACAAAAGATTGTGGCTGTGCCAAACTTAGGACACAGTTTGCTTGCTGTCCCTTAGCTCTGGAAACTAGGGTTTCTTCTAATAGTAAAAAGAAAGATATTAAAAAGAGTTTGGCATGGGATCCTAACAATAGCTACATTCTTCTTGTCTGTTGAAATTTCAACATTAAAACTAACTTAAAGCTTAGATTCATAGTGAAATGTAAATACTCTGAACATATGAGACTTGAAGCTGTCATTAGATTTTTTAATATGAATAAAGAATCAGAAAACAAGTTTTAGCTAAGAAGAAAGGGATGAAAATGAAAGGATTCTCTCTCAAAGGGATAAAAGGAAATTTAATTTAATTTAAATCATAGGAAATTTAAGAGCCCTCAAAGACAAACCTTCTCAATGACATGGTTTTACCTTATTTATGCCTTAACATTGATAATTTTTATGGACTGTGATATTGAATTTTGATTATCTAAATGTGATAAAATGTGGGTCCTGGCTTTTAATTATGAACCATGAATTCAACATTAAAGCTTTAACTTAAAAGTTTTGATTCATGGTAAAATCCAAATATTCTTTATATTGATAATTCTTAAGGCTGTTATTGGTTATTACACTATAGTTTGTATAAAGAATTTAAAAACAAATTTTAGCGAAGAGGAGTAGATGAGTCTAAATATTCTGAATATCTCCAGGGGAGAACAAAAGAACATTCATGGAAAGTTGTGTGTCACCAAAGAAACTGTATTTATGACAAGGCTTAACTAATGTGGGCTCTAGCATTGGTTCTTTCTATAGACTGCCCTGATTTATTCTCCAAACATAAGAGAAAAATGGCTGCTGGTTTTTTCATAGGCATAAAGAACTTTGTTCTCTGTCATTATATCTTATACTTTACATATTCTGGTAGTGTCAATAATTTTTTTCTCCTTTCATAGAAAAAGATCTGTTCTGAGATTAAACCATCAACATATAGTAATGAGGAGATTTTACCTCAAAAAAAATCTTTTCTTAGATGTCATCACTACCCCTCACTTCTTTAGGGTTCATTCTCATGAACCCCTCAGTAAATCTTTCTAGATCTATTGATGCAGCACTTTTGTAACAATTTTAAGGGAGAACAAGTACAGATATATGATAGGCTGCTCCTCGGGATGGAATTAGCATACTTAAATACTACTTCTAAGAAGAATACTGTTTCATCGTGTATCTTAGTTCAATTGTCAATTATCTGTAACAACATAAAATGTCCCATGATAATATAATAGCAGTAAAGCCTATTTTTTATAAATGTTAAAACCTAGCCAAGTGGACTATCAACACTGCTGTCAATTAATTGTCAATTACTTTTACAAAGGTAAAGGAGAGCAGTTTGTTTTCTCTGCAAACAGTTCATTGAGAAGATTGTTTTAATTATAAACCTCTCACGTCCTTCCACATTAAGTGTCTTGCTAGAGGTTGAACAGTCATTAATGTCTCTCAAAGCAGAGCTTTTTCTGCAATTGTTTAACAGCTATTTTGCAATTATAAGTAGCATTCCACTTAAAACAAAATTACAGTCCACAATTATTTTTGTAATGAAATGGAAATATCGAACTGCATGTAACTATCTGGAAGTGGGAAGATACTTAATTTCACTTAACTTCCCACAGAGTAAAGGGTTAATTTATTAAAGTATATAAGAAGATTACTGTAATTATTGTGTATTGGCTTCTTGGTAAGTGAGAATAGCTTTTGCAAATTTGAATTTGAAGTTTTTTAATACACTATGCATATTACCTGAATGTAATTCTCTTAAGACATTAAAAGACACATTTTCTGTACCTTGTGTGCTCAATTACTGTGCATGTACCTTCAGCTAATGGAAAATTTCAAAAATTAATTTTGATGCTCTGAATGTATTGTGAAGTAACATGTATTTTCAATTCTGAGTTGTAATCCTCAGATATTTTTATTGTTATTTTTATTCTTTTCTACTTTACAATTTTGTAAGATTAAGATTTAGGAAGAAAATAGTTTAATTATTTAAATTGCATCAAAGAACAGAACTCAAATCCTTTGGATTTTCATACAAAGCTACTAGTTTTTTAACCTGTATGCAATTTCTTGGGTACAACATCCTCAGTCCTTAAGAACTGGGGGAAAATACCATATAACCTGCTCAGCTTAGTAGTTCAACTACTCTTGTTCTTAATGGACTGAGCTGAGTAGGTATGTATATGTATATGAATACATGTATGTACAGGGACATTCTAATAGATGTGCTAGGATTTAGGAAGGGCATTTATAAAAGAAGGACACATACAGGACAGGTACAAAAGAATTGCTCTGAACTAAGGATAGTGTTAATAAGGTCAAAGCCTAGACCTAGAGTGAACTCAGATCTATTTTCCAAAAAATTCTAAGTTCAATCCAATTGGAATTTTTAAAGTACGTTCAAATTAAGTAGAAGAATAAGGAAGAAAGAGGGACTGTTAGAAGGCACAAGTTAACAGCAAAATCATTATCAGTTATTTTCATCTCTATTAAGAATTATCTTCTAACTGAAAGATGTAGTGTTCAATTAAGAAAGGATTGGAGCCCAATATAAGTGAAGAAAACATGACAAAGTACTTGGCAACTTGAAAGGAATTGCTTTGCTTGAAGTTGTTGTTACTGTTGTTACTGTTGTTACTGCTTCTAATAGCAAATTACATGAAGATTATTCAAAGAACTTGAAGATGTGATTACTTAACCACTCCTAATAATCTCTCAGGCAGGGAGGACAGAATGCTAGACAAAGACCTGATTTTGAATCTAAACTCAGATACTAACTGAACCTAAGCAAATCACTTCACCTAAACCTCTGTCACTGTTTCCTCATCTATAAAATTGGAATAATAACAAGAAGGAAGAAAATAGTGGTTAAGTCTCTACTATGTTTCAGTATGGGGTAGCTAGATGAAATAGAGGATAGATGCTGGGAATTGGAGTCAGGAAGACCTGAGTTCAAATTTGGTTTCAGACTCTGGGCAAGTTACTTAACCCTGTTTGTCTCAGTTTTCTCATCTATAAAATGAGCCAGAGAAAGAAATGATAAACCACCTAAGTACCTTTACCAAGAAAATCCCAAATGCGGTCCTTAAGAGCTGTATAGTACTGAGGTAATAGAACAAAAACAAAATGTTTCAGTCATTATACTAAATACTTTCAAAATATTTGTCTTATTTGATCCCCACAATATTCCAGGTTACCATTAGTATCCCCATTTTACAGTTGAGGAAACAGAAATAGTTATGGATTAAGTTACCTGCCTAGGATTTGAGGCCAGCATCCGAAGTCAGAATTGAACTCAGAGCTTCCTCACTACAGGTTAAACCCAATTCATTGTGCTACCTAACTGTCTCTTATAGCAGCAGACTGGAAGACCTAACTCTATACTAAGGAAAGGCCAATCTTCCCTTGTAGATAAACTGTGACTAGGATCCCTGCTTCCATGTGACTTATCACAAGTGTTCCCCCTCTGTACTCTGTCCTGAAACTATGATTCAGTTACTTGTGGAAAGCAGAGTTGTCCATCTGTACCAGTTGTATCCTGTGCCAGTAGAGTGCCTTGTCATCTCTATTTTGACCAGTTGTCCAACTCCCTTACTATTTTTGAAGCTGCTGTTGTTGCTGCTACTGCAGCTGTCTTGATTATCTCCAAGGTCCCCTACTAGTACTCTGGCCCTACTTCAGACTTACAATCAACCTGGTGATGTAAATCTCTCTTTCAGGCCTCCTAAATTGTCTTAGTCTAGAAAAACATTTCCCTCTGATCTTTTTCTGATTCTGCCACTCCAAACTTTGATTTGAGATGTTATTTTAAAGTTCTTTAGAGGGGGATGTTAAGAGAGTTCAGTTAGGTCTTGCCATGCTTTGCTGTCTTGGTTTTATCCCAACAATATTTCTTCTATTGTACATCTTTAATTGAATAGTTTAAAAAGTAAATTTGTGAATTCCAGAAGTCAGAATAAGTTCACCTAAAATAAGTAATAAATAATCACCTCAATTCTTCTCTCCTCCACCTCTTCATCTTCTCCTCCTCGTTTTCCTCCTTTCTTGTTCTTGCTCTTCTTTTTCTTGTTGTTCTTCTTCTTTGTTATGTCAGTGAAATACTATAAGAACAAGGCAACTAGATTTGAGAGAAAAAATTAGAAAAAAGTCCTTCGTGATATACACATGGACCAAGTAAGATGGGCTGAATATCAGAAGGAACATAGAAATAAAGTTACATGACTTTTTAGATAGTTGAAAAGTCTTAACCAAAAAGTTTTGAATAAAGAGAAGAGGGGTTCTCTGAGTAGCATGTGGCAGGGCTTTGATGAAAGCAGTTCTATTTTATTCAACAACGTTAATGTCTTACATAAATGTGTAGAAAAGCATATGTATTAAATATTTAGATAAAAGATTTGGAAGGAATAATTAAAATACCAAAAGAAAGATAAAGATCCAAAAAGGTATGAATATATAACTGTGCCTTAAATGCAAGATGGAATCCGATGGTTTAAAAGTTATTGATATGATGCTCTTTGGAAACAGTAGAGTTGTATTAATGTATATTTAAGTATATTCTAAATTTAGTACCATTCATTATTAAACATTCATTAAACATCTACTATTTAAGGTATTGTTTCAGGGGCTGTTATATGGAAAGCTTCATTCATAAAAGTCAACTCCTTCAAATCTAAAAATCAATAATACTGACTGTATTTGGTACCTACTAACTGTGTAAATGAGTCACAATCCCTAGTAGCTTTGATTTTCTCATCTTTAATGTGGGTATAATAAAGAACAATGGACTTAAAATAAAAAGACTACTGAAGACACTTTTGAAAAATAATCTGAATTTGGAATAGTAAAGTCCATATAAAGTAGAATAGAGCATTGGATTGATTACACATATAAGACAAATTCACTGAATAATATCTTAATTCTCTACTGATGTTTGGCTGTGAAGATTAAGATGAATGAATAAAATAAAACAATATAAAATTGTTCTCTATAGAAATGTAGAACTTAAGTGGAAATACTTATGAGTCAAAACTTCTGAAACCGGGGGGCAGCTAGGTGGTGCAGTGGATAGAGCACCGGCCCTGGAGTCAGGAGTACCTGAGTTCAAATCCAGCCTCAGACACTTAATAATTACCTTGCTGTGTGGCCTTGGGCAAGTCACTTAACCCCATTGCCTTGCAAAAAACTTAAAAAAAATTGTGAAACCATTTGATTTGTCAAGCATATATCAAAAGATATAGCTGTTTATCTGGCTATATGACCCAATACTAAAAAGTATTAAATTTACTTGATTCTAGGACTATATTGCATATCTATCATGATACATATTCACATTTTAACTAATGATTATCATCATCTGAGTAATAAGCAAGAACATGTGGCTAGAGAGAGACAAATTGGAAAATTGCTATTGGCAAAAGGTTTTAAGCAAACATCCTATTGATGATAGGCCATTTTAATCATTTTTATGTTATAAGAAAAGTTTTTCTATCACATATTTACCTTTTTCCTATACTTGGAAACAGTTTGGATTTGAGAGCTCTCAATGAATAATCAAAGGCATCTATTATATAGTTTACCATAAAAACTTAAAGATATAATTATAATTCACATTTATGTACTCAAAGATGTCCCCATGACTGTTGTTAGATGATCAGACTGTATTAAGTTTAGAGAAGTAAAAATTTTGGTCACATTAACTCTTGAAAATTAGGTATAAAATTATTGCATGGAATATGATTTACCTCACCTTGAAAAGGGAATACTTATACTTTTTAGAATCTTGTACGGAAGTGTTTGTATAGTGCATTGCATTTTCCTCGCAACATTTTAGTGTTATTAGGCTTTAAAAATGAATGGATCCTGAAAATTGTTTGGGCTAACCCATTTACTTTACATTCAAGAAAACTGAGATTAGACAGATTTAGTGACTTGTCCAAGGTATCACAAGTATTAAGGAAAAACCAGGATTGAAACCTAAGTCTTTGGATTTGTCAATTCAGTATTCTTTATTATCCCAATTTAATAGATAAGAAAACTGAAAATTAGAATAGTTAAGTAGAATTCACATAGACAGTAAGTAACAAAGGCAGGGTTTAAATCTGGTTTTCCTGACTAGTATCAATCAGATGTTCTGTTGGATTCAAATCTGTTCTACACAAAAGAGGTATACACTGAAAGGAAGAGTTAAAAACTTCAAGGAAGTATAGCTATTTTTCTCCTTACATAATTTCTTTGCACCTATAAAAAAGGCACTGAATTGGTCAGTGCCACTTAAATAATAATCTGCTTCTAGAAGGGCTGATCCTAGAAGGAAGTCAAAGAGATATATGAGTATATGGGGAAATGATAGGGAAACCAAAATTCTAAAGTTTAATGCAGTAGCTGGTTTGCAGTAAATCACAGATTACTAACAACTTATGCAAGTTTTACATGTCTATTCCATCTGCTATTCATTAAAAAAAAACTTATTGCCATGGCAACTGCCACATGCCATGGTATTTATGCTACATCTGATGTACAAAGCATAGTTTGTGTAGGAAGGAGTGTGTGTATGTATATGATGTGGCAGCTGTCGTCTCTGCCATTTTGTTGCTGCTGTAGAATCAAAGCAAGTAGTGGTTATGAATACTCATTTGAGTAGTGATATTTGTGCTCATTTTACTAAAGCCTCAGACAAAACTCAAATGATAACACCTGATTGGCCTGTGGCTGTAATTTTCTTTTAGAGATTGAAAATTGGATGATTAGTTTGATAGAAAAAAAAAGTTTGTTGTTTTTTCTAGTACAATTTCCTGATGTAAAGTTAATACAACTAGAATTATTTCTTTTAATAAAAAAATCAGTCATTGACTTGGTGGTATTGATAACACCATCAATAATATAACTAATAGTACACATTTATTTTGAACTTCGACAGTTAAAAAATGCTTTTAATATTCATCAAATCCTCATAATCTGGAGGGATTTTATCCCTATTATAATGAAGAAACAACTAACACTCAATGAAAGTAGCATGGCACAGTGAAAAGTCAGTCAAAAGAAAAGCATTTATTAAATACTAAATATGATCCAAGCATTATGCTGAGTGTTAGAATCACAAAGAAAAGCTAAAAAAACAGGTCAGGACCTCAAAGAACTCTCAAACTAATGGAAACAGAGCAATGAATTTAAATTTGAGGTTCAAATTTTGTCTTTACTATTTATAATCTGTGGGACAATAGACCACCAATTAACTAATTTTGGCTTCATTTTCTTCATCTCTAAAAAGGCAATTCTAAAACTATGGTTCTATCTTTTGACCAAGCAATATTTCAAGTCAGGTAAATTTCATAAGGCTTAAGACCAGATTGCTGACTTCAACCACAGGTTTCATTCTAATGCACCACACGCCCCCCACCATAGATAGTAGAGCCTAGAATTATAAGGAAACTTGAAGTTCACTGAGTCTCAATCGATCTTTCTGTTTAAAGAAAATTAGACTGACATTAAATGATTTGTCCAGAGTCTCTAAAATACTAAGTAGTAGATTTAGGATTTTAATACAAAATTCCTTATGTCAAATGCAGGACTTTTTCCTAGCACAATATTGTATTGTCTCCTGTTATAATGGTTCAAATTTCATTATAGTGATAATCAATGGGATTTCCAAATCCAAAATCCTTTGTTGATTTGGATTTTTATTTATTTAACATTGTTAGAAATGAGTATAGAATCAGCAAAGACTTGAACATCTTTTTCACTATTCAAACATGATTGTACTAATGATATATTCAGCATAAGTAGATATTGTCTCTAATTTTGTAGGTTATTCAAATTTGAGAAAGATATCTATTAGTATTAAGGATTAGAACAAATACAAATTGTTTTATAAATTCATAGAGCTAGGAAAATTAGTGTTTATTTAACTTCATTTGTTGGTAAAGAAATTAAAACAAAGAGAGGTAAAATGACCTATTTTTTCAGGGTCACATAAATAGATAGGTGCAGAAATTGAATGTGAACACATATATCTTAACTCTCAATTCAATGATCTAACCAATAAACCCTACTGTTTCATGACTCATACAATATATTGTTAATAACTCTTTTTAATGGAATGGGTTAAGCATTCATACACAAACACATATTCACACACAAAAATAAAAATTAAAACAATAATCTTCTTAAACACCAGTCAAATCAAAAACATGACATTTTAGTTAACAGACATTGCCTGCAACTACTGAACTTAGTCAAAAAAGCTGTTTTTAGAATTTTTAGGTCAATCTTGATGGAAAAATTTGGACATCTCAAGATAGCTTTTGAGGTTCCTATACTAACCAGGGTTTTTTTTTTTTAAATGAAAGATCATATGCAGTTTTTGATGCCCATCTGAAGTAAATCAAACTTTCATAACACTGGAAAGCATTTCCAAATCTAGATATTCAAAAAGAACTAAACTAGCATTTTTTTAAATTATAAATAGAAAAAAGTAGTATATAGTACAGATAAGATTACAGTGGCATCCAGATCATCTTAGTTCAAAGTATCATTGAGTTTTATTGTTGTTTTTAATATAGCTTAATACATTACAAAGAAAGGAAAAATTAAAATCCCTCACATTTCCTCAGTGGTGGGAGTTGTACCCAGGCATGAAGAAATACATACCATCATCCTCACAGTAAACCAGATTTAATAGAGTGATCCTTGACTTTTCCTTTTCCCTCTCTTTTAAGTTATTGCAGCTACATGGTGTAGTGGATAGAATACTGGCCTTAGAATCACGAGGTTGGGAGTTCAAATCCAGCCTCATACACTTGACACTTGATGTGTGATCTAGGACCAGTCACTTAACCCTGATTGGCTCACATCCAGGGCCATCACCAGTTTTCCTGATTCATATCTGGCCAATGAACTCAGCTGGTTCTGGAAGAAAAAGTGACTTGACATAGCATCTCCTCACCCAAATCAAATTCATGTGCTAGTCATGGCATCACATCCCTGGTGTCATAGTCTTCTTCAAGAATAAAGAACAAACATGATCAGGTAATTGCTAAGTTCTGAAAATTCTAAAAGCACAGGACTCTACTCAAACAACCACCCTAGTACAAAGTTAATCATTTCCTTACAGTAGATTTGTAATGGGTATTCTTAGTTCCAGTTTCTTCCCTCTTCAAATATTTTGGGGAAAGATCAAAATAATCTTCTTAAAGCATTCATCCATCCAGATTAAACGCCCACACACCCCTGGCTTTAAAACTATAAGTGACTATTGCTTCTAGATGAAAATAAAAACTCTTAAGCCTAGCCTTTGACATTCAATAATCTGGCTCTGATCTATTTTTCCATCTTTATTTCAAGCTACTCAACTCTTCATTTTCTACTTTCCAATCACAGTGTTCCCCAAATATTTTTTTTAGAAAACTAATCATTCCATGTATAGTCCTTTATCTCATCCCCTCGGGTCCTTCTCTTTCTCCAAGACTGAGCTTAAGTATTATGTCTTCTAAATCATTGTTCCTGGACTAGCTGAAAACATTCTTTTAATTGACATATTATCCTAGAACCCTCAGTATGAATCTATTTTTTGCTATCATCTCTAAATTTCTTGTTTTCCTGATTACTTTATGGGTTGTCTCTGCTTTCCTCTTTGAAGAGAGCAGTAAGATACATATCTTTGACAATATAGAATGCACTTAAATATTTTTAAAGATGAATCAAAACAAGTTTGCAATTTTTTTTTTAGGTTTTTGCAAGACAGATGGAGTTAAGCTATATGGCTAGGTAATTAAGTGTCTGAGGCCAGATTTGAACTCAGGTAGTCCTGACTCCAGGACTGGGGCTCTATCCACTGCACCACCTGGCTGCCCCCTCGTAAGTGTGCTGTTTGCTTATAGATAGATAGATAGATAGATAGATAGATAGATAGATAGATAGAGATAGAGATAGAGATAGATAGATAGAGATAGAGATAGAGATAGAGATAGATAGAGATAGAGATAGAGATAGAGATAGAGATAGAGAGATAGAGATAGAGATAGAGATAGAGATAGAGATGTATAGATATAATAAAAATATATACATAATCAAATTAGATAACATGTGAAATACTTTGCAAACTTAGAAGTATTTTAGAAGTTAGTGACTACTACTCTGGGAAGATGTAGCATCTCATCTGTGATTTTACAGTCATGCAAAACTACTGATAAGGAAAATTATTTAATCAGTGGAGATCTATCTCTGTTCTGCTACTTATTTTTATAGTGTTCCTGGGGTCTTGAGGAGTTAAATAATTTTTCCCAGGTTCAAACAGCCAGTATTCTGAGGTCAATTCTCTAATACCCCATCCCACTGCATTTCTATGTATCCCAGTCATTCAGTCAAGCAATGCAGTGACATAAATCTATTAGTGAATAGCCTTTCAATTCAATCCTACATACAATTCACTGAATAAGATGTATGGTGAGTACTGGGAGGGAAGAGTACTAGGGGAGATAAAAAGATGAATAAAACATAATCCCTGCCCTCAGGAAGCTTTATATCTAGTAGAGGTTAAAGAATATACATACCTACTATACAAATTAAAATGTGGAAATGCTAACTTGGAAGAATCTGGTGCAATTTCATGAAAGAGCTGTCATTTAAATTTGAATTCAGAAATTTCACGATTAGAGAGGTGAATGACAGTGCAGGGGAGGCTATGATGGGCTGTTAAATGTTTAACTAACTACTGTCTGAGGGAAAACTGTAAGCATAGCACATTTTCAAATCTAACTCTTATTAACTTTTTTTCCCAAGCTTCCCCTAAGACAACTCTGAAGGGAAGAAATTCCCTAGTATAAGGAATAACAATAGCAACTTGGAGGGAAAAAGAATTATTTTGTGGGAGTTGGCAACAGACTGATGTAGTCAGGGTGTAAAATATATGGTGGACACTAGTATGAGGTAAGAATGAAGACGCGGGAGGACATTATATTTGTAAAGTTCTGTTGAGTTTGAGAGGTTTATACTTTATTTAATAGGTAACATGGAACTGTGGAACAGTTTTTGAACAAAAGAATGAGATAATTACAGCTGTACATAAGGAAAATTAAGCTAGCAACTGTCATGATGAATAGATTAGGATCTGGAGGGGTAGGCATCATCCTTTGTTTTCCAGGAATATGCTATTATATAAGACACTTAATATTATACAGGGCAACTCTTAAGACATTCTTGATGATACAAGTAATCAAGAAGGGTTTATTATAGTCCCTACTGCACATTCACTGACAATGACAAATCTGCAAACCTTCTGAGAGTGCTGCATCATTGAAAATGAAGCAGAGCTCATGGGGCAGAGTTATCACTTGCCTAGCTTTCAGCTGATTTTCACATGCACCAGTTTGACCCATTTGTGAAGGGTTGTGTCCCACAACAATCCTGGCAAATAGACATGTGATGATGCCAAGATGCCTTGATCTGAAATTTGATAACACATTGTGGTAACAAAGTCAAAGATCCTATCCATACTTGTATATATGTGTCCACTCTTTGTTCAATATAATTAACAGAAAACATATTCAGATTAGCTTCAACTGAAAAAGTACAAATTTTAAAAGTTCATTAATTCAATTCATTTCATTGTTTTAACTGATTTTCATCAAGACCCTTGACACAACAAGATGGCACAATGGATATATTACTAAGCCTAAGGGAGAAGTACCTCAGTTCAAATCTGACCACAGGTACGTAGTCATTGAGTGACTTCAGACAAGTTATTAATCTGTATCTCCTTCAGTTTTCTCAATTGAAAAACTGGGATAATGATGGTCCTATATCAGAAGATTATTATAAGGATCAAATATGACAACCTTTGTAAAAGTTTAGCATGGTGTCCTAGCACATGATGCTTAATAAATGTTTTTAACCCTTGCTGCCACGGCAAGATTTGTGGGTCTTCTCCCTCTTCAATGAAAGTAGTGTGCATAAAAATCATAGCAACAACAGCATTAGAAGCAAAAGCAGTAATTTTTCATTTTCAAGATTTCTGATTTAACTGGGCTAAGAAATACTGATTGAGAACTTTCTCTACCAATGCAATTTGACAATTTCTCTTCGATTTAAAGAGCCCTGAAAGTGACCCAATCCATCAAGAAAGATGAGAGTGAGATAATGATGATGATGATGATGATGACCTTCCTCAAGGTCCAATGAATCATCAGTGAGAGGAAGTACAAAAGCAAAACAATAGAAAGCCAATCAGATTTCATGAACCATAAAATCATTATTAGCTCCAAAGGCTGCCCAGGAACCTGTAGACATGAAATGTAGACAGAAAGGGCTCTGACAAGAGCATTTACTTTACTATTGAAACAGGTAAAATATAATTGCTCCTATTAATCTAAAAATTATTTGAGATAGCATAGGCTCACTCTGCTTAAGAATGTCATAATTATCAACTTAGTCTGCTTCATGTTTGATACCATAATAAATTGAGACATTAGGGTAAATCAGAGATTTCCAAATTAATGTTAATATTAGGTATTAATATGACACTTGCTGCTAATGTTTTGGTATAAATGATACTGACCACTAAAGTGGTCAAACTATATAGAAAATGAGCTAAAGAAATTAATACCTTTTTTATCTACCCATATCATCCCTGGAACAGAATTGAAAACATATCTAATCAATTATAGGCAATGATTTCTTGTTGTGCTTGGAAGGTTTTTAGATCTATTATATTCTTATCACCAAGTTATACAATAATATATATCAGATCATGAAGTATATGTGTATATATCAGATCATGAAGGGTGTGTATATATAGGTATATGTGTATATATATGTATATTTATGAATGCATATGTGTATATTATATATCCACATGTATGCATATATAATGCATAAACCGGTACATATATACATATATGTGCATACATACACAAACATATGGACACATTCTCACACACATATGTAATTTCATTCTTCAGTATAGTTTAGATGAAATAAGACTGGGAATAAGGAATCACAGATCTGAAATGGGAAAAACTGAAAGCAATGAAAATCTGTACTTAACATAAACTCCAGATTTGCTACCAAATAATGAAACACATGACAAAAACAAATAAAATGTCTCAAATGATTTTGAAAAGGAGATGAGTATACTTAAAATGGAATTTCATAAAGTCTTCCTTGAGCATGAGATCAAAATCCAACAATTAGACTAACTAAAGTAAAACAGAATAATTGTTATTGCTTTTTAATATAGTATATAAAGTAACCAATAAAATTATTTTAAAAGAGTTGAAAACAATTAGGCACCTTACGCAATAAGCATATAATGTAGTCATTGCCACCATAAGTACAATAGAAACATTTTAACATATTCTTAAAAATGAGTATCCAATGTTACAAAAAGCAAAAATGACTTGAAGAAAGTTTTGGAGAATTGCAGAAAACCATTGGAATATTATATTAATATCTAGCTTCTGTAAATAGCATACTGGAAAGGAAATGGCATACTATTTTTGTCAAGAAAATCCCATAGACAAAATGGTTCATCAGATCACAAAGAATCACACATGACTGAACAACTGAAAACAATTAAATACTATGAAACCAGAATAGCACATCATTCAATTAAAGGTGAAGAAAGAAAAATAATTGTAATACAATCTAAGGAAGGAGAGCAAAATACAGTGTGTCCCAAAAGTCTTAGCGCAGTTGCAAGTTTTAAAGTTATTATTTTGTAAGTTTTAATAGTTTTTAGCTGTACTGAGGTGTCAGACTCTATATTTCAGAAATTCTTGATCTTGTTAACCAACAATAAAAAGCAAACACTTAAAGGTTGAGGTGGTACTAAGAGTCAAAAAAAATACACAAATTAATAACAATAAAATTTTAAAGAAATAAGCAAGAGAAAACTCTTAAAAGAAGATGTGGAAATTTTCTTATCTTCTATATGGACAAAATATGCTCAAAACAGTAAAAACAAAAACTGGATCAAGCAAAATTAAGAAAGTAAATTCATAATTAATATAATGAGTGCATTAATATAATGATGCAATAATAATTGCAACAAGGCCTATGATTAAAACCAATCTTTCTGCAAAATTGCAGGAATGCAAAGACACTTAATAATTGCAATGACAAATAAACGACTAGCAAAGGACATTTTCACCATCCTCTTAGGAAGAGCTCTGATCCCACCTTTCTTTTTTTTGATTTTTGCAAGACAAATGGGGTTAAGTGGCTTGCCCAAGGCCACACAGCTAGGTAATTATTAAGTTTCTGAGGTCAGATTTGAACTCAGGTACTCCTGACTCCAGGGCTGGTGCTCTATCCACTGCGCCACCTAGCTGCCCCATCCCACCTTTCTTAACAAAAGACATTACATATTTATTATCCAAATATGATAACACCAACAACCCCTAAAATATGAGTCAAGTACATGTTTATGTACTATCTATAATACATTCACAGTTTTTATCACTAGAAAAATAATAACATGGCAAAAAAATTAGTATGGGTCAAAATGGAGTAATAAAAAAAAACAACCAAGTTGGGTAAAGAGCACCATATCCCTGGGATTTGGGCTCTGTATGTTGATCTATTTTCACTTGGGTCTGTTAGAAGGTTGTGGAGATTGTTTCATTTGTCTAGCACATGTTGCTTCATCTCCTATTATCAGAAAGCTTGTGATTCAGTTACAGACTAATGGTTTATACATGTTCTCCAAACATATAATACACAAGTATAAGGAGAACGATTTAGTATTTGATATCCACAGGGGAAAAATGTTCACTAAAATTTGTCACCATTTCACCCAAAGGCAATAAAACTGTGTATATTCTTTGATCCTGCACTACCACTTCTAGGTCTGTATTTCAAAGGAATCATTATGCAAATTCTTATAGCAACTCTTTTTGTAGTAGCAAAAAATTGGAAATTGAGAGGATGTCCATCAATTAGGGAATATAAATCATGTTATATGAATATGATGGAGTATAATTGTTCTGTAAGACATCATGAGTGGCCAGACATCAGAAAAGCCTGGAAAGACTTGCTTGAATTGATGTTGAATGAAGTGAGCAGAACCAGAAGAACCTTATACACATTAACATCAACATTGTATGATGACCAATTATGATGGATTTGCTTTTCTCAGCAGAACAATGATCAAAGAAAATTCTGAAGGACTTATGATGGAAAATACCATCCACATTCAGAGAAGGAACTATGGAGTCTGAATGCAGGATCAAAGCATACTATTTTCAGTTTTTAAGATTTGTTTTACTTTTTTTCCCCCCTCTAATGATTTTTCCTTCCTTTCTTTTATATGTCTTCTGTCATATCATGATTGATATGGAAATATGTCTAACATAGTTTTTTCATGTATATAAAAGTGAGTTAATTAATATGGAATTTATATATGTTTATTCATATAAATATAAATGTATATATAAAACCCAAAGTAGATAATTCACTGACAAAAGGAGAGGGGAGGAGGAGAGAGGGAAAAGAATGTGGAACTCAAAATCTTACAAAAAAAATGAATTACTGAAAACTATCTTTGCATATAGTTGGGAAAATAAATAAATAAACAAATGAATGTATTTTAAAAATTGTTACCAAAACAATCACATCAAGAATAATTTATGTAAAATGTGAAATTTTTCAAGGAATGAATTTGAACCCATTTTGATTCTACCGAGCTTTAAATCCATTATTACTTGTCTCAAAGAGACTGAGTATGTCTCCCAAATGAAACACGGAGGCCAACCATAATATTATACTTTTTCTTGATGAACTTAGATGGCATCAAGTAACATGGCTCTACATAGTCATTGAACAGTACCTTCATTTTCTGGAATCTTTTTTTCAGTACCATTTGGACTTTATTAGCGTAAAATTTCTAATGTACAACCAATGAAGACAGAGACTGGAAACAGGGCCTGATATGAATTCTAAGATACTCAATTGCCCACATTTATTCAAATACCTCACAGTGTTGCATTAATTAGTTATTATTAAAATACTTTGACAGCTTCCTTTCAGGAAGTAACTTTTATCATACCTTTCTTAACAAAAGGCATCATATATTTATGATCAAAAATTAAAATACAAGTCATATCTCCAAATCCAGGTCAAGTGACAATTTTGAAAGGTCAAAAGTCTAATTTAAGCATATTTTTTACAACCATTCTGAGTGAATGAAAAAGCATTACTAAATGCTATATGTGAAGTTCAGGGGATACCAATAGAAAAATAAGACCTGTTCTCGGAGAGCTCGTTTTATGTGGAAGACAACACATATAGGAGGTTTAACTATAAGGTAGAAAGCTGGGAATCCTTAGAGTATAGCAGCAAAGCAGGTGTTAATATTTCTTTTATGCTATTTCTAATGATACAATAAAATCCATTTTTCATGTTAAAGAATTTGTCAGTACCAAGGATTTCAGAGGTCAGAATTTTCTTTTCTGGGTCTTCAGCAACTGAGACAGTTATAGAAGTGGAGGGCTACAATCTGAACAGAATAATGGTTGCTACTATCCCTGGGATTTGGGCTCAGTATCTTGGTCTATCTTCACTTGGGCTCGTTAGGATTGTGGATATTGTTTCATTTATCTAGCACATGCTGCTTCATCTCCTGTTTTAAGGTGTGTTCCAGTATCAGGTTGACTCTCTTGCCAGTCCAGTCAGTGGCAATTAGTTGGTAAAGCTCTATATAAGAGGTGCATGACAATGAGGGCTCAGGGATAATGAATGCTTAGGTAGTGAACCTGGATGGCAAAAATGGTAATAATGCCCTTAAGAGAAATACAAAATTTCATAAGGATTTGGAGGTTATGAAATGAAATCCACTTTGGACATGTTTATCACCATCTTATAAATGTTTTGAAGTGGCTTTAAGAGGTCAATTTTTAAATACTCAACAGGTATTTGGAAAGAATGACTCTAGCCCAGAAGATAGACTAGGAGTAGATAAATATTTGGAAATAACCTGCATACTGTTCATAATTTAACCCACAAAAATGGAAGAAATCTACAAATGAAAAAATAAAGAATAGAAGAGAGCTAAAGACAGAAACCTGGGTTACACCAACAGTCTAAGGACAGTGAAACAAAAAAAGGAGATGGAGAAGATTTGTTCAGACAAGTAAGAGGTGAAACAAAAGTGAACAAAGTCACAAAAATACACATAGAAGAGGATGTCCAGGAGGAGTGATCAAAAATATTAGATGGTGCAGAAAGGCTAAAAATGATTAAGAATGAGAAAATGCCAGGAGATATGATGGATGGCTCTACAAAAATTATGCCAAATAGCGCTCTCATCTTATGAAGTCTTTTCCCAAATATATCAAAATAACACTTGGGTTTGATGATTATAAAATCATTCATATATGCTGAGAAAATATCATAAAGAGTGAAAGTTTTGAGCTTAAATCGGTAAGGTCAAATTAAATGAGGAAAACATAGAAATTAATCAAATTAAATATGTATTTGTTGTCATTTGACTTAATAGTTCTTAATATACTTCTTTGCAACTGTAAAATAGATCACTATAGATTTAAAAAGTATTCTCAAAATTATTACAATAGTAATGACTCAGAAAGCCTATAATACTAAGGCAGCCATAGAAAGATTAATCCTTCTTCATCAAACAGTAGTAAACTGATTGATTTAACATTCTCAGAGAACATGATAAGCAAGTTAAAATTTATAATAATACTTTTTAAATAATGACATCCTTGAGTAATATTAAAGTTTGATCATAGGCACACTACATTTAATTATCTTTCAAATGGTTGATTATAATTAAAAGAAGTTTACTTCTGGGTGTAGTCTATGAAGAGGCTATGAACAGGAAAATCTATGAGTGACATTTGCATGAAAATAGCCAAGCATATCCTGATAAAGAAGTATTAAATAATAGGTAAAGTAATGTTTATTTATGAAAATGGGGAGAGGAGGAGTTATCATGATAATTAAGAACAAGTCATTGGGACTGGAATTTTAATAAGAAATATTTATCCTTGAGGAGTTCATACTTTGAGATCAATGTAAATTAAGCAAATAAAAAGTAGAAACTGTACAACACACCACTACAGAAATGTAGCACTTCCCAAACACCTAATTAGAAACAGTAGCTAGAGTTTTACCTATGAAACTTTCTTTCATGAACAAAGAGCCCTGAAAAAAGGGACTTGCTTGCATTTCGATGTGTATTCCAATGTTTAGAATCCTGCTTTGCACAAAATAAATGCTTAACAAATGTATTTTCACTCAAATAAAGTAAAATAGTTCTAGTTGATCTTCATAACATTTCCAATAGAGGAGGCCAAGCTTTAAGATATTTTAAAAGATAAGGAAACTGAACCTTCTCCTTAACTTCTCCAAGGTCACAAACTTAACAAGTATCACAGGTTGAATACTAAGATAAAATATAGATATGGCTATAGCTATGTGTATAAATGTGTATGTATGTATGTATGTGTATGTATGTATATATATATATATATATATATATATATATATATATATACATACATTCACATAAAAGTACATATATTAAATGTTCAGGAAATACCCAAATTGGAAAACTTCAAGGATGTATTAAATTCTTTGCACATAGTTGATACAAATTTCCTTTCTCTTCTTATATGATACTATTGTTACAAAAATTGTATAGATGCATGTTTACACACACATGTATTTCTCAATTTTGTAGCTAGTGAAGCAACTCTTCTTTGTCCAATTTCTATTCATGTAGTTTACCAAATTTAAACTTTAAGAGAAAAATTCAGGGGGTGGTAGGAAACAGTTCATAATTTGCCAAAGCACTTGCCAAGCTGTAATTCAGCATGAATTAACTGGTATTGATACAGAGAATCATGGGCATAGGAAATATTAAAATTAGTTGGAAACAAATTTTGTAAAATCTTTTATTTGTACTGTTAAAAAAAATCTTCACTCTTCCTCTATGACTCTGTTAAAACACTCCATCTTGACCTCCAGGCTGACCTTGACCACATTCTCATTGGTTAAGCAAGAAAGATTATGCAAGTGTTGAAATATCATCTTGAGACCACCCAGGCCAGAATCAGAGACCTTCCTGAGAGGGGATTTAAAGAGATTCTTGCAGAGACTTTTTGCTTTCTGCTTGGTCTTGCAGCTGAACTGTCAGGATTAAATTAGCAATCCACGTGATTTTCTTTAATCTCTAACTTCTCTATCACTTTCTTTATATTGTAACTATTTCTCAATAAATCTCTTATTTTAAACTTGCATTCCTGGGTCAGGTAGTGATTCTTCACAGGAAAATACCGAATTCCACTGCAACAGTATAATTAAACTGTAGATTTTTTTTCCCACCACGTCCATGTAAGGTGCACACAATTTGTCCATATACTACTAGTATAGCTACATTAGCCAGTCAAGCTTGTACAAATCTCTCTGAGTGTCCAACCACACTGGAAACTGCCAGATGGAATTTCAGGTGTCTACATCAACATAGCTGTTATTAAATTATCTTTTGTGATGGTACCTTAGGTAGTCATGTCTCCATGCAACAGGGAGTTAGGGAAGCATCTTCAGCTTTTCAAGCTATTAAAACCTCTTGCAGGTGTGTTTGAGAGCAGCACAGCACAAATTTGGTTCCACACTATAGGGCTTCAATAATGTGGAACCCATTCACAAAGGGGCAATTAACACAAACAGTATGGGGGGAAGAAACAACCAGAGTTGCAAACTAAACAGAACTTACACTGCACTTGTACCCCCAATTACATTGCAAAGCACAGATGTTTATCCCACAAAATAAATGGCATTGGCAGTTTTGGGCTATGATACAATCCTATGGGGTCTAACCAATGTGAATAGGTAATTTCTACTGAATTTGTTTTTCTCCAACATTAAAAAAATCAAATTGGTATTCTCCAATATTTTTGATGATTTAACACTCAAAGACTTTTACCATGCATTTGCTGCAATTGGCACCCTCTCCTCTGAACTATATTGAGAATAGAATTGAGATTCTCATGTGAAGTTCACAAAGTCTCAGATCAAAGAGAGAAATGAATGCACTTAATGAATATGTCACGGAAAAAGTGTTGGCATCATCTTCTATGATTATTTTTATTCCTGGATTTGAAACACTACTCTATTACTTTTGAATATTGAAGAATTCTGATTAGCCTCAGTTGACAGTGATGATCATGGTCAAACATCTTCAAGCTGCCCAATGTTATTTTCTAGCTTATGTGACTTCTAAAAGAAACTTTGATTTTCTCAGTATGAGATCTGTCCTAGTAGTTTCCCTGAGACAGAGGTTAAATGACCTGACCAACTAGTCAGTGTCAAAGGCAGGATTTGATTGTATATCTTACTGACTCCAAGTCCAGGCCACTTATCGACCACATGACATTGCAGCAAAATAATAACAACTTTAATTTTCTCAACATATTTGCAATGCTTTCAATAGTACATTTGGAGTTTTCTTAGCAAAGATACTAAAATGTTGCACATTTCCTTTTCCAGTCCATATAACAGATGAGAAAGCTGAGGCAAACAAGGTTAAGTGACTTGCCTAGTGTCACAGCTAGTAAATATCTAAATATCTAAGATCAGATTTTATCTCAGATCCTGCTACGGCAGGGCCAGTGCTCTTTCCACTGTGCCACCTACTGAGCACAGGTTGAAGGAATCTAAGAATTTCTTCTAATGTCAAATGAAATGTCTTTTTTAAAAAACTTTTAATCAATAACAGCTGAAAAAGTTTGATTATTGAATGAGAAAGATAAAGAAATGAGAAAAAAAGATTTACATATATATATATATATATATATATATATATATATATAGACTTGTTACTGATGATGATTTGGAAAGAATATTAGTTTTTGAGTTGGCATATAATTATTTCATTTTTTAACATCATTATGCTGATTCTCTGACAATTTTGCTTCTCAAAGAATTTTTTCTCTTTTGATTAATGATGCTTAATTTTTTAAAATCCAGTTTGTTGCTATAAAGAAAAAGAAAATCCCTTGAGCCAGTAGTGAAGTATCTTATGAAACAAAAATGAGAAAGGTTAATTGCATCATTATCCAGTTTTTAGAGTGCAAACATTACTCAAAGTAGTCTATGCCCTGCCCCCCTCCCCACCTTTTCAGTCTTCTTATACCTTACTCCCTGGCACACATCCTTGGATTCAATGACACTGGCTTTCCAGTGTCACATTGGGCATTTTTTCTAGCTGCTCCTCTTGCTTGAAATGCTTTTCCTCCTCATCTCTGCCTTTTAGTCTCAACTAAAATTCCATCTTTTGGAAGACTTTCCAGATTTTCTTAATTCTAGTGCCTTCCCTCTTCTATTTGCTATTTATCTTTGGACAGCTAGATGATATTGCATATAAAGCACCAGAAATGAAGTCACAAAGTCTCCTTTTTATGAGTTCAAATATGACCTTAGGTACTTACTTTGTTACCATGGCCAAGTAACGACCCTATTTGCCTCAGTTTCCTCAACTGTAAAATAGGAGGAAATGGCATACCACTCCACGATTTCTGCCAGGAAAACCCCAAATGGGGTCAAGAAGATTCAGACTTGATTGAAACATCTGAATAACAATAGATTTATCCTGTATAGAGCTCATTTTGTATAAATTTGTTTGCATGTGTCTCCCCCATTAAACTGTGAGCTTCTTGAGGGCAGAGACTGTCTTTTTTCTTTTCTTTTTTTTTGTATTTCTAGCATTTGGTTTTATATCCTGACACAAAGCAGGAGCTTAATAAAAACTTATTGACTAAACATTGGCTGGAAGGAAGTTATATATGTTGAAAGATGTATTAACTTTTCCAGATTTCTAGAGAGATGTGGCCTTGTTTTAATTTCAGAATTATGCAATTCCAACATCTCAGCTGGTTTGATAGTACATACAATCCTTCCCATATCTACAAGTTCACTAGGCTATTCATCTTAGTTTTAATAACTTCCAGGTACAGGTTTATATGTGCTTTCTTTTCTATAACCTTATAAGGTTGTCTACCAGAGAACAAAACTAAGAAACAGTCTAGTATTTTTTTTAATTTTTAAATAACTTGTGTTTCCCAACTCCAAATCTTTTTTCTTGCTACACAAAACTTCTTTCCATAAAAAAGGAAAGTATTTACTTCCCTCCCTATTCCACCCCATCTATGACTAGACCACATAGAGAGAGGAGACTTAGACATTTTTTTACTTTCCACAAATGGTAGCACTAACTTATTATTTTGAAATTCCTGAGTAAAACCAACATGAAGAACCCAAAAGTGTAAAATCCTAGCCTTAACTTTCTCCAAGTTACAAGCAATATAGCAAGCAAATTAAAGAGTCAATACCTAAAACCAGCTCTCTTAGGCACAAATGGTAGTGCCACAATGAAGAATAATTGGCAATTGATCCTACTTTTTTATAGTTTATAAAGATGTTTTAGTCATCTATTTCTATATACAAGTGCTTTACAAATTTGGTCCTCTCATGTGAAACATAACATTTTTAAATTGAAGAGAAAAGACTTTTTAAATGCAAATACATTTTAATTTATTTATGGTCACCACATTGCCTACATACAAAATGCAAACTTCATAAAACTAAATTTGTGATATCTTAGTTAATGTAATTTTCAGCTTCCCTTTAGGATCTAAAGATCTTGGTTATCCTTGATTGTTTAACTGGCTAATAATATTTCTTGTTCTTCATTTTTCAGTCATGTCCAGATTCCTCATGATACCTTTTGGAATTTTCTTGGCAAAGATACTATGGTGGTTTGCCATTCCATCTCAACTTCATTTTACACAGGAGGAAACTGAGGCAAGCATTACATCTAGTAAATGTCTGAGACTGGATTTGAACTTCCAAAGAGCAGTCTTCCTGATTTCAGGCCTGACACTATTCATTTGCTAACTGTCTCAATTAATTGTCATATATTCAGTACAATTCAGCAAATTACCCAGCACTATGCTTGGCACTGTGACTACTAAGAACAAAGGATAACTTCATAAATGCTTTGTGCCAGATTCAGGAAGGGAAAATGCAAGACAAGTTCTAATATTAGAAATTTATTTATAAATTACCTTTCCACTAGAAACAAATGTCCAAATAAAGAAAGAAAAAAGATTGTTCATGAAATTGGTATGTACTTTTTTTTACCATACATAGTTTTAATAAAAATTCAATATATTAAAATATCTCCCTACTTCTTTGTGTCCCTTATATACTTCCTTTAACTCTTATTTTTTAATGATTCATCAGTTTTTTCTCTTCCTCCTTTTATTAGTATTATATATCTCTACTTCCCAGTACTCCTGAACTTCACCCTCTTTCAAGAAGTTCTTTCTATTAACAAATGAACTATACTCACAGAAAGAAAAGACACACATTGACTACATCTGAAAATTTATAATCCATTCTTCATCTGTAGTCTAACACCGTTCTATGAAGCAATGGAAAAACATCATCAGTATTCTGTAGCTGTGATTGGTCATTGCAATGGTCTTTTAAGTCTTTCATTTTTATTATTCTTTCTAAAGTTCCAGTCTTTAAAATTATTCCAATTTTTTCTCTAAATTCATCATATTTAGTAAGATAAAATAAGATGCTATTATATCCACAGACAATAATATATTTAATCACTCATCAATTGAAATACCCCCCCCCCTTTGATTTCAGTTTTAACCGGAAGAAAAAAGTGCTATTATAGTTTTGTACAAATGAGTTCTTTCTCTCGTCTATCTTTTTTGAGTATGAACCTAATAGTGGAATGATGATCTCTTTTATTTAGTTCACCAATGCAGTCCAGAATAGTTGAATCACTTCATAATCCCATCAATAGTAAAGTCCTCCCACATCCCATCTTAGTATGTCATTTAGTTGTTGTATTATTTTTTCAAATGTGATGTATGCATAATAGAATCTTAGACTTGTTTAAATTTGCCTTACATTCATTATTGATTTGGTTATTGATAACTTAAGTTTCTGCCTCTCTAAACTACCCGTTCATATATTTTTCCCATTTATCTATTGGGGAATATAGAATTGAATTACCTCCTAAAATATCACTAATATCAGATTATTATATGAGAAATTAGCCCCTGAATTTTCCCCAAATTAACTACTCTTTCTATTTTTAATTGTATGAACATTGTACAGAAACTTTTTCATTTTATGTAATCAAAATCTTCCATTTTTTTATCTACTAATGTTTTTCTCTGTCAATTGTTTGCTAAAGAATTTTTTCATAGCTTCTCTAAAATATTTCTGATATAAACTTTACATGTCTAGGTCCAACATTCATTTGAACCTTATTGTGTTATGTTTTAATTTTTTTTATTGTGTTATTTTATATGAATTGATGACCTAATCTGCATTCTACCAGAGTCTATACCAGATTTCACCCCCCACCAAATAAATTGCTGAATAATCATTCAACCTTTACTTCAGTTTCCTTAGCCCAAATCTACCTTCTCTCTAGTCTCTCTAGAGACTATCATTTTTTATAAGACCACGAGAATCATAATTAATCAATATATGGGCCAAATTATGTAAAGCTTTCAAAATTATGGAATCTTAGAATTGTTTCAATTTATACTTCTCTAATCGTGATTTAGAGTACTTTTGTCTTACAATGTTAGTTTTTGCAAATAGAAGTGGTGATGACAGACATCCTTATTTATACACGCTTAATTGGAAAATATACTCACTTGTATATATAAAACCCTTGGATTTAAATATATGCTATTTACCATTTTTAAGGAAATACAACTTTTCCTATTTTCTAGTATTTTTAATAGAAATGAATGTAGTGTTTTATCAAAGTTTATCGGCTCCTAATGATATAATCATGAATTAGTTTCTTTGGTCATTAATAGTTAATTAAATTTGGAGTTTTTCTAAATGAAACCACATTGTATTCTTTTATAAAAGTGTAATCTCTGTGATATATTGTTTTAGTCTCTTATATTATATTTTATTTAAAACAGTTGTATCATAGTTAACTAGAATTACTGGGTTTTTAATTTTCTTTTGCTGGTTTAACTTTGTTTCATGTATCAAGACCATATTTGTGTTACTGTGTGTTAGAAGTTATTTGATAAGCTCTATTCTTTTGCTACCTTTGCAAACAGTTTATTGCAATATTGAATGCTTGGCAAAATTGTGAATTCATAAAGTACTGGACTTTTCCTTTGGAAGTTCACTTAGGATTAGTTCAATTTCTTCTGAAATCTGATTGTCCAAATTACTTGTTGTTGTATTAATGTGGTTATTTTATATTTTGGGGATTGCTTTTAAGTTATCAGGTATATTGGCATATGTTAGGACCAAAGCATTTCTACTAATATACATGTTTTCTTTTTTCATTTGTTGTGAATTTTTCATTTGATAAATTTTTTAAGCTATTTTATTTTTCCTTTTTCTAATCAGATAAGTTAATATTATGTGAATGAAAATGTATAGATATGGTCCTAGTTTTCATTCAATAACTCAATGATTTTATTCTTGTTATGTTTGATTATGATAACCTCTAAGTTTTAGGATACCTTTTTTTGGTGGTTAATAAGTATTTTTAATATTTGACTTTCTAGCATTTTTAGCTGTGTTCTCAATCCATTGAGCTAGTCTTTCTTTTTTATTTTTGGTAAAATTGCTTAGAGATAAAATTAGGTACTGCTGTGATTCTGTTGCCTAATTTTGATATCTTCTCTCAGCAACATCATTATCTTCAGTACAGAGATTATGTAATATAATTTTAACGCACTCTGATCAATACTATTTCATACTATTTCAGTCTTTCTGTATTTGTTTTCCTAAGACATTATCAATTTTGTTTATCCAACATAAAGCTATTATAATTGATAGTTTCTTGAGTTTGTATACCCTATTCTCTTTCACTAACCATCTTTTATATTTTTAACCAGTTTTAATAGTTTTGATGATTATAGCTTAAAACTAAATTGTGGAATTTGGTTCTGATTGACACTCATTTGTTCCACTTTTTTTGATTATTACCTTTGAGATTAGTGACCTTTTGTTTCTCCATATGAATTTTGTTATCAGTTTTTCAACTGGAATAAAACTGGAAGTTTGACTTTCTGTAAACAAACTATAAATTAATTTAATATTTTCATTTTAATTGCTTTGGTATGGCCCACCTATTGGTAGCTTTTTTTCTCCAACTATTTCAGTCTTTATTTTTGCAAAAATTATTTCACAGAAGTATTCATATTTAGTATGCATTTCTTGATAACTAAAGTTCTCAATATTTTATAATTTTGAAGTGAGTTTGAAAAATATTTTTGTCAATATAGAGAACAAACAATGTTTATATGAGCTTAATTCATATCTTGTTATTTATTGAAGTTATTCATTGTTTTAATTAATTTTAGCTAATTTCCTAGGGTTCTCTAAGTAAACCTTAATTATTTCACCTCAATCTATTTTCCTAGTCAGTTGCTTTTCTGATGAAAATTTTCACACTTCTAT
Source organism: Macrotis lagotis (assembly GCF_037893015.1). NCBI lineage: Eukaryota > Metazoa > Chordata > Mammalia > Peramelemorphia > Peramelidae > Macrotis > Macrotis lagotis. The sequence continues at coordinate 226,017,243 of NC_133666.1, read as the reverse complement.
TTTCTTTTGACTTTATTTTGTTTCTTTAAAGCTCAGAGTCATTAGCTTTCACTTGCTTAATTCTAATTTTCTTTTTTCTTTTTTTTTTTATGTTTTTGCAAGGCAAACGGGATTAAGTGGCTTGCCTAAGGCCACACAGCTAGGTAATTATTAAGTGTCTGAGACTGGATTTGAACCCAGGTACTCCTGACTCCAGGGCTGGTGCCACCTAGTAGCCCCTAATTCTAATTTTCAAAAAAAAATATTTTCTTTAGTGAGAGTTTGAACCTCCTTTTCCATTTTGACAATACTGTCTTTTAACTTCTTTTCTTCAGTATGTTTTTGAGCCTCTTTTACCATTTGATCAATCCTGTTTTTAATGTTATTTTTCTTCAATTTTTTTACTTCTTTCCAAAGCAATTAATTTTCTTTTAATAATTTAAACAAAAAGGTCGATGTCATAAGTAAATGAGGGAAGTATGCAAGATTTTACTTGTCAGATTTTTTTTATAAAGGGAGAATTTATCCCAAAAAGGAAAAAAGACTTTACATACAAAAATATTTTAGTAGTTTTTTTTGTGATGACAAAACATTAGAAATTAAGGGGATGCCCACTAAACAAATTCTGGTATATAATTGTGGTGAAATATTATTGTGCTATAATCAATGATGACAAGGATGATTTCATAAAAACCTGAAAAGTTATACAATAACTCATGCAAAGTGAAGTAAACAGATCTAAAAGATAACTGAAGAATAGTGTACACAGTAGCTACATTATTGTACCATGATCAAATGTGAATGACAGCTTTTCTCAGCACTATAATAAGTCAATTCCAAAGGACATATGAATAAAAATGCTATCTACTTCCAGAGAAAGAACTAACGAGCCTGAATGCAGATTTTTAAACTTATTTGGGGTGGGGGTTGTCTGTGTTTCCTTTAACAACATGACTAATATGGAAATATGTTTTGCATGACAGCACACATTATAACCTATATTAAATTGCTTGCCTTACTAGTAAGAGAACAGAGGGGAAAAGGCAGAAAATTTGTAAGGCAAAATTTTTAAAAGTTTACATCACTTTTTCAGGTGATTTTAAAAAATAAAATACACTGCCAAAAAAAAGGAACTCAAAATTTTAAAACACAGATGTAAAAAACTTTTTACATATAATTGGAAAATTATATATATATATATATATATATCACAAATACATATATACATATGTATACCTGCATGTATATATATATATATATATATGCACATATACATATATACCCAGATAAAGAGCCAAAGAGAGAGGCAAAGTCAGAATTACAGAGAAAGGAATAGAGAGAGAATAAATTTGAGATGATTTCAGAGTAGGCACTGAAGTTAAGGATGACTGAAAAAGACTTCTTGGAGAAGATAAGATTTAAGGGAAGTTAGGAGAACAAGAAATGCTTAAGAGAGAGTTTCAAGGAAGGAGAAGAACAATCAGAGAAAATGGAGATGTAGTGTCTTATGCAAAGACCAACAAGGAGGCCAATGTCACTGGAAAAGAAATGAGTTCATGGATGAAAGTCATGAGTGAGAAGATCAGAAATATAGGAAGGATTGAAGTTATTAAAATTTAAACCAAAAGAGCAACAATAAGAAAATGTTCCTGCTTAAATATACATATTATGTGACCAGATCATCTTGAAAATATCCTTCATAGCAAGAGAATATTGGTTTTAAATTTGTTTGGTAAGACTTTAATATTATTGCCATAACTACTTAAAAGTTCCTTTGAACTTTTAAATTCTTTTAAAAACTAAAGTGTGTGTCACTATTCTGTTTAAATTTGTTTCATTTTTCAAATTAATGTGATAATTTCCAAAAGGAAATCATATCAGAGATTTCTTTAGCAAGGCCCTTGATATCACTGATGGGATTGAATTGGATGATCTCTTTAGGTCCTTTCAGGCTATAGGATTGTCATAGTGAATGCCTTCATTTGACACAAATCAGTTAAATGACTTGCTCAAGACCCCACAGAGTCTAGTAAAGTGTTGATTCAAATTTAGTTTTCTTTCCATCATATCTACATGCAATTATTGTGATGGAGCTATAGCAAAAATCTGAGAAAATAACCTTTAATTTTCTCTTTGCCCAAGACTTACTCATTCATTAAATATGAGACATAAAATATTGTGCCTACTCTTAAAACTAACCCTCTTTTCAATCTCTCAACATTTCTTTTAAAACCTGGGAGAGGGCTCTAAGTCACTATTGATTAGAGAAATGTAAATTAAAACAACAATATGGTAACATCTCAAACCTCTCAGATTGGCCAAGATGAGAAAAAGGGAAAATGATCAATGTTGGAGTGGTTATGGGAGGACTGGCACATTGATGGATGCATTGCTGCTAGAGTTGTGAATGGATCCAACCTTTGTGGAGAGCAATATGGAACTATGCCCAAAAAACAATAAAACTGTTCATACCCTTTGACTCAGCAATTCCAATTCTAGGTCTATATCCAGAATAAATCATAAAAAAAAGGAAAAGTCCTGCATGTTCCAAAACATTCATAGCACCTCTTTTTGTAGTGGCAAAGAATTGGAAATTGAGGAGATACCAATCAATTGGGTAATGGCTAAACAACTTGCGGTACATGAATACAATAGAATACTAATATTCTATAAGAAACCATAAATGGTCATATTCTAGAGAAGCATGGAATAATTTATCATATCTGATGCTAAGCAAAGGGAGTAGAACCAAGAGAACAATGTACATATCAACAACAACCTTGATAGAAGCAGCTCCCCTCAGCAGTCCAGACAGCTAGGAAAACTGTATTAGACTAGCTGTGAACTACATTATCCCTATCCAGAGGAAGAAAAACAAAATAAAACAAAACACACACACACACACACACACACACACACACATACACACAAAACAAGCCTTCAGAATCTGATGAACACTTTATAAAAATTATTTCTTACATATCTCTTTCCCTTATTCCTAATTCCTCATACCAAAAATTACTAATCCGTAAACATGTTTATCAAAATATGTACATACAATGCTAACCTGACTGTTTGCCACTGAAAGAATGGGGTTGAGAAGGGAGGGTAGAAGGAAATTTTGTAACTTGTAGCTTTGTAATATGGATGAAAGCAAATAAATAAATTTATAAAAAAAGTCAGATTTGAACAAAAAAAAAAACTTGGGAGAGCTTCTCAATCTTAGATTAATATGGGACTGTATTTGGTCACCTCTTCTAGGAAACCCTGGAAGCAAAGCAGGAAAAATTGAGTTGGTAGCAAGGTCCTTGAAAAATTAACAAGGGCTAGGTACATAAAAGAAGCAGAGGTTTCTTTGAATAATTGGTACTTATTTACTGTCATCTGAAAGTTTGCAAATTACTAGAATGTATTTTGGAATTTACCTAATGGGAATGAAAGATTGAGTATTTTTTTCACTATGAAAATTCAGTAACTAGTCCAAGAAAATTTGAGCTCTCAATGAAGCACTGTGCTTAAATACTAGGAAAATGCTAATAGTAATCATATTTTTAGACTAACAGGGTGCTTTTCCTCCAAAGGATACAAGCATTTTAACTTCTTATCTCAAAATCCTCATCAGATTATTATAAGGAAAATTGAAGTAAGGCTTACTGACTTGCATCTCCCGTGAATTGTGTTTTGGGGTTTTTTTCTTAATTAATTAATTTATGTTCATCTATATGCACAAGCACATTCACAAGTTACAAAATTCCCTCCACCCTCCCTTCTCACCCCTTTCCTCTCAGCAGGGAACAGTCAGGTTAGCATTTTACATACATATTTTCTTTTTGGGGGGGGGGGTTGCCTAGGCAATGGGGTTAAGTGACTTGCCCAAGGTCACATAGCTAGGTAATTATTAAGTGCCTGAGGCTGGATTTGAACTCAGATCCTCCTGACTCCAGGGCTTGTGCTCTATCCACTGTGGCATCTAGCTGTCCCATTTTACAAACATATTTTGATAGACATGTTTACAAATTAGTAATTTTAAATATGAGGAATTGTGATTAAGGGAAAGAGATACCTAAAATGGGGATAATATAATCCATAGTCAGATACCTAGATGGGGATAATATTATCTATAGTCAGCTACCTGAATGGAGATAATATAATCCATAGCCATTCTAATAAAGTTATTCTAATTCTCCGGACTGCTGAGGGGATCTGCTTCCATCAAGGCTGTTCATCTCACAATGTTCTTGAGGTGTACTTTGTTCACTTGGCTCTGCTCCCTTCACTCAGCATCAGATCCCATAAATCATTCCATGTTTCTCTAGAGTCTGACCATTTATGATTTCTTTCATAACAATAATATTCGTGTGCCACATAGTATAGAACATAGTATTCCTGTACCACAAGTTGTTTAGCCATTCTCCAATTGATCGGCATCTCCTCAATTTCCAATTCCTTGCCTCTACAAAAAGAGCTGCTTTGAATATTTTGAAATGTGTAGGATGTTTCCCTTTTTGATAATTTCTTCTAGTATTAGACCTAGAATTGGAATTGCTGGATCAAAGGGTATGAACAGTTTTATTGCTCTTTGAGCATAGTTCCATATTGCTCTCCAGAATGGTTGGATCTGTTCACAACTCTACCAGCAATGTATCAATGTCCCAATACTCCCATGACCTCTCCAACATTGATCATTTTCCCATTTTCTAATCTTTGCTAAAGTAATAGGTGTGAGATGTTACCACATTGTTGTTTCAATTTGCATTTCTCTAATCAATGGTGATTTGGAGCATTTTTTTCATATGATTATAGAGAGCTTTAATTTCTTCATTTGATGTTCACATCCTTTGACCATTTATCAATTGGGGAATGACTTGTAGTCTTACAAATTTGATGCAATTCTCTATTTATTTTGAAATGAGACCTTTATCAGAACTCCTGGTTGTGAAGATTGTTTCCCAGCTTTCAGCTTTCCTTCTAATTTTGGTAGCATTGATTTTGTAAGTACAAAACTTTTGTAATTTAATATTGTCAAAATCATTCATTTTGCAGTTTATAATGTGCTCTAATTCTGGTTTGGTCCTAAATTTATCCCTTTTCCATAGATCAGAGAGATAGAGTATTTTTTGGTCTATTAATTTATCTATGGTATCATTCTTTATGTCTAAATCCTGTTTCCATTTTGACCTTATTTTGGTATAGGGTGTGAGATGTGGATCTATGCCTAGTTTTTGTCCTACTACTTTCCGGTTTTATCAACAATTTTTGTCAAATAGTGAGTTCTGAATTTTCAATAGAGCACCAATTATTTGCTTTCTTAGGTATAAAGATCTTTTAGTTTGTCTTTTACTTTTATCCAGAAGGGAAACACAATTGTGTGTGCATGCACAATATATATGTGCATGTATTCATTCAATGATTTATATTATATTTTACATATAAATTTATTTATAAGTGTATAAGTGTATTTGTGCATATGTGTATTTGTCTGGCATGAGCAAAGATTACCCTAATTACATAATTACATACATGCATATGGAGAGAGACATATACAATATATATGCACATAGACACTAATTGGATAGTGATCCTTATATAAACATACTATATGTGAATATACATATATACATATACATGTGTATGTACATGCTTAATTATATATGTATGTACTAGTGTAGGCATCCTATAGGCCCTCCCAAGACCCAAGATTATATTCAATTAGAACTATTCCATTGCAGATTTTAGTGCCAAGAGAAACCAGAGCTTCAACTTTAAAAACATAAAATTTGGAGGAAGGGCCAGTGATTTTTCATAAGTAGGATGCTAATTTGTATAACTCCTTAATTAGTAGTAAAAGGAGAGCAAATTTGGCAATCATGAGACATGAGAAAAACAAAGGCCAAAGTCAATGATTACATGCTGGATCATTATCAGTCATCTTGACCTTTGTCCTGCCACTGGACTCTGATGACTATAGAAAAAGGGAGACTGAAGTTGATGACTTTGTGCAGCTTTGCCTCACTCAAATCCAATTTCTGTGCAAGTCAAGAAGACATCAACCTCATGATGTTTTTGGTCCTCTTTGAGAAAGAAAAAAGACAACAACAACATTCTCCATGTGTTCCACCTATTATAATGTCATTCTAATTTCATTCAAAATAAGCACAAATGTTGGAAAACCAAGTCTGGGTTTTATCCTCATTCTAAAATACCAGTATCACTTCCTGGGAATGAGGAATTGAATAGAGCATTGGTCATGGGGAACTAGAATACGGTGATGAAGAGTCTAGGCTGAGGACCTGGAAGGATTGATGACTCAGTAGTTGCTAAGCCAAAATTGAATATGCCAATATAATGATCATCTTTCTCTGTCACCAATCTAGGCTACTGCCACTGATGGACTACTTCTGACTCTAGTTGTTGGGAAGGAACTACCTTTTTAAGTACACAAAATCATAACTTTGCTGATTCTCTCCTCAGATATTCATTCACTTATGATCATAGAAGAATGAACACAAAAACAACAGAGAAACGATATATTTATGTACAGATGGTGTACTAGTGGAAAATCTAGTATCTTCCTCTATGCAAGTAACTGATAATAGTTATTCCTCATTCTCAGACAGAAGTAAAAGAGAAAAATGCCCATTAGAAAAGTCGACCATTCTTTTCCTATGAACACTCAATTCTAGTTCAACAATTCTTCATCCACCACATCTTCTAAACCTCAGTCATCCAGTGAATTCTCACTACACAGTCCCTCAGCTATTCATAAACCAGAAGGAAGTTCTTCAGTTCTCTTGGTTGAATTAGAAGCTGACTGAGAATATCCATGAGTGCTCTAAAAGCTGAAATCAGGTATGGAATATCTCTACTTGTGGTCAGGATTGTCCTCCATTGTCTAGTTGTCTGGTACAAGTGAAAAATAGTCTGGATTAATTATCATAGAACTGCACCTAGACTATATACTTCCCCTTCTCTGATTCATTCACAGTACTCTAGAATTCATTTTCAATGTTTGATTCAAACATTGAAACTCCTTGAGATGAGTACATCCCCCTAATCCTCAACTTCATTCACAATTCAGACTTAATGAAGATTCAAATAAATGAAGTTTATCCTTCCCTTTCAAAGACCATGAAATGGATTGAATTTGAGTGAGGGGGTGCTGTACTAAGTCACCAGCCTCACTATCTCCTCTGGAGTCATCCAAGTCCAGTGGTCAGATATGAATCGGGATGACTAGAAATAGACTTGTCATGAGACAATCAGGGTCAAGTTGTTTACCCAGGTCACACAGCTTGTAAGTATCTGAGATAAGATTTGAATTCAGGTCTTTCTGCCTTCAGGGCAGGTGCTCTACCCATTGTACCAGTTAGAGCTCAAAGAAGCTCATAGGTAGGACAAGCAGAAGCTAAAAACACAGAACTGAGACACAATAAGGGATATATTACAACTTTATTTTTTTACTTCACATTTTTATACCAGAAAATCCTAATCTCCATAATGTGTAGATGTTTACATTATGACAAATTTCTTTGTTTTGTTTTTTATAAGGAGTCAAGGCATCAGACCTTGATATACAGGGTAAACAATTTTCAAACCATTGTATGTCTTATAAATGCTTTGTTCTGGCACCAGATAAGTTATGCTAATACTTAGATAATTTTGACTGGGAAGGAAAGATACAAAGGTGGTTTGGGTTCTTCAGGTACTTTCTAGGAGGGCAGACCACCAGAAGGAAGGGACATTGGAAGGGCAGTTAGGAGTCTAGGAGACAAGACAGACACCATAGCAACGACATTCAAAAAGAGAGGACATCAAACGCAAAAATGGCCTTCTTAAATTTTTGCCTAGGGCCTTGTCTATAAGTCACCAAAAACCATGATTAGCTAATGAGGGACTCACTACTGTGTATAGGAAAGGGTAGGGCTCAATACCTTCTCATGGGTAAACTATATTAAGCACATCCAAAACTAGGTCATAGACTGAATGACTATAAATAGTGTGATTGGAGAACCATACTAGTAGAATAAGAGCTACAGGAAATTATAGCATTGGGTCTGTAAACTCATTGGCACCATTAAGCAATCGGAACAGTGTACACTATAAATCAGCGATTTTCAGAAATGTTATGAAAGAGTCCTGCTATGTTACAGCCTTGATTCTGCAACTCCTGATATTTTGGTAGAATTAACAAGAGCTAAATACAGTTATGTGCCCTGCATTTCTGAAGATGTTTGCCCTTTGTGGATTATTTTTAAATAGTAATTAATAGTCTGTAATTATCATTGGGCTTTCTTGTGCTTATTTGCAAATTTAGACATGCAAGCACATGTATATTCTAAAGTTAAAAACTAAATGATATAATAATAGCAGTCTAGATGAGACAGTGCCCCCCACCATCCGTCATAATACTTACCCAAAACTGTAGTAGGTAAGTATCTAGTAGGAGACAGGACTTCAGAAAGCTACAGTAATTCACACATCATTAGTCTGGTAATCCAAAAGGGTTGAAGCATTTCTCTTATCCCCCACAACCTATAGTTTATTGCTTTTAAATAATGCTTGAGGTGGGAAAGAAGAGGACATTGCTATAAACAATACTTTATCTTGCCATTGACAGTCAGGGACCATAAGGATGTCTGAAATTAGCTGCTTTTCTTAGCTGATTATATTAGATTTTGTCAAGGAATATACCTGCTACCTCAGAGATGTTCCCAGATCCCAGCACTCCCAATGATACTACTATATGTTCTGAGATAGCAGACTATGAGTCTAGTTATTAAGGATTTTTTTAAACAGACCATCAAACAGTGATTTTATTGGTATAGTTTCCTCCCAGTGAGGAACACCTCTACCCAACCAGAATGGTGTTTGCCTTGAAACTTAATCTTTTTGAGACTTTGTTAGGGAATTTAGATGCTAAGTGGCTTGGTAATGGTATGTGTTAAAGATTGAACTTGAACATGAACTTCTTTATTCTGAAGACAATTCACTATCTCCTGTACCATGTTGCCACTTATATGACTCAGAAATATTCCATGAAATAAAAGGCAGGCACTTTTTAAAAATCCCTTCGGGCTAGAACATATTAACCATATGATAACTAAATTAAGAAATATTTTAAGAAAGTTTTAAATACATACAGCATAACTACTATACATGCATATGCACAAATAACCCATTTTCCCAAGGCTGGAATTCTATAAGCCTAGGGAATTTTAAGAACTTGCCATGAAACAGCACAAATTAAACTCAAATTAAAGTTCACTTCCATACAAGTAACCTGGTCAAAAAAGATCACAACCAAGGTGGCTTTGCAAACAGCTATAAAATAACTGCCCCTATAGAATAAGTTCTAAGTCCAAAGGATGAAACTGTAATTGCTGAATATTAGTGAGGCCATCTTTTAAGTTCATGATGCATGTCCAGAGCTGCAAGATCTATTCCTTTACTGAGAACTGGGTGAGAAATGAGAATCTTAGTGCCAGAAAGTGAGGTAACACATCAAAATCCTGGCCTGAGTGTAGAAATGGAAAGAAACTCTACTGTAGCACCCTGCTCATTCTTCTCACTTCATAAATGTAAAGGCATTAATCATTGAAAGAATTTTCACATATCAATTTCATCTTCAAGTAATGAGGTATACAAGCATATATATGTATATATATTTAATATATGTAATATATTTAATTTATGCAGTTTTCCTGTAAAATAAAATGAAACTAACTTTCAAGCTACTATCAAAGCAAACTCCTGGCCTGAATTAAGTAGAGTCCTAAGAAACCAAATTCAATACAGTTCTTTCATTATAACATACTTTCCTCTAAAGAGAAATAATTTTATTTGTTCTTTAACCCTTAAAATGTCTGAATTTTTCCAAAGTGACCAAATGCCATTTTCTTCCTATCAGCCACTATTTGGATATCCAAGTAACCACAAATTTGTCATTCACTTTCTAAAATGTTCACCATAAATAGCTTCCCCATGACCTTCAAAGGCACAAGAACAATGAATATCCTTCTTCTCCCTGTAGAGCTAAGTACTGAATCTGTTGCTGGGCTGGCTTAAAAAACTGCTACCACAGGATAAAAAGAAAAAAAGAGTTGATGACCTAATCTAAAAGGAAATTCTAAGGCATCCTGTGTCTGACTGAATGACACAGCTTGACCAGGTCAAGCACACTGAGCCCCACCCTACAAAACTGCCATCATTCAGTCATCAAAGGAAGTACATCTGATTTTGAACAAATGGCTTCCTTAACAGACTTCCTAAGCATGAGAATTATGACTAAATATACATTTCTTACTATATATCCATATCGGATGGTTATATTTACCTTGGGGGTTAAGGAGGATGATTTAAAGAAATGCAAGAGGAAGATATGACATGTATAATTCTCCCCCTGGGATCCCTCGAATTAATTCAATCATTTTGATGTCTAGTTATAAAATATGACAGGAAAAAATTTGTCTGAATCACAAATGGTAACTTACACATAAGTTAAGAACAACAAAGTCCTGATCATAAAAGAGTTGTCCTATGCCATCTGTTTGAAATATTGCATTTATTTTACATATGAGACTGATGCATTTTTCAGTGAATTTTGTAACATTTTAATCTTAACTTGTTTTCAAATTTCTAAAACACCTATCCTAAGAATACTTCAAAAAAATCACTTAGGCTCATATAAACATTGTTCTGTATCCATTTTAGCTACTCACTGTATATGGAGTTTGTACTTTCTTCCAGAAAGAATTCACATTTTGTTTAATTTGCTGACATCAACCTGAGTACATTAAGTGGAACTCACATTAGATAATCAGTGCTTTATTAAACATAATCACTTTCTTAGGAATCACTGGGAAAATGTACATTAAAAAGAAACAAGTAAAATGAGAAATAAATACAATCAACTATCAGTCAGAGAACATACCTGACAAACTCTGCTTTCAAATTATTATTGCCATAGCCACTCCTTTAAAAACTTTGTTGAGGGGGCGGCTAGGTGGCGCAGTGGATAGAGCACTGACCCTAGAGTCAGGAGTACCTGAGTTCAAATCTGACCTCAGACACTTAATAATTACCTAGCTGTGTGACTTTGGGCACTTAACCCCATTGCCTTGCAAAAAAAAAAACCTAAAAGAAAACTTTGTTGAGAAAGTATTCTGAGAAAATGGTATAGAACTTCCACGGTCTCCAGATTTCCTCACAAATAAGTCAAAAAAGCACCTCATGGTGAATGTAGAGAGGTAAAAATTAAACAAGATTTGGGGCAGAACAGTGGTCCTCCCAGGGTAATGAGAAAAGAATCTGAAGAAAGATCCCAAGACTGACAGGAGGAATGAAGTGAAAACTTCTCCAGGCTAACTCCCTGAAAGCACAAGAGATGAGACCTAAGGACAGTTGATAGGGATTAAGGTGTCTGAACCCAGGAAGAAAGTGATGTGATAAGGGATGCCACCTGTGCTGCTAAGAGGTGGTCCTGGACAAGAAATAACCAGTACAGAAGTAGCAACTTCAGATGCTGCTGGTTGTGAACACCTATAGGAGAACTGAGTTCCTGGTCTTGATTCTAGGCCAGAGGGGAGGATTGAATATTATAGACAATGAAGAGTTAGCAGAGAATAAGATAATTTGCAGCAGTATATGGAGATGCCTCAATTGTCACTTGGAGAAAGAAAAGAGTATAGTGGTTTGACACTAGACAAAGTCCCATCTTCCATATCCCATGTTTAGCAGGAAATGCAACAAGAAGCAGATAATAATAATAATAATGATAATAATAATAATAATAATTTTAAAATAAGCAGGTCGAGGAGAAAGAACCCAACCATTAAGAGTTATTTTGGAAATAGAGAAGACTAGAGTTCATCTTCAGAGGAAATACTGAAGAAAAAAATTCCTCTTCTACCTCAAAAAAGTAATATCAAATGGTTAGCTTTTCAAAAAAAATACATAGAAGAACTACCAAAACAAAAGAACTTTAAAAATCAAATAAAAGAGATTGAATAAAATCTAAAAAAAATCAATCCAAGGAAAACAAGAAGATTATGAAAAGAAAGTTAACCAGCTGGAAAAGTAGATCCAGAATCTTAAGGAGGAAAATGATTCTTTGAAAATTAAAATTGGGGGGTGGCGTAGTGGCATAGTGGCTAAAAGCACTGGCCCTGGAGTCAGGAGTACCTGGGTTCAAATCCAGTCTCAGACATTTAATAATTACCTAGCTGTGTGGCCTTGGGCAAGCCGCTTAATCCCGTTTGCCTTGCAAAAACATAAAAAGAAAAAAAGGAAAAAAAAGAAAATTAAAATTGGGCAAGGGGAAGTCGGTGAAGTTATGAGTCCAAAATAAAATAAAATTAAAATATAATAAAATATAGGGAAGAATGTGAAACATTTCATAAGAAAAACCATTGATGTGGGAAATAGAAAAAAAGAAGAGAAAATATAAGAATATATGAAAATTACAATAAAAATAATATTTACAATATTACTTAATATTGAAGAAAACTGACCTAAAGTGTTAGAACAAGAGAAATTTAAAAGAAAAAATCACTAATCACCACCTGAAATGGATCCAAGGAAGAAAATATCATAGCCAAATTCCAAACACTCCCAGGTTAAGGAGAAAATATTAAGAGCAAAAGGAAAAAATAATTCAAATATGATGGAGCCACAATTAGAATTATACAAGATTTAGCAACAACTACATAAAAAAACAATAAATCTTGGAACAGGTCAGCATAATCCTGAATAAAAAAATGGATATTCAATGAATTGCCAGACTTTCATAATTTTTTACAAAAAGAAAATCTGACATACAAGATTCAAGAAAAATATAAATGAAATATAGACAAATTACAAGAGATTTTTTTTTTCCCAGTTGACCAATTTTACTCATTGTTTTTTTCTGGTAATTTTTTCCCATAATTTGTTGCATGATTCTCATTTCTTTTCTCCGTTTTTATTCTTTCTCTCTTATTTGGTTTTTAAAATCTTTTTTGAGCTCTTCAAAGAGGTATTTTTGGATTTGATACCAATTCATAAATTCCTTTGAGGTTTTACTTGTAAGTTACTGTTTTTCTCTTCTGAAAGTGTTTTATTGTCACTAACAGCATAGGGGCTTTTATAATTACAATCTTTTTTTTTTGCTTTTTTTGCTCATTTTGATTGTTAAGTTCAGCTCCTAGGGCAAAAGGGGCATGGTCCCAAGCATTTTGTTGGGGTCAGGGGTCAAGTCCCCCACTTTCTGTCTGGCATTTCAGGTGCTCCTGGTTTGCATCCTGAATTAGGACAGCCTAACCCAGTCATTACTGTTGTACCAGAGTTTTTAGGCTGAAACTTTGTCTTCTGAACTTGGATTGAGACCATCAGTGCTGGCTTGCTTGAGTCAAGCCCTGAGCTGTGCTGTGGCTAAGAGCCTTCTGTTAGCTTCCCAGTTCTACAACCTACACTGGGTTACGTTTCCCTTTTACCCACTTGAATCATACCTTTTCTGAAGTTCTTCCAAGATATCTTCATTTGAAAAGTAGATTCATTCTATTATTTGGGAGACTCTGCCAATATAAGGTCTGTTAGAGGCTTTATTTAAAGTTATTTTGGGAAAAAGGTCCAGGAGAATCCTAGCTCCCATAAATAATTATTATTTAAGGGGAAATGGGATAAGTACAATAGAGTAGGTCAGACAGAGGCATTTGATAGAACAGAGCTTTTGGCTCTGGATAGCACTAGAGTAAAAATAAAGAAATAGAAGTGGATCAAAGAAGGAATTTCACAGAGGAAATTGCACTGTAGAGAGATAATGAAAGAAAAGGATATCAAAAGTTGTAGATACCGGTGGAGTAGGAAAAGCAGTGGTGGGAGATCACACATGAACGAAGTCCAAAAACGAAAAGAGGTCAGGAAAGAGCAAAAGCTAGAGCTTCAAGTCCAATTCAACACTCACAACAACCTTCTTCAAATACAGTAGCAAATAAAATGACATAATACTGGCATTACTTTTGCAACCATTCTAGACTGCCAGCTCCTCGAAGACTAGGAAAAGAAATGAGAAAGATGAAAGAAAGTCATGAAAAGAGAATCATCAACTTGGGAAAAGAGTTACAAAAATCTGCTGCAAAAATTCTTTAAAAGGAAGATGGTCAAAAACAAAAAGGGGTACAAAATTTCATTGAAACAAAAAATGCATTAAAATATAGAATTGGGGGTAGCTAGGTGGTGCAGTAGATAGAGCACCAGCCCTGAAGTCAGGAGTACCTGAGTTCAAATCCAGACTCAGACACTTAATAATTACCTAGTTGTGTGGCCTTGGGCAAGCCACTTAACCCCATTGCCTTGCAAAAACCTAAAAAAAAATGTAGAATTGGCCATATATAAAAAGTGGTACAAATGCTCAATAAATAATTCCTTAAAATTTGTAATTGGTCGAATATAAGGCAATGACTTTATGAGACATGTAAACATTCTAAGCATAATTGTCCCCAAAATGGAAAAACATTTTCACTTGTCTATAGAAATCTATCTTGCCTTACAGGGAAGTAGAAGGGAAAGGAAGATAAAACTAAAGCGGGGATAACATAAGGGAGAACAAATTAAAATAGGTAGTCATAAGAAGCAAAGCATACTTTTGGATGAGGGATAGGAGAAAGAGAGAGAGAGAGAGAGAGTAGAGATGAAAAATGAGAAAAATAGACAGAAAAGTGAATAAGATAAACTCACCCATAAAATGGAAATGGATAGCAAAGTAGATTAAAAATTAATCTAGGGGTGGCTAGGTGGCATAGTGGATAAAGCACCAACCTTGGAGTCAGGAGTACCTGGGTTCAAATCCAGCCTCAGGCAGTTAATAATTACCTAGCTGTGTGGCCTTGGGCAAGCCACTTAACCCCATTTGCCTTGCAAAAAAAAAACCCTAAAAAAAAAAAAAAAAATATATATATATATATATATATATATATATATATATATAAAATCTAAATCTATGCTGTTAACAGGAAACATAGCTGAAGCAGAGAGACACACGGAGTAAAGATAATGGCTAGAGCAGACTATATTATGCTTCAATTAATGTAAAAAATAGCAATGATGATGATATGAGCCAAGGAAAGATAGGTCTAATAAAAAGATAAGCATGGAAACTACATTTTACTAAAATGTATCATAGAAAATGGAGTAATATCACTGCTAAACACATACACACCAAATGCTATAGCATTCAAATTCTTTTAACTTAACAAATTTTTATTTTTTTCTGCATGTATATTTATGTTACACTCCTCTCAATGGTGAACAGTCTAGTGAATGTTGTACATTTTTTAATTTGCTTGACATATTTACAAATAGCCATTTTGTAAATGAGGAATTAGGTCTAAGGGAAAAGAAAGAAATCCATGGGATAAGAAGTGAAAACGTAAGATAATTTTTTTTAAAAGCTAACATAATGATCATTCAGATTCTGTGGTGTTTTGGTTTGTGGATTTTCCCCCCCACTGGTATGTGGATGGCATAGTCCATAAAAGATCTCCCAGGGTTGTCTTACCTCTCCAAATTGTTGAGAGTAGCTGCAGCCATCATAGATGATCAATCCACAGTGCTGTTGTTAATGTATACAATGTTCTCCTGGTTCTGCTCCTGTTGTTCAGCATCAATTCATATTTCCATGCTTCTCTAGAATACAACCATTCAAAGTTTATTATAGAACAATAGTACTCCATAACATTCATATACCCTAACTTGTTCAGTCATTCCCCAAATGATGGGTATCTCCTAAATTTTCAATTATTTGCTACTACGAAAAAAGAGCTGCTATAAATATTTTGGAACATGTGGGACCTCACATTTTTTATGATTTCTTCTGCATATAGAGCTAGAATTGGAATTGCTGGGTCATAAGGAATGAACATTTTTATTGCTCCTTGGGCATAGTTCCAATATTGTTCTCCAAAATGGTTGGATCTCTTCACAATTCCACCAGCAAATGCATCAATGTGCAATCCACCCACAACCTCTCCAACATTGATCATTTTCCCTTTTTCTCATCTTGGCCAGTCTGAAAATATGATATGATCCCTCAGAGTGGTTTTAATTTGTATTTCTCTAATCAATAGGTTTGGAACATTGTTTCATATGATTATATATATAGCTTTAATTTCTTCATTTGAAAATTCTATTTATCTCCTTTGACCATTTATTAATTTTAGAATGATGTGCAACCTTACAAAATTTGATGCAATTCTCTGAAAAATTATACTTTATCAGAATGCCTAGTTGTGAAGATTGTTACCCAGTTTTTTGCTTTCCTTTTAATTTTGGCAGCATTGATTTTATTAATGCAAAAACTTTTTAATTTAATATAGTCAAGCTAACTGAAGAAAATATAATCCTCAAATTCATTTTGCAGTTTATAATGAGCTCTAATTCTTGTTTGGTCATAAATTTATCCCCTTTCCATAGATCTGATAGATGGAATACTCTGTGTCCTATTCATTTATGTTTGGTGTCACCTGTTATGTCTACATCCTGTACCCATTTTGACCTTATTTTGGTATATAGGGTGTAAGATGTGGGCTTATGCCTAGATTTTGTCATACTATTTTCCAGTTTTCCCAACAATTTTGTCAAAGTGAGCTCTTTTCCCAGAAGCTGCTGTCTTTCAGTTTGTGAAGCAATAGTCATTTGCTGTAGTTTCTTTTGAGCCTATCCTAATCCAATAATCCTGTACTATAATGGGTCTTCAGTTCTCACCACCTGGTGTTATTTATCCACTAATGACTAGCTTTTTCTTAGTATAGTCCTTTATATGTTTGTATTATTTTAACCCTGCCTTGTGCTTACAACCCCTTTGTTAAAATACACTCCTTCTATCTATCTCGGTAGAAGTACTTTTCTCAAAGTTTGATTGATTGATTACTTGATTGATTGATATGCAATATTGTGTCATAGTCACTAAGTACCCTCCCCTCTTCTGTCTCTTTAGAAATACACTTCTCAAGAGACATAAATCACATCAAATTACACTCACTTTACACTTTACCCCTTTTTCAAATACCCTCCAGAGACACACAATCCTCATGAGGCAAAAGCATCATGCAAAAACAAATCAACTCATGAAACATTTATCCCTACCCCCAAGCACTTCCAATTGCAGCCAAAGTGTCAAGCAAAACAAAATCTCTTCATAATATTTTCATTTGCAGTTCCTCTAAGAACACTCTCTCCTTCCTTCTCTATAGAACTCCAACCATAATTCAACAATCCCCCCAATCAAAGTATCAGGTACACTGTCTCCCTTTGTCTTTTTAGCACCCCAGCATGTATCACCCTCATCAGCGAAGGTTCTGTAGTCCATGAGGAAGTCAGAATTGAAATAGCTCAAAAGAAACATGAGATATGTAATTTTCAAGTAAATACCCCAGGAGTTCACCTGTACTATTTGTGTCCAACCTGTGGAAGAACATTCTGAGCTCATATTGATCTGATCAGCCACAGTCAAAAACATTGCAATCTGTCTGAAAAATGGTGATGTCACTTTGGTCTTCATCAATAATGAGGAACAAGGACCAACCATACAATTCCTTGAACTATATTCAATCTTTTAACTATCCTAAGAGATATAAAATTCTCAAGAGTTATAAGCATTATCTTCCCCTGTAGGTATATATACAATTTAATGTTCCCGATTAGCATTTGTCTTTTATCCCCTTTCTGTTTACCTTTTTATGCAACTCTTGAGTATTTTATTTGAAGATCAAATTTTCTGAGTTCTGGTCTTTGTATCAGAAAATTTTAGAAGTCCTCTATTTCATTGAAAATTCATCTTCCCACCCCCCCCCCCCGACAGAATATACTGAAATTTTCAATAAATTCTTGGTTGTGATACAAGGTCTGTTGCCATCCAAAATATCATATAGCTGGCCTTCTGATCCTTTAATGATAAAAACTGATGTCTTGTGTAATTCTGAATATGTTTCCTTTGTGTTTAAATTGTTTCTTTTTGACTGCTTGCAGCATTTTTTCCTTTATTTGAGGAATTATGGAATTTGGCTAGGGTAGTCCTTGGAGTTTTCATCTGGCGGTCTCCAGACATGTTTTGTGTATTCTTTTTAGGACTGTTTTGTCTTCTTGATCTAGTGTATTGGGACAGTTTTTCATGACAATATCCTGAAAGATATTTTTCAGGTATTTTTTGTTCTATACTATCTTATAGACCAATAATTCATAAAGAAACTTTTCTGGATCCATTTTCCAAGTTGTTTATTTTCCCTAAATGGTACTTTACATTTTCTTCCATTTTTTCCTGCCTTTTGGCTTTGCTTAATGGAATCTCATAGATTCGTTAGTTTCTTTTTCTCCAATTCTAATTTTGAGGATTATATTTTCTTCAGTTAGCTTTTGTGTTTCCTTTTCTAGTTGGTTATATTTTACTTTTCAGTAAGTTGCTTTCCTGTTCCAGCTCATTAATTTTACTTTTTGCTGAGTTGCATTCCCTTTCCAGTTGGTCAATTTGACTTTTAGATGAATTGAATTCCTTTTCCAGTTGGTCGATTTGACTTTTAGATGAGTTGCATTACTTTTCCAGTTGGTTGATTTTATATTTTTGAAGAATTGCAATCCTTTTCCAGTTGGTTATTTTTACTTTTAAAGGAGTTGATTGCTTTGGTCATTTTTTATAGTTTTCCTGCAAGGCTCCCATTTCTTTTTTCCATTTTTTCTTCTTCCTCTCTTCTTTGATTTTTAAAAATCTTCTTTATATTCTTCTATGAGATTTTGGATTTGAGTCCAATTCATAAACTCATTTGAGACTTCACATGTAAGTAATTTGTCACTACTTTCTTTTTTCTGAGATGGCATTTTTATCATTTTCATCTGAATAGTAGTTTTCTATGGTTAGTGTTCCTTTTTTGCTTTTTTTTTGCTCATTTTGATTATTGAATTCTGCTCCCTGGGTTCAAAGAGTATAGTCCCAAGCTTTTTGAACTAGGTTGAAATCTGATTCCAGATTTATGGCTTGCCAAGATGTTGTCTCTGGCAACCGAAGTTTTGCCTGTGCGGAGGTTTGCTTCCTCCTTTATGTCCAGGCTATGCCTATGCAGTGGTTGATCCCAACCCAGTTCTGACTGTTGCTCCAGTGTTCCCAGGGTTCAGACTTTGTCTGTGGATGGTCCCTCCCTACTAGCCTGCAGTCTAGTTGCCAGGATCTAGGCTGCTATCTATGCCATGTTAAAAGCCTCCTCCTAGTTTTCCCACCCTCCAGTCTAGTTGGGCTGTACCTTCCCTCTCCACCCCCAAAGAGAAAGATCTTCACTGAAGTTCTTCCAGAATGCTTACAGTTGAAAACTTTTTTTTCATTTTGGAGGTGGGATCTATAATTTTAATGTCTGTGTAGAGGCTTCTTTTAATGTTGTGGTTCAGGAAAAGCTCTGGGAACATGCTAGCTTCAAGTTGCCATCTTTGCTCCACCCTGGAAGTCTCTACGTTCAAATAATTAAAGAAGAAACTAAATGAATTTGAGGAGAAAATCATATAACAATATTTTGGGGGAAACTCAATTTTTCCCTCTCAATACTGGATAAATCTAAGCAAAAATAAACAAGAAAGAACTTAAAGAGATGAATAAAATTCTTGCAAAGTTATACATGACAGACCTCTGGAAAAAAGCTGAATAGAAATAGACAGAATTATAACTTTTTTGATGGCACTTACAAAAAAAAGACCAAGTATTATAGAATAAAAATTTCTCATATAAATACAGAAATGCATGTACCCTTTTCAGATCATAATAAAATAAATAAAATTCAAATTTAAAAAAAGACCATGGAAATATAGATTAAAATTTAATTGAAGCTAAATAATCTAATCCTAATGAATGAGTGAGAATAAATCATAGGGAAAAAAATCAACAGTTGCATTAAATAGAATGATAATAATGAGAAAACCTACCACAATCTATGGGATGCATCCAAAGCAGTACTTAGGGGGGAAATTATTACTCTAAACACTTACAGCAATAAAATTGAGAAAAAAATTAATCAGTGAATTGGCATTCAACTAAAAAAGAACCAGAAAAAAACAAATTAAAAGTTCCCATTTAAAAACCAAGTTAAAAAGCCTAAAAATCAAAGAAGTGATTAATAAATTTGAAAGAAAAAATTGAATTAATAAATAAAACTAGGTGTTAGTTTTATTTTTAAAAATATAATAAAACATTAATTAATGTGATTTGAAAAAAGGAAAAGGAAAATCAAATTAACAATGTCTAAAATGAAAAGATTAATACCCTATCAATCAAGAGAAAATTAAAGCAATTATTAAGAGCTATTTTGCCCAATTATACACCAGCATAACTGATACTTCTAAGTAATATAGATAAGAACTTACAAAAATACAAATTAACTAGATTAACAAAAGATGAAATAGTCCTATTTTTAAAACTTAATAACCCTATTTTTTAAAAAAAAAGGAAATTGAACAAGCCATAAATGAACTCCCTAATAAAATATTCCCCATGGGGCGGCTAGGTGGCACAATAGATAAAGCACCAGCCCTGGAGTCAGGAGTACCTGGGTTCAAATCCGGTCTCAGATATTTAATAATTACCTAGCTGTGTGGCCTTGGGCAAGCCACTTAACCCCATTTCCCTTGCAAAAACCTAAAAAAAAATCCCCATGAACAGGTAGTTTCAAAAATGATTTGAAAAAATAGGTAAAAGAGTCCTAGCAATTGGCAAAAAATAGAGAAAAAAAATTGTAAATCAATTTTCCCAAATGAATATTAATGCAAATATTTTTTTAAAATACCATCAAGGAGATTATACTAATTCTTCACAAAAATAAAATCCAGTCTCAGATAATTAATAATTACCTAAAGATACATCTATTTATATCTATAAATTTATTCTAACAATAGAAAAATTGTTTTATAAACTACAATACTTCCATTTAAAAACACTGGAAAGCATAGCAATAAATAGTATCAATGAAAAAACATTAGCAAGCATTATCTGTAAGGGGGATGAAGCAGAAACATTTCCAATAAGATCAAGGATGAAGTTAGGATGCCCATTATCACCAATGTTTTTCAGTATTGTCCTAGAAATGCTATCTATAGGGTGGCTAGGTGGCGTAGTGGATAAAGCACCAGCCTTGGAGTCAGGAGTACCTGGGTTCAAATCCACTCTGAGACACTTAATAATTACCTAGTTGTGTGTGGCCTTGAGCAAGCCAGTTAACCCCATTTGCCTTGCAAAAAAAAAACTAAAAAAATGCTATCTATACCAATAAGAAAAGAAAAATATTAAAGAAATTAGAATAGATATTGAGGAAACAAAATTATCACTCCTTGCAGATGATATGATATCGTTAGAGAATCCTAGATAACCAAATCAAGAACTAGTTGAAGTAATTAACTTCAGTAAAGTACCAGGATAGCCATAAAAACCATCAGAATTTCTATATATTACCAGCAATGTTCAGCAGATAGAGATAAAAAAGATAAATTCCATTTAAAATGAATTATAGACAATATAAAATATTTCAAAGTCCATCTGCCAAGACAAGCCTGGGAACTATATGAAAACATTACAAAATGTTTTTCACCCAAATAAAGTCAGAGCTAAACAAACTGGGAGAATGTTAATTATTCATGTATAGGCTGAGCCAATATAATAAAAATGACAGTTCTATCTGGATTAATTTACTTCTTCAGCACTATTCCAAACCAATAAAAAATATTTTTGAGAGCTAACAACAAATAAGCAGGCAAAACTCATCTAAAAGAATTAAAGGTCAAGAATGTCAAAAAAGATTCTCTAGTCATACAAGATCTCATCTGCGTCAGAAAGTAGTAATCATCAAAACATTATGGTGCTTGATAAGAAACAGAGTAGTTAGACCAGTGGAAAAGACTAGATGCACAATACACAGTAGTAAATAATCATAGCCATCAAGTATTTGATGAACACAAAAATCCTAGGTTTGGGGAAAAGAATTAATTACTTGACAAATTTGGGGGGCGGGGGACTAGAAAGTGGCTTGGCAGAAACTAGACATAGACCAACATCTCACCCCATATACTAAGATAATGACAACATGAGTATGATATCATGAGCATATTAAGGGAGCATGAAATATCTTAACTCTCATATGTATGGATAAGGAAGAATTTATGACTAAATGAAAGGCAGAGAGACTTACAGGAAATAAAATGGATAATTTTGATTACATTTAATTTGAAAAGTTTTACATAAACAAATCCTAAGCAGCCAAGATAAGAAGGCAAGCAGAAAAATTGAAAATATTTTATCACATTCTCAGAAAAAGATCTCATTTTTCAAAAATATAGAGAATAGAGTCAAAATTATAGGAATATGAGATATTCCTCAAAAAGAAATCATCAAAAGATGATTTTTAAAAGAATAAAGGATGATAAAAACAGGCAGTTTTTAGAAGAATATATTCTGCCATCTTTTTACATTTTATGGTTAAGTTTGTCACATATACTATAATGATCATAATAATGCCATTCAATTCCATTCTTTTATGTTTATTCTCCTCTTCTTTCACTTTTTTGATAAAAACATAAATTTTCATATCTTAATTTATTTCCAATTACACACAAAAATAATATGTAACATTCACTTAACTCTCAGCTGTGTTTGACACCTTCACAAAAAAATGACTATTCAATAGGGCACTAAATACTTCATAACCAAGTGGAGAAAAGCATAAATATTAAGCATATCTTTTTAAAATAACCATAACTAAATAAAATTGCATACAATAAAGGGCCTTTGAAGTATTGATAAAAAATTAATTGGATCCCCCAAAAATCATTAAAAAGGGGGTAAAGATCATCATGTACAAAAATATTTATAGCAACTCTTTTTATAGAGCAAAGAGTTGGAAATTGAGGAAATGCCCAGCAATTGGGGAAAAGCTGAACAAGTTATGGGCTAAAAATGCTAAGTAGTACTATTGTTCTGTAAGAATTATGAACAGCCTGACAAGAAAAGTCTGGAAAGATTTGCATGAAATGATGCTTAATGAAGGGAATAGAACCAAAAGAACATAATAAATATTAACAAGGCCATTGTAAAATGATCAGCTATGATGGACGCAGTTCCTCTCAGCAGTTCTAAGATCAAAGAAAATCCTGAAAGACTTGTTATGGAAAATGCCATCCATACTCAGAGAAAAAAAAAATAGAGTATGAATGCAAAGCGAGGCATTTTATGTTCATTTTTTAAAACTTCTTTTGTATTGTTTCTTTCTCTTTCATTATTTTTCCCTCTTAGTTTTAATCCTTCTTTCACAACATGCCTAATATGGAAATATGTTAAATACAATTGTACATGTACAACCAATAGCATATTGTTCACTGCTGTGGAAATGGTGGAAGTAAGGGATGGTGGTAGAAAAATGTGAAGTTCAAAACTAGCAAAAGGATGAATGATGAAAACTATTTTTACATGTAATTGGAAAAAATAAAATTCATAATCCTACTCATAAAAATTAATTGGAAACTAAATTTAACCAGAATGAATGATTCAAAAAAATCATAGAAATTATAATTTCGCTAAAGATAACTGGAAAAAATTGGACAACATACCAAAATTTGTAGGCTGTGGCCAAAGTAGCAGGGGGCAATATCTGTCTCAAAAGTCTTTCATCAATAAAAGAGATAAAGTATAAGCCAACAAGTTGAATATTTTAGTAAGAAAAAAATCAGAAACTAAGAAACTGGAAACCTTTTATTACACATAAAAATAGAGATCCTGAAAATCAAAGAAGAGGTTAACAAAATTGAAAGAAAAATTATAAAAATAACTAAAAGTAGAAGCTATTTAAACAAAATAAAATCAATGTATTTAACTGATGTGATTACAAAAAAGAACATAAACATACATTCATGCATATAGAGAGAAAGAGAGACAGAGAGAGACAGAGACAGACAGACAGAGAGAGAGAGAGAATTCAGATTGACAGAAAAGGAAATAAAAAGTTTAAATATCTTTGTTTTTTTGGGGGGAGAATCTAACCAATCATAAATGAGCTTTCCCCTCCCCTCAAAAACTCACCAAATGGATTTACAAGTGAATAATATGTAACTAAGAACAATGAGTTGCAATATCACGTAAGCATGCCAGGTTGTTTTTTTTTTTTAATAGATATAGAAGTGATTCTAACCAATTGCTTCTATGACACAAATATGGTCAGGGTGCCTAAACTAGGGAACATCAAATAGAGAAAGAAAATTATAGAGTAATTCTCCTAATGAGTATTGATAGAAAATATTTAAATAAAATGCTAGCAAAGAGAGGACAGGAATATATTATAAATATTAAAGATTATGACTCGAGTGTATTTATACCAGGAATGCAGGACTGGTTCAGTATTAGGAAAACTATAAACATAATTGACCATATCAATATATTTTAGCTTTTTTGCAAGGCAATGGTGTTAAGTGACTTGCCCAAGGCCACACAGCTAGGTAATTATTAAGTGTCTGAGGCCAGATTTGAACTCAGGTACTTCTGACTCCAGGGTCAGTGCTCTATCCACTGTGCCACCTAGCCGCCCCCTGACCATGTCAATTTAAACAAATGATTTTTCAAGGGATGGAGGAATTTTTTTTTTACAAAATCACAATACCCATTCCTTTTTAAACATTAGAAAGTATAAGAATAAATGGAACTTTCCTTAAAAATCATGAATAAATCTATCTGAAAGTAAATGTAAGTATTGACTGTAATGTAAATATGTATACCATAATGTATGTTGTAAATTTAAAGCTTTTCTAGAAAGCTCATAGGTGAAACAAGGAGACTCTATCATTACTAGTAGAAATTCTGGCTGTGTAAATATGACAATAAAAAGAAATTTAAGGAATAAGTATAGACAACAAGGAAACAAAATTTTCATTTTTTGTAGATGATTTGATGATTTAATTAAAGAACTTTAGAGAGTCAATTAAAAAACTAAAGAAACTAAAACCAGTAAAGCTGCAAAATATAAAATTCTCTCAAATCACCAGCATTTCTGGATTTTCCAACAAAATCTAGCAGGAAGAGGTAGAAAGGGAAATTCTATTTAAAAGAGAATTTTATTTAATTCTATTCAATTCTATTTAAAATAGAATAAAAATTGTATTTAAAATAGAATAAAAATTGTATTTAAAATAGAATAAAAATTCTATTTAAAATAGAATAAAATTCTATTTAAAATAAGAAATATTTGCAGCATATTTCTCGGATAAAGGTCTTATTTCTAAGACAATATAAATTAAAAACCTACCAAGAGACATACATTAACTCAATTACAAACTATTCTTAACATAAGTACACATAATCTAAATAATTGGAGAAACAAATTGCTCAAAGGTAAGCTGAGCCAATATTATAAAAATAACAATAATACCCAAATTAGTTTATATGTTCAGTGTCATACTGAATGAAGCTACCAAAGAATTACTTTGTATAGCTAGAAAAAAGGGAACAAAAGATCAATAATAGAAAGGTCTTAAATGGAAAAAATAATAAAGAATAAGGTCTTGTAGTACCAGGTCTTAAACTGTATTTTAAAGCTATAATCATCAAGTCAATTTGATCTGCAGTAAGAAAGCAAGCAGTGAAACAGATTAGGCACACAATATATGAAATCAAATGAGTACAGTACTCTAGTGTTTGATAAACCAAAAGTTCCAACTATTGAGGAAAGAACTTACTATTCACAAAATTCTCAAGAAAAATAGAAAGTAATGAAGGGGAATACAAGTAGAGATCAGCATCTCACACTTTATACAGGAAAAGTTCAAACCGAGTACATGATTTAAGCAGTATAATCAAATTAATAGGACATGGCTGGGAACAGTCCATAATAAACACAAGAAATAGAGAAGTTCACTGGAGATGAAATAGATAATTTGGATTATATAAAATTAAAAAGCAGAAAATTGGGAGAAAATCTTTGCAGCATATTTCTCTGATAAAGGTCTTTTTTCTAAGATAAATAGAAAATACTGTCATTTACAAGAAAAGAGTCATTCCCCAATTGGTACATGGTCTAAAGATATTCATTGGCTGTTTTCAAAGGAAGATATTCAACCTATCAAAACTAAAATGAATAAATTTTATAAATCACCAATAAATATAGAAATGCAAATTAAACACTCCAAGGTATCACATATCAGACATTAGATTTTTTGAGATGAGAAAATGAGAAAAAAAGAAAATTCTAGATTGATTATGGGGAAACAGATATACTAATGCATTGTGGATGACACTGTGAACTAGTCTATCCATTCTAGAAAGCTACTTGGAATTGTACAAAACGCATTAAACTATGTATCCCTTTGATCTTATGATGCTACTGTTAAATCAATATCCCAAAGAGATCAAAGAAAGAGGAAAAATGATTTGCATATACAAAAATATTTATAGTGCCTCTTTTGGGGGGGGGGAGGCAAAAAATGGAAGATGAGACAGTCCACATCATTTGGGGATGAGTGAACAAGTTATGGAATATGAATTTTATAAAATTCTATTACACTATAAGAAATAAAGCAGATGTTTCAAAAACTCTGGGAAAACTTCTATGAATGGAAGCAAAGTGAAGTAGATAAATCAGGACAATTTTTACAAAACATCAATTTTTTAAAGATGATCACATTTGAAAGATTTGGTAACTAACTGGCACATTGACCAACAACAGTACCAAAGTTTTCATGACGGAATATGCTAGTCACCTACAAAAAGATCTGCAAGACACAGAGTGCAAATTGAATCATATTATTATAAGAAGGTTTTCACAGATGATTTTCTAAAGCAGATCACATCTATCACCAATTAATTAATCAAAAAGCATTTTAAAGCATTTAACCATGTGTCAAGTACTGTGCTAGTCACTAGGGACTCAAAGAAAAAAAAAAGAAACAGCTGTTAGAGTTTATATATTCCAAATATGATATGAATGCAACATAGTATAGAGTAAGACTAACCTAACTCAATTGAGTCACAGTTGTAAAACTGTCAGAAATCAAATTATGTTATTTGATTATCATGTCATACCCTTGATCGATGAGTGTACAGTTTTTAAATACTCATCTTTTTCAATATAAATTTATTTATTTTTCCCACTACATGTAAAGATAGTTTGCAACATTTATTTTTGTAATATTTTGAGTTCCATATTTTCCTACTTCCCTTCCTTATATAACTCCCCTCTCCCTAAGTCAGTGAATAATCTGTTACAGGTTATACAATGTACAACTATTTTAAACATAATTCCATATTAGTCATGTTGCGAAAGAAGAATCAGAACCAAAAAAGGGAAAAAACACAAGAAAAAAATAGAGCATTAAACAAATTTTAAAAATGGAAAATAGTAAGCTTTAGTCTGCATTTAGAGCCTATAGCCTCTCTGAATATGGATGGTCTTTGATCATTGTATTATTGAGGAGAGTGACTCTTTCATAGTTGATCATCACTTAGCATTGCTGGTAATATGTACAATGTTCTGCTCACTTCACCCATCATCAGTTCAAATAAATCTTTACAGGCTTTTCTAAAGTTTTCTCGCTCACACACATAAACTACAATTTGTTCAATCATTACCCAATTGATGGGCATCCCCTCCATCTCCAATTCTTTACCACTACAAAAAGAGCTGCTATAATATTTTTGTACATGTGGATCTTTTCCCCTTTTTATGATCTGTATGGAATACAGATCTAGTAGTGGTAATGCTGGATCAAAGAGTATACACAGTTTTATTGCCCTGGGAACATAGTTCTATAATGTTCTGGAGAATAGTTGGATCAGTTCACAACTCCACCAATAATGCATTAATACATTCATTCTTTTTCGCATGAATTGTTATTTGACCACAAGTACCCCAATCCTATATTTATGTATCTTTTGATGCACATGATTGAAGGATAATGATTACAAAACTTTTTAAAACAAAATGCAACTTTAAAACCATTGCTATCCAACAAAATATCTGTCAAGTTTATGTTAAAGACATAGAAGATATTTTATTAAATAAAAATATAGACATAATTTGTCAGTATCTAACAAGGAATAAAATATAGAGATATATGAAGGACAAAGTTATATATCCTCCCTTGCTATGGAGAAAGTCCATTTAGAAGAGGAAATTCCTATTAAATAATGGGAATAATAGCTAATGAAGAAAAACTAATATATGCAGTTTTTTAAAGTTTTCAAACAAGGAAAATAATTCAGTATGTTACATGTTGTCATTGGTTGAGGTTTTTAACTTGAGAAAAGAGGATCATAAAAAGATTATTTGCTCTTACCTACAGGGTCTCTAAGTTTAATGCTCTTTTCAGTGCTTCCTTGAAGATATTAAATTGACTCAATGCATACAGGGAAAAAAAAACACATGTGGATGGAAAATATAAAATTCTCCATGGCATACAATTGAATGGTCAGACTATTAAGTCATAAATCTTGAATGGGTACTAACATATGAGCAATATGCAGACTTATTATTGAATAAGAAAAAGAGTTGAATTATGTTTTGGAAACTATAAAGGTCTTTCAATGAACCCAAGCTGCTCTCTGCTCCTAAAATCCTTTTAAATCATTAACATTCCTCTGGTAATGCTGTACGATTGAATATAATAGACTAATCAATTTCCAAAGAATTAAAATTGCAAGTTACTCACATCACATTGGGAATAGGTAAGCAAAAAATAGTGTATGTATGTATGATACTTGCAAGGAATTGGGTAAGGAATAGTATTTGGGAAACTATTTGGAGTAATTCCATCTGGGATTTTATTGACATTGTGTCATGTAGATCTTCATTTGTTCTTCAATTTAGTGTCTTAAACATTTTCATTGGGAGCTTAGAAGTTATCTACTATGTCCAACATCACACAGTCATTATATATGTAGGACTTAAAGACATATTCCATATGAAACCAACTCCTATGTACTGTACCATGCTCTCTGTACCTAGGGAACATAAGAAAAGGAATGAACATATGATGATAAAATGGATAACCAGATTTTTATACTGGCATAGCTAAAACTATTAATTTTGGTACCTAGACAAAGTATCATAATCTATGCTCAGGGAAAACTTCACAAATAGTACACTCAAGTCAATGTTTAGGAATAATTCAATTGAGGGCAGAGTGGAGAGAGACCAAAGGAGGAGATCCCAAGACGCTGTGAGTATGCTACTAGAGAGGCCCTAGGTTGGGAAGATTAGAGTTGATACAAAAAAGAATTCTTTTGGGGTTGGAGATGGTGAGAAAGAAAAATATAACAAAACAAAAAAAAAAAAGCAAGGGTAGTTGTCAGAGGACATGAGATACAAGTCAGCAAACTGGCCTGATGTAGAAAGGGTATAGGAGAGGTGGACTGAAGAGCAAGGGGTAAGTGGAATTCCTGTGTCCACAAACAAAGATGGTACAGCAGGAGTCAAAAATTGCTGATGAAGAAGAATTGCTGATGAAGAAGTTAATGATTTCAAAGGACATAATTGGTGCTTCAGGTTCATGACACAGAGTGAACTAAGCATTCATCCATGTACCAGCCTTGCCCAGAGAGAGCTTGTGGTCAACTCCAGACCAGAACACAGGCAGGAGAGCCCAGTCAGAGCCTCTCCTAAGACTGTGATTCATCATAAAACACAGATGAGAACGAGCTAATGGATAGGAGATTTTACAGTGATGACGAGTTGTATGAATTTTATGATGACAAAAACTTGAGTTCAATAACTTGGTGTGCCTTATACATGGGGATATATGGTAGTTGAAATTAGTTGTTGAGATGCAAGTAATAGCAAGCAGAAACATTTTCTCATAGATTTCTTAAAGGTGTCTTGTTTGTTTATTTGTTTGCTGTTTATGGCTTTTTTAATCTCTCTGAAGTTTGAAAAAATGATTTTACTTTTTCATTTTATGCTTGATCTGATTAGTTAAAGTCTTCAGAGACTATTTCAATTTCAATTGTATATTTTTATCAGGATTCCTAGAAAGCATTATAAACCTGTTCATGATTTATCTAGTTATTGCAATGAAGACTTGTATGTATATTAGTATTATAAGCACTCCCCTTCATCCTCCATTCAGAGTCCTATATCTCTCTGAAGCACACTGCTCCTTTATCTGCATCCCAGTGAAGCTAAATATCAGGGTAGAGGCCAATTAGAAGATTTTTGAGATAAAAGGAAGCCATCTAGTCTAACTAATCATTTTGTACATGAGAAAACAGAAACAAAAAAGGTTAAATGACTTTCCTGATATCAAGTAGTGACCAAGGCATATTTTGAATTGATATTCTCTCACTCCTTCCATTCTACCACCCTTGGGATCAACAGTCAAAATCTAGTTGTATCAATCTTCTGCTTATTCCTGATACAGAGGCCCTATTCCCAGGGTGCAGGTTACAAATCCATTTCTATTTGATCTAAAACCCTAATCCAAGCTAGTTCCCTTAGATGCTTCTTCTATCTGAATTGGAACTCTGGACACTGACTTCAGCCCACTTACTTGAATTTTGAACTTTGCCTTCATTTTCCAGTTTCCAGTTTTTCCAGCTACTGACTTTGATCAAATTTTACAATCTCTTTCTGAAAAAATTTGGTCTTTCTGTACAATCTGGTCTTTGACCTCCTTGGGTTGTGATATCTGGTCACTACTCTTGACCGAATACTGAAACTTATCTTAGCAACACCATTCCTAAAGGCTAGTACAATTTCACTGGCAAATAGTCTATCATCTTGAAAAGAATGAGTAAAGTTCCATATTTAAAATTCATTATTATTAATAAGAAGTTATCACACTACAACTCCTTGCTATGGTGATTAGCCTTTAGGTACAACTTCATCTTCTAACTATAGAAGAAATAGTTGAAAACAAGTCAAGATTCATCAAACTCTTTTAATAGAATGATAAATATTTACTATCTTCATAGGACAGTAGTTGGCTACACAGTATTATTTTTTAAACACATTAAAAGCTATGAAGGAAAATGCAAGCCTTCTTGGTCTGGTTGCTTTGTTATTGTTCAGGAAAAAAAAGCTATAATTATTTCATCTAGTTTAAAAAGAGAACTTTTGGGGGGCTGTGCTGAAATAAAGCTAATTTAAACAAAGTGTCCAAATAAAAGTAAAAAAAACCTGGTTCTGTTAAAATTCTAGGACTTCAAGCCAACATATTTAGAAGTACTTCTGCATTTTTTTATTTTGCAAAATGTACAATTGTCCAGTGGAAAGGATCTTTCAGCTTTTGTGCCTGTCTCCTCCCCTCCTCCCTAGAACTTAGTAAAGTTATTGGTAAACAGCAGAAATTTGATAAATGTTTATTGAACAGTATGTAAGCTATGAATTTGAAAAGAAATATTTTAATCTCTAGGTATATTAGTCCTTTCTGGCATGGATTTTCATTGTAATAATGCCACTGTTAAGTTATATCTTTGTTTCATCCTCTGGGCTTGTCACATTTTTGGGACAAAAACTAAAAGTCTTAGGAAACTTTATTTACCTAGACTGGAATTTATTGAACTAATCTTCACAATTTTCACTACACAGAAAAAAACATAAATAAAAAGAATAAAGCATAGATGGAATTAAGTTGGGATCATTCCTTGATCAAATAATAAAATGTCAGATCGATGCTGGCAAAATAAGGAGATAAGTTGAGATAATAATCTAGAGGAATCAAATCCAGACAAAATATTTCTATTTTAAGTATCTAGATATTTGAAACAAAGGTCCATCTTTTTAACATCAGTATTCTTCTGATTTTGCTGCATGATTGTTGGTCATGGAAAAGTCTCTGAAGAAATTGAGGACTCCCAAAGGGTACATACCATATATGAACCTGAAACATACTTTTATAAAAAGGAATTATGAAGAGTTGCATAAATAATATTATTAATGAAATATATGCAAAGACAGTAACAATAATGTAAGCAAAACTAAGAAGTAATTGGCATGGCAATTTCAAGATAATGGAAGTGTTCAACCACAATTAGTGATCCTTTCTTGAAAGAATTATAAAATAACACAGTCACAAATCACATAGGATAGGCAGGCATGAAGACGTAGAAAAACTACATCTTTGCAAAGATAGTAAGGTATTAATTATCAAGACATCAACATTTATCTGGATGATCTATCCTTCATTTAATACAGGTGTGGTCTTAGATTACTTTCCCAAATGGTAGGATTTTACACAAAGGAATTTGTATCATTCCACTCTTATTGTTGAATTTATTTCAAAAAGAAATGAGATGTTATTCATAAGAAATCCTGAGAAAATAAGGATAAGAAGTCATCATTTGAATGCTTTGATTCAAATTCAGTATAACAAGGATCATTTCTAACCTAAATCTTCAGTTAAACTGTCATCCCTTCTGAATGAATCCATTTTTGTCATTCACCATAATTTTTCTTGATCATTTAAAAAATGTGTTTTTATCAATATCACCAATGAGCTTGTCGGCTCTTTTTGTTCAAATATTCTTCAAACCTATGCCTTGCTCTCTATTGTCATTTGCCAAACTTCTCTCTCTTACTCCCGATCTCCACTTCCAGACTCCTTTGCAGATTTGTATGAATCAAAACATAAAGATAAAAAAGCAAAACCATACCAAATTATATTAACTATACTGTAAAGAACAATGCCTCACCACTTTCTAGCAGACCATTGATGAAACAGGTTACCTATTTCCTGAAAGAGGGGTAATAGATTCATGGTATAAAATGAGACATATATGTTCAAAAGTGTTCAGTATGTATAATTGTTTTATATTTTGTTTATTTTTAAAAGTGTTTTTTAAGATGGGGGTTATTTGGAATAAGGGATAAGTTCAAGCAATACGAGGGGGGGAAGAAAGAAAACTGGGTAAATAAAACATTTTTAACGCACAGAAGAGAACAGAAGAAAGTTCAAAAGGATACACGAGCAGAACAGATTTGAAACTAATGTGTTGAATTTATTATATACTTTTTAAAAAGCAAGCTGTACACAATAAAGATTTGCAGTTTCATGCAAATCCTCTTCTTATGTTCTCTTTTGTATATGGAAATGTTCATGTTTGTTGGCATTTGTCAAGTTTAGAATAATAAAAACTAAAAATTATTTTTGAAACAGCATCTAAGGCTTTCTTTTGCCTATCTGATCAACCACTTATCTCAAAATGACATTTATAATAATTCATAATTATACTGTACTTCCTCTATCTGATGTCATCTTCCTCTCTTTACTAATAGGTGTATGACCTTCATTCCAGTCAGATCAACTACCTCACTGTCTCCTAAACACATCATATTTATTTCTCCCTCTTCTCCTCTGTTATAAACCCCATGTTGCAATGTTTATTTTTCTCCAAGATCCTCATCATTTCTACTTTAACAAAAATTATTTCCTCCCTGTTGTTAAAGTACAGATACAAAACAACTATGTTTTGAGGGATGAACTTTTGGAACAGAGAGAGCTCCATCAGATTTCTGAATAGCTGAAGTACTCCAACATAACTGAATCATATCTCTGTGTCAGCCTTTTGTCTTTTTCTTGAACTCTTCATTTGTCGCTACCTTTTTTAAAATATATCAAGTTGTTCTAAAGAAGGCTCCAATGAGAAGCAATAATCAAGTGCATCAAATTCTGCCAAAAATAGTCAATATGTAAACAAACAATAAGGGGGGAAAGGTGACAAGCCATGGAATTTGGTGATTAGGACTTCTTTGATAACTTTTGAAAAAGAAATTACAGTAGAATGCTTGATATTGAAGTCAGAAGTTAGGGGAAAGGGTAAATGGTGAGAAAACAGAGATATCCAGTATTAACAGCCTTTCTGAGAAGTTTGTGGTTTGTTTGGTGAGATGATTAGACATTGTTTTTATTGTTGTTGTTCTGTCATGTCCAACACTTTAAGACCCCATTTAGGATTTTCTTGGCAAAGATAATAGAGTGATTTACCTTTTCTTTCTCCAGCTCATTTTACAGATGAGAACACAGGGTTAAATAACTTAAACAACTAGTAAATATCTGAGGATAGATTTGAACTCAGAAAGATGAGTCTTTCTCATTCCAGTTCTGGCACTCTATTCATGTGCCACCTTGCTGTCCTAATTAGATGGAGCATCCTTTATTCTCCTCTTCCCTGCAAAGCCTTTTTTATAATCCTATAAATAAGGCTTTGGAATAGCTACCAATTCTGTTCCTCAGTTTTTCTTCTCCCCTCCTTTCCTAAAGGTTTGGCACTAGAACTTACTATACCAATTTTAACTAAAAACTGTAGAATATGCTATGAAGAAAAACTCTTAAAAACACCAAACCCTAAAGTTGTCCTCTCATAAAATAATTGAGAAAATTAACAAATCTCTTTTTTTCCTAATGAAAAGCTCTACACCCTTACCCCTACTGTCTCTTTCCATCTGAAATTATTATAGAAGCAGGTTTTCTAAATAAAATTATTAGAGGTAATCTTGTTTGCTAACAATGGAGGAATTTTAATTTACTAATCAGTCTTTCTTTTGCTATTATGTAAGTCTTAAGAGTTCATAAAATCAGAACCAAAAGTTACAAATAATCATGGATGAATTCATATAATAGCAAAATTGAGTAAAATAAATTATCAAAAATAAAAACCATTACAAAAGCATATAAAACATTTTACACCATGCAGACAAAAGTAAAGATGGCATATATATTTTCCAGAATGCATGTCTCAGAGAAATTCCTTAATTTGATTTCTCTCTGAGTTGCAAATACTATAGATATGAAAAGACTAACAAATGTACCTTTTTAAA
Organism: Macrotis lagotis; assembly: GCF_037893015.1. Lineage (NCBI taxonomy): Eukaryota > Metazoa > Chordata > Mammalia > Peramelemorphia > Peramelidae > Macrotis > Macrotis lagotis. The sequence goes on along the minus strand of NC_133666.1, from coordinate 225,982,480 downwards.
TCTCAACAAGGTTATATCTTTCAAAGAGGAATTTGGGGTTCTTTAATTCATGATTACAATAGGACTGAAATAATGTAGTTAATTTTTGCTTAACTAAAACTAGTTATTTTCAACTAACTTGAAATCATTCAAATGAAGGTAATATCTATAATCTGAATGAAATTTTTGAAAGAAAGTTTTTTACTCATTGTTTTGGAATTACTCAGCAATTGGGGAATGGCTAAACAATTTGTACTTTAATAATGTAATGCAATACAATTGTATCATGATGTAAAAAGGGATGCTTTAAGAGAAACCTGGGAAGTTTTGGATGACCTGATAAAACATGAAGTAAAGAACTATGACAACAATTTAAATAAAAATGACAAAGACAAATAACTTTGGAATTTTTTAGATATCTGATTAATGTAACAACCAGTTAAGATTCCAAGAACCAAATGATAAAATATCTTTAGTGCATACATCATCATCCATTGTCAAAGCTTTGCTATCTTTCTATATTTTCATCACTTTATTGCAAGCCCTCATCACCTCATGCTTTGTAAATAAATAGTCTGATGGTCAGTCTCCTTCCATCCACTCACTAAAGTGATTTTCCTACCCAAGTCCAATCATATTGCACCCATTCCCACTCAACAAACTCCTTTAGCATATTATTGCCTGCAGTATCAAATACAATTTGCATTCAAAATTCTCCTAATCTAGACTTCTCCATTTTTCTTCCAGTTCTTTTATACCTTACTTCAGACCACATACTCTTTAATCCAGTGACACTGACTTCCTGGCTTTTCCATGAACAAAATCATCCACCTTTCATCTCTGGATATTTTTCTGGCTGTCCCCCATGCCTGGAACATTCTCCCCCTCCTCTGCAATAACTAACTTTAAGTCTCAACTAAAATTACCCTTCTATAAGAAGCCTTTGCTTGTCCCTCTTTTAATTTTACTGCTTTCCTACTTTCAATTATTTCCTATTTATCTCATATAGAACTTCTTTGTGTGTATATAATATATATATATATATATATATATATATATATATATATATATATATATATATTTTCATGTTGGCTCCTCCATTAGATTGTAAGCTACTTGGGGGTAAGTACTGTCTTTTGCTTATTTTTGCATTACCGCTGGAAGAGTGGGTGTCTATTAAATGCAAATTGAATACATACTTATATGCATTGTATGTGACCAAATACATATATTTGCCCATGCACATATATGTATATATAATATAGTCATGCATATATGCATTTACAAGGTATTCATGCATTTATGCTTGTGAGAATAGATATACACACTGCGGGACATGGTTATGAAAAATATATCTGTGGGCATATGTGTGCACTGTGTATAATATACATTTATTTATATGTCTCAATGTACACATATAGGCTTATGTGACACTAGTTCATAAGATAGGTTGAGAGCTGGTATAGTATAATGATTAGATCTTTGACTTTAGAATCAGCAAGCTATTAACTCAGTCTTGCCTCTGCTACATATTATTTGTTATGACCATGGGCATCACCTAAACTTTCAGAGTGTCCATTACTTCTCTCAGATAGTTGACTTAAAGAGATGTGGCCAAGAGGAATCAGGGAAAGGAGTTTTCATAGTGGTAAATATACTAATGAAGTCATAGGTCCAGGTTGAAAATAAGTAAGTTCCTTAAGGAAAACCTCTATATCATCTGTATTTCTTCTCTGTCATTGGTGATATTCAAGTCAAACAAATCTAGATACTCACCTTTGGACCTGCCGTACTCTTTCTTTTCTTTATGTTTTCAAATATGCCTTTCTTTTATAATGATGATGATGATTACTTCATCACTGTGCCATAACTATCCCTGCCTTTAAAATCCTGCTTAATCTTTGTGGGAAAAAAAAGTTACCACTGTTTTTCCTACCTCCTCCAGCAATTCTGTCAAACCCTGTAACTTTAAAACATTTCATATTTGCTTCTTTATTAAATGTACTTGCAAGTCTTCTGTGGAATGTTTTTTATGTGATTCTATCTCTTTGGTTTGTATTAAACTGAGTTTTTTAAAAAGAGGAACTTTTCCATTTTGTCTTTTTTTTCCTGAACACTATGCAATAATCTACAGAGTGAACAAATTGTCGATCATATCAAATGCAGATAGAAATGGAGGGGGAGTGGAAAAGAGTCAAGTAAAGTGTGCATGAGAAATCCTACAGGTCACATATTGACTTAGAAAATAATATATTACATTCTTTGAGTTCTGTTATATTTTTGTTTAATATTTCTCAGTTACATTTTAATCTGCTTCAGACTGCACTAAGCATATTTTGCAGCCTTTGGGTTACATAATGATCACTTCTATTATACAAGATCATGGAAGTAATCAACTGCTCACTACTTTGTCTCTCACATCTGACTATCGCTCCATTCATGAAGTATATGATTATCATACATGCATTGTATATGCAAGCATGTATGTGTGCATGCATATGTGTATATAAAGTTATACATTTTATATTTGTATAAATATTCATATGTTTGTATATGGCATGAAATTCAGAAGTCAGGCTAAAAAGTAGTATTATGGTGGTTACTTTATTATAAATATTACTGTATTATGCAGTACTTGTGTGCTTAACGCTATGTTCAGTATTTTATAAATATCTCATTTGATCCTTACAATAATCTTGGGAAGTAGGTTTTTTATTATTATTTTATGGATGAGTAAAATGAGACAAATAGAAATTAAATGATTAGTTCAAGGTCTAGTAAGTGTCTGAGACTGAATTTGAAATCTGATCTTCCTGACTCTAGGCCCAGCTACATATCTAGAGGAAGTACCTAGTTTCTTCTATATATGTACATGGCACAACATGTTTCATTTCCATAACTTTGTATGGTCATCTTTTATGCTTGGACTGTGCTAATTCTGTGCTAATTCTAATCTCTCTCTTTTAGATACAATCTTCTACATGAAACCTTCCTGATCCTCCCACCTACTTCTGTCTCCTTCCCAAAGTAACTAATATAACATTTAACTACTTTGTGAATATGTGGATGTATACATAAATAATTGTGCTTTTATCAAATTTATATTTCTGTTATATATTTAACCCTCCCATTGAAATTAGACTCATCATGGTAGAAATTGTTCAGTTCTTCATTATAATCTCTTCTTGTATCACTCCCTTCTCTTCTCTAAGGCAAACGTATCACCTCAGACAGAAATTCTCTCCTTCCCTCTTTCTCCTAGATTCCCTGATTTCTTTCAAGTCCCAACTAAAATCTTATCTTCTATAGGAAGCCTTTCCTAATCTTCCTTAATTCTAGTGCCCTTCCTGAGTGGATGATTTATAATTCATTCAGTGTATAGTAGCAAGATTCTTTTGAGTAGAATCTGTCATTTACCTTTCTTTGTATCTTTAGCACATAGAACATTGCCTGCATGTAGTAGCCACTTAATAAATGCTCATTGTCAAGTTCCAGATATATCCTGTTTCTACAGTACTGAATACATAGTAGATCATTAATAAAACTACTTTTTAAATGATTGATGACCTCAAAGTATACATGGGTGAGCAGGGAGAAAGAGACACCAATAACCAAAAACTCCATATATGCTTCAGAACATGTCACTTGAATTCAAGTTGTTCAATAGGTCATTGGCATTTCAAGTACTTTGAAAAATGTAAGTACATTGATTTATATGGCCTTTCTTAAAGAATATTATTTCTTGGGGCAGTTTAGTGGCACACTGGATAAAGCACAAGCTCTGGAGTCAGGAGGACCTGAGTTCAAATATGATCTCAGACACTTAATAATTACCTAGCTATGTGACCTTGGGCAAGTAACTTAACACCATTGCTTTGCAAAAACAAAACAAAAAAGAATATTATTTCTCAAGGGGAAGCTAAATGGCACAGTGGATAGAGAACTGGCCCTGAAGTCAGGAGGGCCTGAGTTCAAATCCAGTTTCAGACATTTAATAATTACCTAGTTGTGTGACCTTGGGCAAGTCACTTAACCCCATTGCCTTGCAAAAAACTAACCAAAAAACTCTTCTCCAAAAATAGAATATTACTTATCTAGTAATGAAAGTCTTTCTTTTCAACCAAGTACATAACTTATAGAGAGGTCCTGTAGGCAGGAAAAGGCATAGCTGTTAAAAAAAATCAATCTTGATAGTCAATGGAATGAATATCTCAGATCTAGATTGACTTCAAATCCAGTTTTCTAGAAAGCTTGAGCCATTAATATGACTCAGAATCATAAATGAGGAAAAATTAGCTTCAAGCAACACAATCTGGGGATTGTGACTTCCTCCACAGCTGGGAATCAGATATTTTACACCTGAAGAAAAAAGCTACCTGTCTGTTATCAAACCTTCTAGCATTTTCTGAAATCCAATGTTCATCTAGGAAGACTATATCTATTCAAAGAGCTGTCTGTTGAATATATTTTGATGATTATATCAAAAATAAAAATAATTTCCATTAAATACTTTCAAAAAAATCTTCAAAAGTTTGAGGATTCAAACACTGATAAAATCAGGCCTCCTTTCTGCTACTGGGGTAAGAATCTGACTTTTCAGGAAACATACTCTTATAATAATCAGAATTCAACGAAGGGCCTAAAATACATTTCATTGGTTATGAAGAGGATAAGAGGCTGTTTGAAACACATTTTGAAATAAATGATTCACTAAAGAATATGAAAGGTTCCCTTTCTACAGATTAATCACAATAACAGATTGAATAAAAAGATATTCTCATGGAGAGTTTTATAAAAGAATACAAGAACATTTCTACTTTGCCAATTTTATAACAGCAGTCAAATAATGCTAGCTACCACATCTCTTCCCAGAGCTGCTGAAAGCTATAAAAATGATTACTACAAATAATGTAGTTTTTATTCTTTGTTATCTCTTCCTTTTTGAAATAATATTGCTGATAACTTAGCTATCTTCCTAAGGGACATTTCCTAATAACATTTAAATAATTTCCCTCCTTTAGAAAACATTTACTAAAAGAGAGAAATAATAATTTATAAAAATAGAACAGTGCTATCCTTAATAATTCTTCTCTTTCCAATGATATTCAACATGTCTGTGATAAATTTTGATTAATTAACAAATATATGTATAATGTCTCATTTCTTTGTATCTCTGAGGTTAACTAACATGCTTTTTAAGACAACATTTGTTAGGTTCTCAATTTCTAAGGTGGTTTTTTTTGGTTGAACTAATGTAATGTTGCATATTCATTTGAAAAACAAAGACACATGGGCAAAAACTTCTGCAATATTGTCTGTCTAGGGACAGCTATGAGAATTACAATATGTTCAGCATTCACTTGTTTTTTTTAACAACTTTAGAGATGGAAACTTTAGTTGAATTTCAAGATGGATGCTGATTTTTTTAGCACTGATTTTTCTTGGCAAGAAATTTCTAGGTATCTTAAGAAGGAGCAATTAAAAGTACAAAGAAAATGGAATTTCTGATTTTTTTGCCTTTCATTTAGATGAAAATGAGCATAGAAAAATTACTGTGATAATCTCAAAGATTCATTATGAAGATCATCTAAGGTTTGAAAATTCTTCTAAAAGTTGCACTTGATTATGAAGTTTTCTTGGGACTGTGCCTGCTTTCTTGAACCTATAACTAAACTACTCTTTATTCCACACAGGATCACTGAACTGTAGAATCACATTTGGAATGGACCTCAGAGACCAGCAAATCTAATCCTCAGTAGAAGAAAATGTCATCTACCTGAGAAGCAGCCATTCCAACTCTAAAGAGTTGGTGATGGAGTTTCCACCCAAATCATTGTATTTCACTTTTAAAGAGAGGTCAGTGTTTAGTATTGCCTTTACATCAAGTCAAAGTCTGCCTTGCTGCTACTTGTGTTCATTGCTCCTTGTTCTTTCCTCTTTATTCAACAGGAAAGTTTATATCCTCTCTCATCTGACAGTCCTCAAATGTTATTATGATCATTGTCACCTGGAGACAACCCTCACATGGTTAATTAAATTAGCCATAAATTATTATTCTTTGAAACTGATCAAACAACAAATTCTTAATTCACTGAATTATGTTCCATAACCCACAACACTCCTTTCAATCCACAGGGATATGTGCTTTGAAAAAAATTGAGGCAAGGAGGAGGAAATATGATGTATTAGAGGCAACAACCCACCTGAACTCTCTCAACATTCCCCTCCAAACAACTTTTAAAAACTCTTCAAATCAAATTTTGGAGTGACAGCCAATACAAGGTCAGAATGATACAATTTTCCAATCTAAGAAAATTTAGGAGATCTTCAAGAAAGATCAATGAAACTGGGGAGATAGCCTATCCAGAGCATACATATGCTTCAACAGCAGCTACCCCAGTTTCAGAAGCTCTCAACTGAATGTATGGGTTTCATAGACCTAGTTAGAAAGAGATTATAGAAATCATGTTTCTGGCTCTGGGCACAGATTTTTTTTATAAGCAATTCCATTGTTCATACATACTTTCAGGTTACATTTCCAGGGCAAAGATGAGCATTTTTAAGTGATCACAAGGAACCTGATCACAAATCCAGGGACAAGAGAAGTATAAGGGATCAAAGCCCCTTTATCTCCCAGGGTAAAGCTGGGAACACAGACCAAGAGAGTAGTTACCACATCTCTTCCCAGATCAAACCACCTTGCAAGTACCAAAAGTAATTGCATACCAGAAGAAATATCTTTAAAAACAATACTATGAAAAAAGGTTCAACTTGGGTTTCTCCCAAGCCTCTGGTGATCAGAGTTCAATTTTAACATAAAGTTTAAAGTCAAGAAATAAGCTAGAAAAATAAGCAAACAAAGAAAAAGAACTTAACCATAAAAAGCTACAATGGTGACAAGGAGGACCAAGACACCCACTCAAAAGAATACAATAATGTGAAAACATTTACAACAAAAGGGGGAAAAAGTGACTAGACACAAGTCCAATAAGAATTACTAGAAGAGTGGATTAAAAACAAGAATCCTACAAAATGCTGCTTACAAGAAATTCATTTGAAGCAGAGAGATCCATATAGAATAAAGGAAAAAGGTTGGAGCAAAATATATATTTTTCTTCAGCTGAAGTAAAAAAAGCAGGGGTAGCAATCCTTATCTCAGACAAAGCAGTTGCAAAAATATATAGTGTTAAAAGAGATAAGGAAGGAAACTATATCCTCCTAAAAGGTACCATAGACAATAAAGTAATTTCAATACTAAATATGTATGCACCCAATGATATAGCATACAAATTTGTAGAGGAGAAGTTGAAAGAGCTACAGGAAGCCATAGACAGCAAAACTCTACTGTTGGGAGACCTCAGTCTCAGATTTGGATAAATCTAACCATAAAATAAACAAGAAGGGAATTAAGGAGACAAAGAAATTGTTATACAACCTAGATATTATAGACTTATGGAGGAAACTGAATTGGAATAGAAAGGAATATACTTTTTTCTGCAGGACATGGCACTTACGTGGTATTGATCATAAAGTAGGTCATAAAAACCTATTGATCAACTGCAGAAAGGCAGAAATAGTAAATACATGTTTCTCAGAACATAATGCAAAAAAATCACATGCAATACTGCACCAGGGGGATATAGACCCAAAACTAATTGGAAACTAAAAAAACCTTATTTTAAAAAATAAGTGGATCAAATAGCACATTATAGAAAGAATTAATTATTTCATCCTAAATAATAACAATAATGAAAAAACATACCAAAACATTGGATTCACTCAAGGCACTTGTCAGAGGATATATCATATCTTTAAATGCTTACATGAATAAATTAGAGAAAGAGGAAATCAATGAACTAAATATGCAACAAAAAAAATTAGAGAAAGAACAAATTAAAAACCCCCACTAAAATACCAAATTAGAAATTCTAAAAATTAAAGGAAAAATTGATGAAATCGAAAGCAAGAAAACAAACTAATAAATAAAACCAAGAGTTAGTTTTATGAAAAAAACAATAAAATTGATAAACCTCTGGTCAATTTGATTAAAAAAAAGAAAGAACATCAAATTGTTAGTATCATAAATTTAAAAGGTGAACTCATCACCAATGAGGAGGGAATTAAAGTAATATCAGAATTATTTTGTCCAACTCTATGCCAATAAATTTGACAATCTAAGTGAAATGGATGAATATAAGTTGCCCAGGTTAAGTGAAGAGGAAATTAAATAACTAAACAACCCTATTTCAGAAAAAGAAATTCAACAAGCCATTATTGAACTCCCAAGAAAAAATCTACAGGGCCAGATGGATTCACAAGTGAATTCTATCAAACATTTAAGGAACAATTGTTTCCAATTCTATATAAACTCTTTGGAAAAATAGGTGAAGATGGAATTCTGCCTAACTCTTTCTATGAGAATAATATGGTGCTGAAACCTAAACCAGGAAGAGTTAAAACAGAGAAAGAAAATTATAGACCTATCTCCCTGGTGAATATAGACCCAAAATCTTAAATAAAATCTTAGCAAAACAATTACAAGTTATCACTAGGATAATACACTATGACCAAGTAGGATTTATTCCAGGGATGCAGGGTTGGTTCAATATTAGGAAAACTGTTAGTATAATTAATTATATAAATAACAAACCTATAAGAAATCATATGATTATATCAATAGATGCTGAAAAAGTTTTTTGACAAAATACAGCACCCATTCCTAATAAAAACACTAGAGAGTATAGGAATAAATTAATTGTTCCTTAGAATAATAAGTATCTATCTGAAACCATCAACAAGCGTTATTTGCAATGGGGATAGGCTAGAGGCATTCCCAATATGATCAGGGTGAAACAAGTATGCCATTATTACCAATACTATTTAATATCATATTAGAAATGATAGCTTTGGCAATAAGAGAAGAAAAAGAAATTGAAGGAATTAGAATTGGGAAGGAAGAAACAAAACTCTCACTCTTTGCAGGTGACATGATGTTATACCTAAAGAATCCAAAAAAACATCTAAAAATCTATTAGAAATAATTAGCAACTTTAGCAAAGTCACAGGATATAAAATAAATCTACATAAATCCTCAGGATTTCTATATATAACTAGCAAGATACAACAGAAAGAGCTAGAAAGAGAAATCCATTCAAAGTAACCTCAGACAATATAAAATACCTGGGAGTCTATCTGCCAAGGCAGACACCAAAACCTTGTGAAAACAATTACAAAACACTTCTCACACAAATAAAATCAGATTTAAATACCTGGGCAAACATCAACTGTTCATGGTTAGGTCAAGCTAATATAATAAAAATGACAATTCTACCAAAACTAAACTATTTGTTTAGTGCCCTACCAATCAAAATTCAAAAAAATTACTTTAATGAGTTAGGAAAAATTATAAATAAATTCATATGGAAAAATAAAAAGTCAAGAATTTCCAAGGATTCGAGGGAAAAACAGTGCAAAAAAGGTGGTTTAGCCTTACCAGATCTAAATTATATTGTAAAGCATCAGTCATCAAATTGTCTGGTATTGGCTAAGAAATCGAGTGGTGGACCAGTGGATTAGACTAGGTGCAATAGCAGGAAATGATTATAGTAATCTCCTATTTGATAAACACCAAGAGTGCAGCTATTGGAATAAAAACTTTCTCTTTGATAAAAAAAAAACTGCTGGGAAAATTGAAAGTTAGTATGGAAGAAACTTGGATTTGACCAACACCTCACACCCTATACCAAGATAAGATCAAAATGGATACAGGATTTAGACATACAAAACAATATTGTAAGTAAACTAGAAGATAGAGTAGTATACCTGTCAGATCTATAGAAAGGGAAGCAGTTTATGACCAAGGAAGAGATGAAGAACATCATTAAAAACAAACTAGATAATTTTGATTACATTAAATTAAAAAAAATTCGCACAGACAAAACCACTGTAACCAAGATCAAAAGAAATGTAGTAAATTGGGAAACAATTTTTACAACTTGTATTTCTGAGGGGGAGGAAAAGAAGATTGGGGGGGAAATTGTAAAACTCAAAATAAATAAAATCTTAAAGAAAAAAGTATTACATGAAAAAAAGAAAATTAGAATTGGTCAAGAACAAGCTAATCACTTCATGAGACATCAAGAACATTAAAACAAGATGAAAAAATTGAAGAAAATGTGAAATATTTCATCAGAAAAACAACTAGCCTAGCACAGATAGAAGAGAGATTATTTAAGAACTACTAGATTGTCTGAAAGTCATTATCAGAAAAATAGAGCCTAGATATGATATTCCAAGGAAAACTGATCTAGAAGTAAAATTGAAATAATCTACAATTTGCTTCCTGAAAGAATATCATAACCAAATTCCAGAGTTTCTAGGTCAAGGAGAAAATATTGTAAGTAGTCAGAAAGAAAATTCAAGTATCACAGCACCCTAAGATTTAGCAGTCACCATATTAAAAGAGCAGAGAACCTGGAATGCTTCTTGACCTTTGGTATCAAAGAAGACCAAAATGATAACACTATGTTTGAGAAAAATTACAGTGTATCTGACTGTGACTGATCAGACCAATACAAGCTTGAAGTGCTCTACCACAGATTGGGTACAAATAGTCCATGTGAACACCTGGGTTGCTTACTCTAAACTTACAGATGTCATCTTTCCTTTGATCTGCTTCAATTCTGCCTTCCTCAAAGAACTCAGCACCCTCACGGATGAGGGCACACCATGCTGGGGGGTCCTGAGCCAGAGTCTCCCATGTTGAACAATCAGTTCTAAAGTTTTTCAATGAGACATTCAGGATATCTTGATATTGGTTCTTTTCACCCTCTTGTGAGTGTTTGACCTGGGTGAGTTCTCCATAAAATATGTTTTTATTTTTTTGCAAGGCAAACGGGGTTAAGTGGCTTGCCCAAGGCCACACAGCTAGATAATTATTGAGTGTCTGAGATCAGATTTGAACCCAGGTACTCCTGACTCCAGGGCTGGTGCTTTATCCACTACACCACCTAGATGCCCCTATCCATAAAATATTTTTTTTTGGGCAAGTGTATGTCTGGCATTCTAACAGCATGTCCAGCCCATCGTACTTACACTCTCTATTTAGCTCAAGAAAGGACTTCAATATCTGGTATCTTCTCCTCCCAATTGTCTTCCTAAGACAATTTAAATGGAAGTAATTCAGTTTCCTGACATGGTGCTGGTGGACAGTCCAGGTTTCATAGGCATATAGCAGTGAGGTCAGTAGCACAATGGCTCTGTATACCTTCAGTTTTGTAGTTAGTCTAATACCTCTTCTCCCCTACACTTTCTTTCAGAGCCTCCCAAATACTGAGCTAGTTCTGGTAATGCATGTGTCAACCTCATTGTCAATGTGCACCTCCTTGGAAAGGACACTGCCAAAGTAAGTGAACTTGTCCATAGTACTCAAAACTTCTTCATTTGCTGTAATCAATGGTTACACATATGGATCGTGTGGTGCTGGCTGATGGAGCACCTGTGTTTTTTTGGTCTTAATCCTAAAACCAAAATTAGCACAAGCAGCAGAGAATCTATCCATACTATGCCACATCTCAGCTTCAGAGGCTGCAAAGAGTGAACCATCATCTGCAAACAGAAGATCAGGCTGTAACTAGCCCCCCCTTAACTTTGGTCTTGGCTTGTAACCTTTTCAAGTTAAAGAATTTGCCATCAGTGCAGTAGCTGACCTTGAGACCATGCTCATGCTCATTGAAGTATTTGATAACAAGACTTAAAACATCATGCTATAAAATATGGGAGAAAGGACACATCCTTGTTTTACTCCATTATTGACTGGGAAATCTCGAGAGCATTGTGCACTATCCAGAACCTGGGCAAGTATGCTGTCATGAAGTCAACTTACAATACTGATAAGCTTCTCTGGACAATTAAATTTTGACATAATTTTCCATAAATCCTTGTGACAATGGCATAAAGATCTACAGCTCTTGGTCAGATCTACAAATGTTGCATACAGACCTCTGTTCAGTTCCTAACATTTTTCCTGGAGTTCTAGTGTGGCAAACACCATACTGACTGCTCCTCTACCCTTTCAGAAGCCACATTGGTTCTCAAGAAGATTACCAACTTCCAGGTGAAGGATCAGCCTATTGAGAAGGAATCTGGCAAGAATCTAACCAGCAATAAATAAAAGAGAAATACTCCTGTGATTGTCATGGGACAATCTATTCCTTTTCCCTTTATAGAGATGGACAATGGAGGCATCTTTAAATTCTTGAGTGGATAACCTCATGCCATATAAACTGGAAATTTTCATTCCATTTTTGGATAAGCAATGTACTCTCCACCTTATAGACCTCAACTGGAATAGAATCAGCACCAAGTACTTTGCCACTTGAAGAGAGTCTAATGGCATTCAAAATCTCTTCTTCAGTTGGAACTTCAGCTAGGGACTGATTGACTTCAGTTCGAGGTAAGCAATCAATGGTTTCTACATTGATTGAAGATGATCTGTTAAGAACAATATGGAAGTGTTCAACCCATCTCTCTAGGATCAATTAATTCCCTATCTTTAATCAATGTGAATCCAACAGCACTCAGTAGTTGCGATGCACCATATGTTTTGGTCCTGTGATATTACAGGAAGCAAAACATAAACTACCCAGCAAAACTGTATATGATCCTTCATAAGAAAATGGACATTTAATAACATTGTGTACTTTTAAGCATTCCTAATGTGAAGGCCAGTGCAGGAAAAAAAATTGGAAAAAATTGAAAGATTCAAAATAAGCACAAAAAGGTAAACATGAATGAAAAATCCAAGAGATTCAAAAGGGTTAAACTGTTTACATTCCTATAGGAGATGATACACATAATTCATAAATATATTATCATTATTATCTAAAACAAAAAAGAATGAGAAAAAAGATGCATTGGAAGAGCAGAGAAGGGAGAGGTAGAATCAGGAAAATTTTCTCACATAAAAGGTGTGCAAGGTAGAGCTTGTTCAATAGAGAGGAAATGTAGATGAGGTGGGCAATGCTTGAAGCTTATACTCATCAGAGAGGGAGGAAATAGATGTGTGTTTGTGTGTGTGAGTGTGTGTGTATTTGTGTGTGTTTGTATTCTTTTGTGATTGAGAGATCTATCTTGTTCTGTGGAGAAATAAAAGAGGAAGATCATAGAGGGAGGGGGAAGCATAGAAGAGAGTCCGGATTAAGTGAAGCAGTGTTAGAAGCAAAATGAACTTTTTTGAGGAGGACAGGACAAAAAAGAGAGAAAGAAGAAAAACAGAAGAAAGTAAGATGGAAGAAAAAATACAATAATCATAACTGTGAATATGAAAGGGATGAGCTCACCCATAAAATGGAAAGAGATAGCTGAATAGTTTAGAGACTAGAATATAGCAATATATTGTTTACAACAGACACATTTGATACAGAAAGATATAAACTAAGCTGGAAAGATAAGAAAGAACTAGAGCAGAATATAAAATGCTTCAGCTATACTAACAAAGCCAGGATCGCAATCATTAGATTAAATAAGACCAAAAAAAAGCAAAAATAGAACTAATTAAAAGAAATGGTCAAGGAAACTACATTTTGTTAAAAGATATCAAAGACAATGAAATAATATCAAAATATTTTATAGCAAATTCCTTTGAGAAAGACCTCATTTCTCAAATATATTCTGAGTATAGAACAGTCAAATTTATAAAAATAAGAGGTATTCCACAATTGATAAATGTTAAAAAGGATATAAACAGATTGCAGAAGAAATCAAAGCTATCTATAGTAATATAAAAGCTATCTATAGTCCTATAATCATATCTATAGTCATATAAGTCACAGTTGATTAGAGGAGTGAAAATTAAAAGAATTCTGATAGGTAATGACAAATTTTAAAGGGATTGAGGGATGATCCCATTCTAAACTGTTAGTAGTAGTAAACTGTTCCAACCATTCTGGAGAACAATTGAAATTATGCCCAAAAAACTATAAAACTGTATAGTCAGCAATACCATTACAAGCTCTGTAAATCAAAAAAAAAAATCAATGGAAAAGGAAAAGATGTACATATACAAAAATGTTTATAGCTCCTCTTTTGATGGTGGCAAAGAATTGGAAATTGAGGGAATGTTCCTCTGTTGAGGAATGTCTAATAAGTTGGGGCATATGATTGTGATGGAGAACTATGGTGCTATCAGTAATGAGGAGGAATGGTTTCAGAAAAACAATGCAAGACTTTTATGAACAGATACAAAATGAAAGGAGAAGAACCAGGAGATCATTGTGCATATTAGTAGCAATAATGTAATGATAACCAACTATGACAGACTTGGCTATTTGATCAATATAATGATCTAAGAGTACACATGTTGAAAAAATGTTATCCACCTTCTGAGAGAGAACTGATGAGTGAAAAATTAAAGTATAATTTTTCAATTTATATTTTTGCTTTGTTTTTGCAATATGGCTAATATGGAAATGTGTTTTATATTATTTCACATATATAATTGATATTATATAACTGGCCTTCTCAATGGATGGGGAAATGTATGGGAGGGAGAGAGAGACTTTGGAACTCCAAATTTCAAAAAAAAGAATGTTTAAAAATTAAATAATAAATTCTTTAAATTTTAGACACACAATAGTTACTACATTCCCCAACTCCATCAGACTAACAGTTTTGTAAATAAAAAAGTTAAAGTTATTCAAACATTACTAAATATCTCTGTGATCACTACTTCTTTTTCTAGGTATTTATTGATCATATAATTATACATTCTAGAATATTACCAAGAGTGAAAATTGAAATATCAACTGGTCCCTTACCTTAATAAGACAAGACTTTCACTCCTTCCAAAACTGCTTTCCTCTGGAATATGTTTAGTCCCTGTGAAAGCTCTTTGAAACCTCCTCTCCTCAATCCTCTCACACCATTCCTTTTTTTTGTTTGTTTCTCTGAGTTGAAAATCTCACCTCAAACTCTATTGAGAAACTCCACTAAGAAATCACTCCCTGTGAGTTCTCTTTTCTCCCCTTCTCTACAACTCAAAATCCTCTGACATCATCATCCATTTATTTCTCTTCATATCTTTGCCAAGGTCAACCTCTCTTTATTTTCTTTTGATCCCATCCTCTCCTGTCTTCTCCAGCATATAGTGTCTTCACAGCCATCTCTGTTTTCTCTAATTATGTCTCTCACCATAGGTGATGCTAGTGGTTAGAGGTCTGGACCTGGAGTCAATAAGACCCTGAGTTCAATTCAGACCTCAGACATTAACTGTATGACTCAGGGCAAGTCACTCAACCTCTAATCACCTATGACAATAACACCTATCTCCCAGAATTACTGTGAGAATCATATGAGATAATAGTTGTCAAGCATTTCAAAAATCTTAAAGCAGTACATTAACTTTCACTATTATCACTATTCCTACATTTGGGTTCTTTTTAACCTGCCTACAAACATACCCATCTCCTCCACTTTGAAAAAAAAAATACCTTCTTTAAATACTATCATCACCTCAAACTATCATCTTATACTTCTATTTTTTAAAACAAATGAACTTCTCTAACAATAAAGCTATAGCTTTTGCTGCCATTTCCTGTCCTCTCACTCATTTTTCAACCTTTTGCAATCTAGTTGAGCTGAGTTGAGAATTGGAGTAAAATGCATTTTATAAGAGACAAATGTGAGACATGAGTACTTTACAGGCAGTTAGCAGACTGTGCAAAGGCAAATTTAAGGGAGATTGAATGAACAAATGAGAAACAGCAAAAGGCCAAGTCTGGCTAGATCACAGAGTGTGTGAAAGAAAATAATTTATAATAAAACTGGATAGAGGAGTAGGAAGCAGACTATCAAGGACTTTAAATGTTGAACAGAGAAGTTTGGAACATTGCCTGTTTATGTATACTAGGTTTGTGCTTGTGTTAGGGAGAACAGTGGATCGATTTTTTTTGAAATCATCCTCCCATCATATCACTACTGCTAAGAAACCATCAACTATTTTTTATTGTTTATGTATACTAGGTTTGTGGTGTTAGAGAGAAGAGTGAATTGATTTTTAAATCATCCTCTCATATCACTATTGCTAAGAAATCATCATCTATATTTTATTACCTTATAACATAGCATATAATCATTATTATGGTATGCAAGGGCTTCTGGCCTCCTAAAGTATGGTTCTGAACTAACTAAAAAGTATAATCTCCTCTTCCTTCTCTACCTGAACTTTCCACTCCAGTCACTAGGGGTTTATGGCAATGAAATTTACATTTTAAAAGATATCCTAAAAAGGCAATACTAAAATCCATAAGCTTGATCCACTATTGTTAGAAACTCAAAGTTCAGTAACCAGTCAGTAGGTAGATTTGGGGATAGGGACCTTCTTTCAGTCACTGTTAGCTCCCAAAGTATATATTATCTACCTAGATATAACAGGGTGATCCTGGCCACTACTTAAACTACACTGCCTCTATAGTGAAATCTTTTTTTCCAAACAACCATCTCTATTTCTGTTTGCCTGCTATATTGGTCTCATGAGAATTTAACAAAGTACCTTGTCAAGGATATTGTGAGTGAGAACAACAGTGTATAAAACCAACTATTATTTCACCAAGATTACTAGGACATTGGGGTGTGGGTGCGTGGGTGTGCACAGGGAGCCTGTGAATGTGTATTGTGACTTCTTCCTCTAACTGCATTGGTAATTTAGAAAATCCATCTTGCCTAAATGACACAAATTATCTATGGAAGTCATTAATAGTCTGGGAGCATAAAAATTGTCTAACAAGATGCAGAAGAAATAGTTTCATTCTACAGAATCTTCCAAATGCACATTATCTTTATTATCTACAAAGGATTGCAACTTAAAGGAAATTGGACCTAACTATGTATCAGTAATGGGCTACATAATGTTTGTCTTTTAAATCACTGAGCTGAAACTTGCCTTGGGTAAATAATGAATGAAAGCCACTATAACCCACAGCCTCAGGGCAAAATTAAGAAAACTACATAAACTCTGAAGCAAATCACAGCAGGAAACTAGTTCTCAGTTTCCCTAAAGATTAAAGACAGAATATATACTATCTTCCCTCTCTGCTCACATTAGGTGTGTATGTTGATATAAATAAGTATAAGACAACAAAATTGTTTCAATCTGATACTACTATTAAGAGTCTTTTCATAAGCAGCATTTTTATTTACAGCATCTTTTACTATTATTTTTATGGGTTGAAAAAAACAAGTTTAGTAGCTTATGCTTCTTTATTGGACTGAGTGTAAGAAGAGAATCCTGTCTCTACTATTTAACTCTCTGTGTGACCATGGGCTGATCATTTAGGCTTTGTAGATTTCAGTTTCCCCATTTGAATCATTAGGATCAAAACCTGAAAGTTATAAGGAAAGTTATAAGTTAGAAGCCCTCTAGCCTTGCTCCTTCACTTTATAGATAAGGAAAGTTGGTTGGTTCTTGTCCTTCCTTATCAAAGAAGACTAAAATGTCATCACTATGTTTGTGACAAGTTACAGTGTGTTCAACTGTTCAGTCCAATATAAGTTTGAAATGCTCTACCACAGGCTGGGCACAAATAGTCCATGCAAACAGCTGGGGTGGGTAACAGATGTTGTATTACCCTTGAGCTGCTTCAATTCTGCCTTCCTCATAGAGCTCAGCATCCTCACTGATGAGGGCAGACCATGCTGGGCAATCCCATGCCAGTGTCTCCCATGCTATACAATCAATTTTAAAGTTCTTCAAAGAGACCTTTAGGGTGTCTCAGTATTACATCTTCTGGCCTTCTTATGAGCTCTTGCCCTGGGTGAGTTCACCATAAAATAGGGGGGTTTTTTTTTGGCAAGTATGTCTGGCATTCTAACAATGTGCCCACCCCATCATAGTTGTGTTGCCACTGATAGAAGATCTAAGTCCACTGAAAAGTGAAAGAATTTGCACCCTCCCTTTGGGATTTTAAAACTGCTCTGGATTTTATTATGAAATATAGTAAAGTAAACAGGTTAAAAATCTTTTCCTCCCAAAGGATCAATAAGCACTTTAGGACAGAGTGAATAACAAAAGGCTTCACAGGGTTGCTTGGTAGTCAGAGACTGAGACAGAGAAAGGGAGATAAAGAGAGGTAGGGATAAAGACAGTCAGAAAGAGTTGACCAGATCAGAGAGAGAGGAGCATCCCCTAGCAGAAGTCCAGCTCAGTTTTTTATAGCCTTGCCCCTTCTCTGGGCACTGAGGGCAAAAGGGAAAATCCTTCCCCCCCCCAGTAACATTATAGAAACCAGGTAGAGGGTTGAAGACTGGGTGTTGCAAATGAGGAGACAGGAAACAAATTTTACATTAAACAATGAAACAATAAGACACCACACCCTTAACAAGATTCCCAAATTTTAACAGCATTAAAAGATTACAGAACTCATTTCTGATTATAATTTTTCTATATTCATAAGTCTCTGCATTGTTTACACTCTGTATAGTAATGTTGGATTGCTAGGCAGTTTACCCTGAGAAAGGACCTCTGGTCTGATATCTTCTCCTGCCATGCAATCTTCAGATTCTTCCTAAGACAATTTAATGGAAGTGATTCAATTTCCTGACATGGTGCTGGTAGACTGTCCAGGTTTCACAGATATATAGCAATGAGGTCAGCACAGTGTGTCTATAAATCTTTAGCTTGGTAGTCAGTCTAATTCCTATTCTCTACCACTCTTTCTTTTGGAGCCCGTCAAATACTGAGCTAGTTCTGGCAATGTATATATCAGCCTCATTGGAAAGGACGCTGCCAAGGTAAGTGAACTTGTCCACAATACTCAAAACTTTATTTGCTATAATCTGTGGTTCCACAAATGGATGGATTGCTAATGGAGCACCTATGTTTTCTTAGTTTTAATTGTTAGACCAAAATCAGAACAAGCAGCAGAGAATTGATCCATACTTTGTTGTATCTCAGCTTCAGAGGCTACATTGAATTCACAATCATCTACAAACAGAAGATCGTGCACCAACACTTGATATGGTGTCTGCTGTCCAACAACTCCAGGAAAAATACCAGGAACAGAACAGAGGTCTGTATACAACATTTGTAAATCTGACCAAGGCCTTTGATACTGACAGTCATGAGGGTTTATGGAAAATTATGACAAAATTTGGTTGTCCAGAGAAGTCCATCAATATTGTATGTCAATTTTATGATGGCATGCATGCCCAGGTTCTGGATAGTGGATGATATTCTCAATATTTCCCAGTCATCAATGGAGCGACGCAAGGATGTGTTCTTGCTCTCATGCTTTTTAGCATTACGTTTTCAGCCATGTTATCAAATGCCTTCACTTATGATGAACATGGCCTCAAGGTCAGCTACCACACTGATGGCAAATTGTTCAACTAGAAAAGGCTACAAGCCTAGACCAAAGTGGAGGGAGTGTTGGTGCACAATCTTCTGTTTGCAGATGATTGTGCACTCAATGCAGCCTCTATAGCTGGATCTAAGATTAGGAAAGTATGGTTTAAGGGATAGGTAGCAATCTATCAGGTAGTGAGAGATGAAGGCAGAATTTGCATCCAAGTCCTCTGCCACCCCCCCCAGGATCTCTGGCCCCAATGCTCTTCCCACTATAGCACCCTCAAAAATGAAAGGATTGTATGGAAAGTATTTTTAAATCCCTCTCAACACTAAATCTATGAAATAATTGTGTGATTTAAAGGTAAATAGCTCAAGGTAGATGCTATTTCAATAATTTTTCTTCCTTCCAAACTCATGGCCCTATTCCTTAACTAAAGTGGAGAATATAGTATTTTCCTTTGTTTTACATGCACCCTACTTTTCTGGCGACATATTCCCATTCTGCAGTAGATCATTAAACCAATGAAAACCTTGCTAGAACTACAAAGAAAATGTTGCTTAGGGGAGAGAATTATCCCTCTTAAAATTCCATTATTTGGGGTATGTTTGCAAGCCTAGATATGTAGAACATGCAACAAATATATATAATATCCCAACTCAATGTATGGTTACTGACTTCTAGTTGGATAATACTTGAATAGCAAAAAATTTTCCCACCCCATCTGACTTTCTTGGAAGATGAACTCTAGAAAAGAAAAATCTGGAATTAGTAAACCTGAAAGAAAAAAATGCTGATCTTTACATAGGACTTTGATTTACAAAGTAGTTTTGCTACAACAGTCCTATGAGATAGACTGTGAAAATGTTTCCAATTTATAATAGAAACTGGAACTCAGAGAGGTTGTTACTTGCCCATGGCCAACAAAATAGTGAATAGAGAGCAGGTTTTCTGACTTAGGGTAAAGAGCACATTTATCATCTCTTTAATTCCATTCTGGAATGATTGACCACGCATAAAGATTTATCTAAACATTTGTATGCACATGAACATATTGTGATTACATACAAATAAAACTATTTCACATGTGGCTTAGAGAAATCAGCTCCATTCTTCTATAGCTATACCTTGATATACCTGATAGTGCACAGATGTTATAGCCAATTTCTTTTGGTGCATTGTATATACAAGTGAATGAGATGAATATTTGAGAAATCTTACTACTCCTTGGAAACAATTCTGTCTTTAAAAGTGTGTTTACATTTATGAAGCACTATTTAAAACACTGTTGTTTCCAAGGAATAGTAAGATTTCTCAAATATTCATCTCATTCATTAAATAAACAGAATACATGAAAGGGAATAAAACAAGAAGAATGTGAAAGACAGGGCTGCCTAAGATGTTAGGGCCTTGAATGCCAGGGTGAGTTTATTTGATAAACTTTTGAATTCTGTAGTAGCTGCTAAAGATTTTTTTTAGGTTTTTGCAAGGCAAATGGGGTTAAGTGGCTTGCCCAAGGCCACACAGCTAGGTAATTATTAAGTGTCTGAGACCAGATTTGAACCCAGGTACTCCTGACTCCAAGGCTGGTGCTTAATCCACTAGGCCACCTAGTGGATAATAGTAATTTCTGAGTCATTCTCCCTTGTCCAGTAGGCGTTTATGTCTTTACAACCAGTTAGAATGTAACTCTTAAAGGATATAAATGATGTGAGAAATGCATTACAATAGCAAAGAATATGATGGATTGAAAGAGCAGAGCTAAAGTCAGAAAGATGGGATACAATAGCAGACAAGGCAAGAAAAAGATGAGGTTATGTGTAACTAGGGTGATTATGGTAGAATTTTGATAGAAGGAATAAGTAGACTTTAAGAACTTTCAACAGGATGCTATCAAAACAGAACTTAACAACTATGTGGATATATAGGAAAAGGTAGAAAATGAACCTGAAGATAAATCCAAGACTCTGACCTGGATGATTTGGAAGATGATCATGAATCATGAATGTGTCATGAATAGAAATTAAGAAATTAGGAAGAGGCATAAGTAGAGGGGAGGGAGGAGGGAGGAGGGAGGGAGAAAATCTCAAAATGTTGTCCAAGTTATCAATGGGTCATCTGAGGAGAGATAACCAGAAATATCTTAGAAATATGTAGCTGAAGTTTTGGGGAGAAGTTTGAAATTGACAATATAGATTTGGGGGTCACCTAGAGAAATGTAATCACTGGAACCAAGAGCAGGGGGAGGTTCCAAATATTCCCAATATTCCAGAGATAGATAATTCAGAATTATTATCCTGATTTTACAAATGGGAAAAATTGAATCTCAAAAAGTAAAATGTTTGATCCAAGGTCACACAAGTAATAGGTGTCATCACCTTTTGTCTAGACTATGGCAATAGCCACTTGATTGTTTTCTTTACATCTTTAATCCATTTTCTATACAGAAAAATTGTTACTCCTAAAATTCAAGTCTGACCATGTTGGTTTAACACTCAAAATAGTTTCAGTAGCTCCCCATTGCTTCTCCAAAAACAATACTTTTTTTTCCTGTTTGTTATGGTCTATCGCCATGTTTCATGTCTAGTACCAACCTACCTTTGCAAATTAATTTTACATTGTCCCTCTTCATTCATTCTCATACCAGTCAGACTAGCCTCTTGGCTATTTCCAATAGAAAACTTACAATTGCTTTATTTCTGAGCTTTGAACAGTTGGAGTCCCATATCTTTGCTCCACGGCTAAAATACTCTTTCTGATATCTTCCTACTTTCTTTCAGGTATCAGATCAACCAGCTACAGGAGAAGTGGAGAGGGAGAAAAGGAGACAGACAGACAAGAGTCAGAGACAGAGAGACAAAAACAGAGAGAGACAAAGATAGAATGAGAAAGAGAAAGAGACAAGGAAGGAAGGGAGGAAGGAAGGAAGGGAGGAAGGAAGGGAGGGAGGGAGGGAAGGAGGGAGGAAGTCTCAAAATAGCATTTTCACCTGTGAGTAATCTACCAACTAATGGTGCTGATCTTATCTGTGATGAGTTCACATAGAGCAGGAACAATTACAAAAAAGTTCAAATTAATCCTTGATAGAGGGAACACATTTTTTTTCTGATATTAGTTAGAAACACAATAAATTGATGTGAAAGTGTTAACAAAAATCAAACCTAAAGAGGAATCTCGGCTCCCCACTACTGTTTCATTCTATTCAAAGGCTCAGGTAAATGCTAAATCTATATCTATTCATAGAACAATGAGTAGCCAGACTATTCTCTAATGCACCACATTATGTATACTGACCAGATCTCTACATAATCTTGGCAAGCATTCTTTCACCTGTTAGGAAACTAATTCATTTCAGTCAGACATATATTTATACTTTATTTATGTCTATTGGCCAAAGGATTATTAAACAAAGTGGATGTTAAGATAACATTAAAGTTCTGACAGTAGACAGAACTTTAGAGTTAAGGCTTTTCACTCCCTCCTTAACTCAACCCATTATACCTGTCTATGTTGGAAATCTTGAAAACAGTCCACCAACCCAGCTGTCATGATTGTGGGGGAGGGGGATAAGAATAGGTTAGAGAGAGAGAGAGAAAGAAATCTTGCCTTGTTTTAAAGCAAAATCACAAACAATAAATATACATGCCTAAAACAAAATATATGTATATATGCATTTGTATTATATATATAGTCTGTTTTGTTTCAACATTCTGTATTTGTTTTTTCTACCAGATTACTGTTCTAAAATCTACCTGTGCTGCAAGGTTCCCATAGGTAATCTGCTGTTTTAGAGGCACTGTCCTGATTTGCATTGGCTGCCGGTGACCTACCTGCAGGCAAACCCCTGCAGACAGCCCCCTGGAAGGATAGGGGGAGTTAAAAACAGCAGTCCTGCCTGTATGATATTTTTAAATTGGTAGAGTTAGGAAAAAGAAGAAAAAATTACTACTAAAATGATTCATATGCTTCCAAAAGGCTTCAAGAATCTCTGGGAAAATTTAGCAACCCTCCCACTGAATTTTTATTATTTAGATTTGTTTCCATTTGAATAAAGTGATTTCTTTCCAACCCACATGTCCGAGACATCCTTATTATCCTCAGATTGGTAACATGACAGATGGTAATGGTTCCTTCTGAGGCAGAGTATATGTCAACAGTCAGCCTGGAGGGAAATTTTATATCCCAGTTAGATGCTGCAGAAGAAACGGTAACAGACCTTTGAGTACTGCAAAAACCCTGGCCCCACTGTTTCATCATGTGCTCAGCTCCACACAGCTGAAAATGACCTCAAAAGTTGTGTTGGATGATTTAACATAAACATGAATTTTCCAGAACTATGGATAATTAAGGAAGGACTAGAGCATTTGTTTTTGCCTGAATTCACTGGATAACTTTTGTGGTGAAGGCATGATGCAAGAGTAAAAGGCAATTAGACCATAGATACAGACATAAGCAAGCTTGAGGTGTACCAACCCTTCTTCAGGCAGAGAGATGGGCTTCCAGATACTTAGTTCATAGACTTCTGATTATTGTATTCCCTACAGATGTGAATGAGTTCGGCTCAACAAAAGGGGAAGGATCCCAAGATTGCAAGAATATTCAATTCAGAAACATTAGTTTAAGTTTCACTCAAAAGAGAGAAAGCATGGAAGCCTAAGCATAACAGCAGATTGTGGAGTGGTAATTATGTAAAGAGAGAAAGGTTATTCAACAGAAGATATATATGTGAGCCTGAGATTGTGGCTGTTATCTATGTGGTTTGATTTGCCTTCAAGTTTATGGCCTCTACCTATCAAATCTCCCTAAGGAGAAGGTATGACTAAAATGAACTAGAATTGAGATCTGCAAAAAAGAAAGGGAAGTTTTTTAACTTCTCCTTTCTTCCCTCTACCCCTCTTCACTCATTTATTTCAAGGTTTTCTGTTCTTAACATTGTTCAGATTTTCAGAAATATCTCCAATTTTGTCTTATTGATCTAAAACTATGAAAGGTCATAACTATTTGATTTGTGTTTGTTCTTAATTGTGAACAGGGAAAGAGCCAGTGAATGGTTTGTGGTTAGATACAAAGGAGATACAGATTTGGCTAGGTGACAAAATTTTTAGAGTGCCAGGGACTAGAATCATGAAGACTCGTCTTTGTGAGTTCAAATCTGGCCTCAGACAGACGCTGTGTAACCCTG
Source organism: Macrotis lagotis (assembly GCF_037893015.1). Classification (NCBI taxonomy): domain Eukaryota; kingdom Metazoa; phylum Chordata; class Mammalia; order Peramelemorphia; family Peramelidae; genus Macrotis; species Macrotis lagotis. The sequence goes on along the minus strand of NC_133666.1, from coordinate 225,957,979 downwards.
AGCAAGTCATTAAACCTATTTGTCTTAGTTCCTCATTTGTAAAAATGAAAATGAAAAAAACAATATACTACTCCAAGATCTTTGGCAAGAAATTGTAAAATGGGATCATGAAGAGTTGGACATGACTGAACAACAAGATGAAGAAGAATCGATATTCTGGGTTTGGGGTGGTGGGGGAAAGATTTGTCCTAAATCCAATTGAAAGTTTAAGTCGTCTGAACAAATTCCTTGCTTTTTTTTCTAAACTATCATCTATATCTTTTAAAGTTCTTTAATGGGAGGGAAAGATGTGACTAAAAAATAAATTCCTAGACCATGGATTAAATAGAATAGTGGTTATAAACAGGTTGAAGTTTTTCTCTGAGGCAAGCAGACTTAGGAAAGCTCACAACCTTCATTGTTCCTTTTCTTGTGAAGCAATCTATTCTTTGGGCAGAAAGCAGCTAAGTGGCTAAATGAATAGAGCACTGATTCTGAGTCAGGAAAACCTAAGTTCAAATTCAGGACCAGACACATTTGTTGTTGTTGTTGATCCTTCCTTTTCAAAGAGAGCCAGTGATATCATATCTTGACTTGCCCCTGAATTCAATGTAAGTGAGGCAGAGGTGTGCAAAGTCATCAGTCTCATTATTGCTTTCAAAGTCATCAAAGAACAGTAGAAGGTCAAGAGTCAAGATGCCTGGCAATGTCCTGGGATACAGTACAGAGCCTTGGCATCTTTAGTGTCTGATCAAGCTCTAAGTCCTTCATAGTATCTGCTTAGCTACCTCCACAGACCTTGAAATAAATTATTCCCATCCATCAATTCCACTGAGGGAAGTCTTCTTACTCTTGGGGTAGACATCCCCTTAACACCCCATTGGGTTTGAGGGTTACCAATCTAGTTTAGCCCATCTGCTTTGATGGTTTACCAGGGTATGGCAGTGGAGTAAGGCAAACAGAGGTTAGGTGGCTTGCTCAGGTCATACTTGCCCAGATGTTTAGAGAAGACACCTCTAGTATGAGGGCTTACTGAGCCCTTTCCAAGGCTGCTCAACCATGTTTGGTGTCTACCAGTCATTCAACTCTCACCTGTGACTCCAAGATGAGAAAGAACTGATGAGAAAAAATGAATAGAATAAATAGGTAAGATTTTCATTCATTCTTGTTGCAAAATTAAATAAACAAGCATAAGTAGCATGATTTGAAAGGTCCAGGTAGCCAAGGAATGGAGTAATATCATAAAATTTTGCAATGTGACAACTAACAGAGAGCAATTTCCTCAAATTTCAAATAAAAAAGTTGTGACCCAAATAGAGTGACTTGTTGAGATCACAGGTGCAGGGGGGTATTAGATACAGATCAACTGACTAAATCCAGTGTCCTTTATATAATCTGACAACATATATTTATAAACATATATGTATGTACATACATATACATATATTGCTTACTCAGATCTTTATTCATCAGGCCACACAATAGCACCATCTATGGAGATAAAGACTACATCTGAACTGTACTTAAATTGACATCTTAGACAGAATTACCTCCAATTACATTTTCCCTCATACCTTTGAATTTACAGACTTCAGTAACTTAATATCTACCTTCAATGATAATCAACATGTCAATCTATAGTGATGTGGATCTTTTAAAGATCATAAATATATATCTTAGGGAGTGGACAAAACTAAATTGGCAGATTCAGTATTTTTTCTTTATAATCTTTCTGGTAGAAAGGCATACCGATAACCACTGAGACATCAGGCTAAAATGTATCCAGAATATTTCACCATCCAAATAGCTGGGAAACAAGGATGCAAGTTTGAAAAGTATAAAGGAAACACTAAATGTCAAAAGAGAGATGATGTCATTCAACTAGAAAATAATTTCTTGTTTTCAATAAATGATGATGATGCAGCCCTTCTTAGAAACGCTCCAAGGAGAGGAAACTGACTCCCTCCTTAAAAAGCTCATTTTACTTTTGGACAGCCTTAAGGAGGCTGGGAAGTTTTCCTTCTATCAAGCCAAAATCTATATCACCAAAACTTCCCCACATTCTTTCTGGGTCTGTCTTTGACAGTCTTTATACAACATGAACTCAAATAGCTTCATCTCATTGATGCCTTTCCTAAAAGATGGTGCCCAGAGTTGAACCCAACACTTAGACATGATCAGAACAGAATGCTCAGAAATTTCAATGCTCTAATTCTAAACGGTCTGCCTCTCTGAATTCAGTCTTGTTACTTTGTTTGCCATCATATCACACTATTGACTCATTGATTTCACAAGGTGAGGAAAGAAGAGAGGGAAAGGAGGGAAGGAGCATATATTTAGCACCTTTAGTGCCAGCTACTTACTGAGTACTTTACAATATTATCTCATCTAATCCTCACAGCAACCCTGTGCAATAGTAGGTACTGTTGTTATCTATATTTTACATTGAAAAATACTGAGGCAAACAGAGATTGTGACTTGCCTATGGCCACATAACTAATAATGATAACATTTATATAGCATTCATTATGTACAAGACACTGTGCTTAGTATTTTACAATTATTATTCATTTGATCTTCACATCAACCCAGCAAGGTAGGTACTCTTATTATTTCCATCTTGCAGATGAGGATATTGAGGCAATCTGATATTAAGTGACTTGCCCTGAGATACACAAATTATGAGTATCTGTGAGTCTGAACTTAGGATTTCCTGACTGCAGGCCCAGCACATTATCTATTGCACTACCTAGTTGACAGTCAAGTAAAAATTTCTTTTTTTTTAGATGACTGCTTCCTATTCATTCCCCTCTTGTCTTACACTCATGAATGTGATTGTTTAAGGTGATATTTCATTTATTGATATTGCATTTTAAATTATAAGCTGCATCCCATGTTTTAGCCTGGCAAGGTATTTTTTGATCCTGACTCAATCCTTCCTGGTTTTACATCATTTATTAATCAGAAAAACATAACTGTTTGTCTTCCTAGATAAGCAGCCTCAAAGTTAAGAAGACATGAATTAAAGTTTGACTGCTGACATATATTTGCCATATAATCCTGTGCAAATTAATTAACCTCACTTTGAGCTAAGCAACTATACAACCATGATTTGCAGAAAAAGATGTCTACATGCATTAGAATAGGGAATTTCCTCATTTAGTAAGCTCCCCAAACTGATTTCTATTCCTAGCCTATCTATATGACTTTATCCATGTACTTGATGAAAGTGTAGACAGGATAGGGCTAAATACAGATCCCTGAGGCATTTCATCAGAATTTCATTCTGAGTTAACATGAAAGTGTTAATGACTACTTTAGGGCTCTGGTCATGTAATCAGTTATTCAGTCATCTTAACTGTAATGTCATCTCTCCTATTATTCTAACCTTTACATACAAGAATGTGTCCAATGCTCTAATAAAGTCAAGAAAAGATGTATATTCCTGATCTGCCATGACAGCAATTCTCTCAAAAAAGGACATGAAGTGGAGGCAGCTTGGTGGTGCAGTGGATAGAGCACTGACCCTGGAGTTAGGAGGTCCTGAATTCAAATTTGACCTCAGACACTTAATAATTATCTAGCTATGTGATATTGGACAAATCACTTAACTCCATTGTCTTAAATATATTTTAATTTTTTTTAAAAAAGGACATGGAGGGATAGCCTATTTTTTGATGAAGCCACATGCTGATTCTTTGTGGTCACTGCCTCCTTTCATAAATGTTTACAGATCTTTCTATGGTTTGAAGATTCTATCCTCTACCTTTTTATATCAAGTACCATTTATCCTTCTGCAATTCTGTGACATCACTCTTATTCTCTAAATTTATCAAAGATCCCAGACAATTTCAGCAATCACTCCTACAAATTCATTTCCATTTCAGTCAGTTCCTTTGTTTTTGTGAGAACTAGATACAGAACAAATATCTTTGCATTTCTTTCTCTTCCTTTGGAAATAATAAATTAAAATATTGTCTGGGATGATGAAAGACATTGTCCTTGGACTTTGTTGATAACTGCTGAAGGTGTTGTCCTGGAACTGATGTTTTCTCTACTTAAAGGTATCTGTATTTGTCCTGAGTTATTAAATTGGTACCCTGGCTAGTTCATATCACTGGACTGCACTTCAGAAATAACTTTTAAAAATAAATATATGTGCATATGACAGACATATGACTGTGGGAAGATCAAGCAAAAAGATGCACTGGGAGATGGTTCCTTAGAGGATACCCAAGAGCACTGTGTATTCCAAGGAAAGATATGCCCCCAGGGAACCATATACCTTAATATTTAAGAGCAAGTAAAAGTAGTGTCAGAGCATGTTTAAATACCTTGGTCAAGGTAAATGCTGGATGAGTTTGAGCTCACATTGATAAATTGGCAGCAATAGAGTTGGAGTCAGACCTAAGGAAAAGCTAGAGACAGGGCCTGAACAGGAAGAAGAAAGCTTGGAATTTACTCTTCATTTGGAGTGATGATTATGTGATGATTCAGGAAGACTGGTCAACTATTTAGTCTATTTCTTCCTAGCTAGGATGGAAGAACTGGTTAAAATAAATGTTAGGACTATAAGTATTGACTATTACCTAGGTGTCTGAGCCCTTTCTCAGGGAAGGAGAGTTGTGGTGAATATTGTTTTTTTTCTTTTTACACACATTTATTTTTTCAGCTATATGAAAAGATAGTTTTAAAAATTCATATTGTATTTGTAATATTTTTAGTTCCACATTTTTCCCTTTCCCTCTCTTCTATCCCCTGACCCTTTAATAGTGAATAATTTGATAAGGTTATACATGAACAACTATGTTAAATATATTTTCATATTTCTCATGTTGTAAAAGAAGAATCAGAACAGAAAAAGGAAAACAAACCATGATAGGGAACAAAAACAACCTAGAGCATAAAACAAATTTTAAAAATGGAAAATAGTGAACTTTGGTTCATTCAGACTCCATAGTTCTTTGTCTTAGGGTGAATGGATATTTTCCAACTAAGTCCTTCAGAATTCCAACTAAGTCCATTAGAATTGTCTTTGATCATTGTACTGCTGGGAAGGCCTATATCTATCATATTTGTCCATCACACAATGTTGCTATTAATGCTTACAAGGTTCTCCTGTTTTTTTCTCACTTCACTCATCATCAGTTCATATTTTCAGAATAAGACTTTTTTTAATGAAATCTGCCCTTTCATGATTTCTTTCAGAACAATAGTACTCCATCATGTCCATATATCACAACTTGTTTAGCTAATCCCCAATGATGGGCATTCCCTTAATTTCCAATTCTTTGACACTACAAAAAGAGTTGCTATAAATATTTTTGTACATGCGGGCCATTTATCTTTTTTTAGGATCTCTCTGGGATACAGACCTAGTAATTGTATTGCTGGATCAAATATATGCACAGTTTTATTTCCCTTGGAACATAGTTTTAAATTGCTCTCCAGAATAGTTGAATCAGTACACAACTCCACCAACAATGCATGTTTCCAGTTTTGCCACCTCCCCTCCAACATTGATCATTTTCCTTTTTTATCATGTTGGCCAGTCTAATAGGTGTGAATTGGTACTTCAGAATTGTATTTCTTTAATCAATAATGATTTAGAGCATTTTTTACATTTGCCTATAGATAGCTTTAATTTTGTCAGCTGAAAACTGCCTGTTCATATCCTTTGACCATTATTAATTGGAAAATATCTTATAAACATGATTCCATTCTCTCTCTCTCTCTCTCTCTCTCTCTCTCTCTCTCTCTCTCTCTCTCCATATATATATTAGAAATGAATCCTTTATTAGAAATGCTACCTAGAAAAACTGTTTACCAACATCCTGCATTTGTTAATCTTGGCTACTTTGACTTTGAGAAAAAAACTTTTTAATTTAATGTAATCAAAAATGTCCATTTCACATTTTATAATTTCCTCTATCTCTTGTTTGGTCATAAACTCCTCCCCTTTCCATAGAGCTCTCAGATAAATTGTTCTTCAACTGGTTTATGGTATCATCATTTATGTCTCAATCCTACACCTATATCTTAGTCTAGGATGTAAGATGTGGGTTTGTGTCTATTTTCTGCCATACTATTTTCCAATTTTCCCGGCAGGTTTTGTTAAAGAGTGAATTTTTATCCCACAAACTAGAACCTTTGGATTTATCCAACAGCAGATTACTAAAATCAGTTACTACTGATTCTTATTCTTTTATACCTAATCTGGATTACCACCACTCTATTTCTTAATCCATATCAAAAAGCTTTTATGACTGCTACTGAATAATTTAATTTTAGAAATAGTATTATTTGATCCAGCAATACCATTACTGGATCTAAATCTTGAAGAGATCTTGAAAAGGGAAAATATTCCCACATGTTCAAAACTATCCATAGCAGCTCTTTTCATAGTGGCAAAGAATTGGAAATTGAGGGAATGTCCACCAATTGGGGAATGACTGAACAAATTGTGGTATATGCATGTGATGGAACATACAAGAGGGATGGGATTTCAGAAAAACCGGGAAAGACTTGCATGAATTGATGCTGAGTGAAATGAGCCAAACCAGAAGAACATTATTCACACTAATAACAACATGGGGTAATGATCAACTGGAGGGACTCATTCATTTCAGCAGTATATAAATCAAAGACAATTTTAAAGGACTTGTGATAGAAATATCCATATTCAAAGAAGAAACTAGGATATTTAAATGAAGACAAAGCTTATTATCTTCAATTTTTAAAAGTAGTCTTATGTATTATGTATTATTTGGTATCTCTAATTTTTTCTTTCTTCCATTTGGATCTGATTCTTTTCTCACAACCCATTCAGTTTCAATCTATGTCTAGTGTGGTTACAAATGTAAAGCCTGTATCAGGTCAATTTCTATCAGGGGGAAAGGGGAAGGAAGGGAGGGAAGGAGAAAAAGTGTAAAACTCAAAACCTTGCAAAAAAATGAATGGTTAAAAACTACCATTGTATGTAATTGGAAAAATGGATAAAACATTTTTAAAAAACAAAAAAAAAAATAGTATGGTTAGACTACCTTCCTTTGATTTTTTTTCATTAGTTCCTTTGATGCTCATGTCATTTTATTCATCCAGATGATTTTTGTTACAATTTTTCAAGCTCTGTAAAATGATAGTTTTGGCACTGAATAAGTAACTTAATTTAGGCAGAATTTTCATTTTTATTATATTAATTCTACCGCAAGTGATATTTTCCCAATTATTTAGATCTGATATTATTTTTGTGAAAAGTGTTTTATAACTGTCTTCATATAGTTTCTGGGCTTTTTCTTGGCAATGGATTCCCAAGAATTTTATGTTATCTACAATCCCTTTAAATAGAATTTCTCTTTCTATCTTTTTTCTGCAATTCTTTGCTAGTAATATATAGATGATTTATATGGGTTTATTTCATATCCTGTAACTTTGCTAAAGTTGTTTATTGTTTCAAGTAGTTTTAATTGATTTTGTAAGATTCTCTAAATATATCATTATACCATCTGCAAAGAGTGAGCCTTCTGTTTCTTTTTTTGCCATTTCTAATTCCTTCAAATTCTTTTTCTCTTCTTATTGTTAAAGTTAACATTTCTAATACAATATTGAATAATAGGTTTCCTTTTTTACCTCTAATCTTATTGGTTTTAGATGGAAACTGTCATTTTAAGGAAAACTCCTTTTATTCATATGCCCTATGTTTTTAATGAGAATAAGTGTTATATTTTGCCAAAAGTTCTTTGAGCATCTATTAAAATAATCATATAATTTCTGCTAGTTTTGTTATCAAAATGGTTAATTATACTCATATTTTTCCTAATATTGAATCACTCCTGTATTTCTAGTATAAATCCTACATGATCATAGTATATTATCCTTTTAATAATTTGATGTAATCTCTTTACTAATATTTAATTTAAAAATTTTGCTTCAATATTCATTAGGGAAATTAGTCTATAAATTTTTTTTCTCTCTGTTTTCATTTTTCTAGTTTAGGTATCAGCGCCATATTGGCGCCGTAAAAGGAATCTGACAGAACTTCCTCACCTATTTTTTTCAAATAGTTTATTGAGAATTGGAAATGTTCTTTAAATGTTTTATAGAATTCAATTGTAAATCCTTCTGGGAAATTTTTCTTAAGGAATTCATTGATATTTTATTCAATTTCTTTTTTGAAATGGGGTTATTTATTTATTTATAATTCCTTTTCTGTTAATTTGAGCAATTTAATTTTTTGTAAATATTCATCTATTTCACTTAGATTATCAGATCTTTAATTTATTCCTCATTTTGGTGAACTCACTCTTTGAACTTTGATACAGGTAATTTTGTTTTATGTCTTCATTTTTTAAATCAAATTAACCAAAAAATTGATCTATTTTATTGTTTTTTTCTAAGATCAACTCTTAGATTTATTTATTAGATTAGTTGTGGTGACTATTTATGGACAAGTACTTCACTTGTCTGGATGGATTCACTAAAATCATTTTGATGGTCAGTGTCTAGTCAACATGAATAGTTGAATGGGAGCTGGGAATCCTTCTTAAAATGAATCAAATTGTGATGTTCACAGGAAAATTAGCCAAAGAGTAATATTTAATATGAACACCTCAAGATTCAGCCAATTGTATGCAAATACAGAAACTTTTCTTAATCAAGTATTAACCACACAATGGCAAATAAACAAAAACACTATTCCTCTATTTTGGGAAAAGAGATAAACAGTAGTTAGTCACATAATTAAAGTTTCCCAATTATTACTGTCTAAAGATTCCATGCTAGGCTTTTGACCTATTTCTAGAGCTCTTTCTTTATTTCTTCTCTCTATTCAAGTAGTCTCTAGTAGTCTCTAACAACAATATTATTTCTGTGATTTGACTTGATTGAGATTGAGATAAATGCTGAAATCACCAGATTTTCTCCCTTTGGTTTTTGGATTTTTATAATGAGCATCTATTTTTAAAAAGACAATATTCCACTTTTTTTTGGACTTTAAACCAAGATGGCAGAGCAAAGACAGGCACTGTTCTAAGTGCTTCTGGTTCCCCCCTCAAAAATAACATGAAAGAACCCTCTTAAAAGAAATTCAGTTGACAAAACCCAGAAAGAGAAGGTAGGAGAAAAATACCTATCAACAAGGTCTTCTGGTGGGGGGAGGGAGGAGGAGGTCTAGTGAGCCCCAGTGAATAGAAGGGGGAATTGCAAAACAGAGCATGCCTGGAAAATGACTAACTGGGCAAGGGAACTGAGCACCATACTTTTAACAGAGTCCTCTTCCCAGAATGAACAGTAATGCCCCCTCACCCTCTCAGGCTCAGGTTTGGGCAATAGAGTTCACTCAGCTGAAAAGGAGAATAACTCCCTCCCCTAGGGCCCAGCCCATTGTTCAAGGTCAACTCAGACTCTTCTGGCCCTCCTCAATCCCTACTCCCTCCCTCCCTACCCTCCCGGCCCTTGGAATTACTAAACAAAGTAAACAAAGCCTCCAGCATTCTCAAAAGCAAACCTCTGAGAGCCAACCCCTCCCCACCAAAACAAGATCCTAGAAAAATGAAGGAAGGCCAGCAAAAACAGGGTCCCATGAGAAAATATTTATAATAAATAGATTCTAACCCATAGAGATAGTGCACTTCTGAGGAGAATATGAACTGGTCTCCAGCACAGAAAGACTTCCTTAAAGAAATCAGGAAGGAGTTTAAAAATCAATTGGAAAAATTGGGGAAAGAAATTCAGGAGAAAATTAACATCTCACAACAAGAAAACAAATCCTTGGAAAATACAATTGAACAAATGCAAAATGGGAATAACTCTCTAAGATCATCAATTGAGCAAAAATGCAAAAGGAAAATAACTCTCTAAAATCCTCAATTGGACAAATGCAAAAAAGAAAACAATCTCTCAAAACTGAACTTGGGAAAATGGAAAACTCCTTCAAAAATAGGATTAACCAATTGGAAAAGGAGTTGCAAAAGGTAAATGAAGAAAATTCTTCTCTTAAAAAAAGATAGGAATCTGTGGAAATTAATGACTTCATGAGACAAGATTCTGTTAAACAAAACTAAAAGATCAAAAAAAAGAAGAAAATGTGAAATACCTCATCAGCAAAATCACTGATCTCAAGAATGGATTGAGAAGGGTCAACCTGAGAATTATAGGGCTTCCTGAAAACATTTAAGAGAAAAAAAAGTCTGGACTAAATATTACAGGATTTAGTGATGAAAAATAGCCCTGATATTATGGAACTAGAGGGCAAAATAGTTATGAAAGAATACATCAATCCCCTCCAGAAAGAGATCCTAAAATGAAAACACCAAGGAATTTGTGGCCAAATTTCATAACTATCTGATAAAAGAGAAAGTCCTGCAAGCAGCCAGAAAGAAACAATTTAAATACCAAAGAAGCACAGTAAGGATTACACAGGACCTGTGTGCATCAACATTAAGGGATCAAAGGGCTTGGAATGAGACATTCTGAAGAACAAGGGAGTATGGAATGCAACCAAAAATACACTATCTGGCAAAGCTGAGCCTTCTCTTCCAGGGGAAAAGATGGATATTTATCAAAAATGGGAGTCTGCCATTCTGGGATTCATTCAAAGCAACTCTCAGGGGATATATTATAGCTCTAAATGCTTACATGAATAAATTGGAGAAAGAGGAAATCAATGAACTAAACATGCAACTAAAAAAAATAGAGAAAGAACAAATCAAAAATCCCCAATTAAATACCAAATTAGAAATTCTAAAAATTAAAGGAGAAATTAATAAAATTGAAAGCAAAATAACTATTAATAAATAAAACCAAAAGTTGGTATTATGACAAAACCAGTAAAATTGATAAACCTCTGGTCAATTTGATTAAAAAAGAAAGAAGAAAACCAAATTGCTAGTATCATAAATGAAAAAGGTGAACTCACCACCAATGAGGATGAAATTAAAGTAATAATTCAAAATTATTTTGCCCAACTCTATGCCAATAAATTTGATAATATAAGTGAAATGGATGAATATTTACAAAAATATAAGTTGCCCAGGTTAAATGAAGAAGAGATTAAATACCTAAACAACCCTATCTCAGGAAAAGAAATTCAACAAACCATCATTGACCTCCCTAAAAAAAAAATCTCCAGGGCCTGATGGATTCACAAGTGAATTTTAGCAAACATTTAAGGAACAATTGGTTCCAATTCTATATAAACTCTTTGGAAAAATAGGGAAAGATGGAACTCTGCCTAACTCTTTATATGAAACCAATATGGTACTGTTACCTAAACCAGGAAGAGTTAAAACAGAGAAAGAAAATTATAGACCTATTTCCCTGATGAATATAGATGCAAAAATCTTAAATAAAATCTTAGCAAAATGATTACAACAAGTTATCACCAGGATAATACATTATAATCAAGTAGGATTTATTCCAGGAATGCAGGGTTGGTTCAATATTAGCAAAGCTGTTAGTATACACAATTATATCAACAACAAATCTATCAGAAATCATATGATCATATCAATAGATGCTGAAAAAGCTTTTGACAAAATACAGCATCCATTCCTATTAAAAACACTAGAGAGTGTAGGAATAAATGGACTGTTCCTTAAAATAATTAGCAGTATCTATGTGAAACCATCAAAAAGCATTATATTCAATGGGGAGAGGCTAGAGGAATTCCCAATAAGATCAGGGGTGAAACAAGGGTGCCCATTATCACCACTACTATTCAATATTGTATTAGAAATGTTAGCCTCAGCAATAAGAGAAGAAAAAGAAATTGAAGGAATTAGAATTGGGAAGGAGGAGACAAAACTCTCACTCTCTGCAAATGACATGATGGTCTACCTAGAGAATCCCAAGAAATCATCCAAAAAACTACTAGAAACAATTAGCAATTTTAGCAAAGTTGCAGGTTATAAAATAAAGCCTCATAAATCCTCAACTTTTCTGTATGTCTAGCAAGATACAGCAGGAAGAACTAGAAAAAGAAATCTCATTCAAACTAACCTCAGACAATATAAAATACTTGGAAGTCTATTTCCCAAGACAGACTCAGAATCTTTTTGAAAACAATTATAAAACACTTTTCACACAAAATAAATCAGATTTAAATAAATAACTGGGCAAATATCAACTGCTCGTGGATAAGTAGAGCTAATATAATAAAAATGACAATTCTACCAAAACTAAACTATCTGTTTAGTGCCCTACCAAAATTCCAAAAAATTACTTTAATGAGTTAGAAAAAATTTTAAGTAAATTCATATGGAGAAATAAAATGTCAAGAATTGCCAGGAGCTTAATGAAAAAAAAGTGCAAAAGAAGGGAGCTTGCCCTACCTCATCTAAAATTATATTATAAAGCATCAGTCATCAAAACTGTTTGGTATTGGCTAAGAAATAGAGTGGTGAACCAGTGGAATAGACTAGGTGTAAAAGCAGGAGATGATTATAGTAATCTGCTGTTCGATCAACCCAAAGAGCCCAGCCATTGGGATAAAAACTCCCTCTTTGATAAAAACTGCTGAGATAATTGGACGTTAGTATGGAAGAAACTTAGATTAGACCAACACCTAACACCCTTTACCAAGATAAGATCCAAATGGTTACAGGACTTAGACATAAAAAACAATACTATAAGCAAATTAGAAGATCAAGAACTAGTTTACCTGTCAGATCTATGGAAAGGGGAGCAGTTTATGACTAAGGAAGAGTTGGAGAACATCACCAAAAACCAGTTAGATTATTCAATTACATTAAATTAAAAAGCTTTTGCACAGATAAAACCAATATAACCAAGATCAAAAGAAATGTAGTAAATTGGGAAACATTCTTTACAACTAATGCTTCTGACAAAGGACTCATTTCTAAAATATACAGAGAACTGAGTCATATTTTTAAAACAAAAAGCCATTCCCCAATTGACAAATGGTCAAAGGATATGCAAAGGCAATTTACAGATGAGGAGATCAAAGCAATTCACAGCAATATGAAAAAAATGCTCTAAATCATTAATTATTAAAGAAATGCAAATTAAAGCTTCTCTGAGGTACCACGTCACACCTCTCAGATTGGCCAATATGACCAGAAAGGATAATGATCATTGTTGGAAGGGTTGTGGGAAATCTGGGACACTATTACACCATTGGTGGAGCTGTGAATTCATCCAACCCTTCTGGAGAGCTATTAGGAACTACACCCAAAGGGCAACAAAAATGTGCATACCCTTTGACCCAGCAATACCACTACTGGGTCTATATCCTGAAGAGATGAAGAAAAAGGGTAAAAACATTACTTGTACAAAAATATTTAATGCAGCCCTGTTTGTGGTGGCAAAGAATTGGAAATCAAGTAAATGTCCTTCAATTGGGGAATGGCTTAGCAAACTGTGGTATATGTATGTCATGGAATACTATTGTTCTATTAGAAACCAGGAGGGACAGGATTTCAGGGAAGCCTGGAGGGATTTGCATGAACTGATGCAGAGTGAGATGAGCAGAACCAAAAAAACACTGTATACCCTAACAGCAACATGGGAGTGATGATCAACCTTAAAGGACTTAATCATTCCATGAGTGCAACAATGGGGAGCAATTTTGGGCTGTCTGCAAAGGAGAGTGCCATCTATATCCAGTTAAGGAGCTGTGGAGTTTGAACAAAGTTCAAGGACTATTCCCTTTAATTTAGAAAAAAAACAGATTATCTTATTGTCTGATCTTGTTACCTCTTAGAATTCTTGTCTCTTCTCTAAGGATATGATTTCTCTCTCACAACACCCAATTTGGATCAAGGTACAACATGGAAACAAAGTAAAGACTGATAGATTGCTTTCTGTGGGGGTTGGGGGGGAGGGAAGTAAGATGGGGGGAATTGTAAAACTCAAATAATATAATAAAAATTCATAAAAAAAAGAAATTTACCATCAAAAACAAACAAAAGGAGAAAAAATGGAAGCAGTGCCAGTTTTGAAATTTTTTTAGTCACTGCATGGTGACCCCAACCATGAAATTAAAAGATCCTTGTTCCCTAGAAGGAAGGCTATGGCAAATCTAGCCAGACATCACCTGTTGACAAAGGTCTATCTAGTCAAAACTAGGAGTTTTTTTCTGTAGCAAAGAATGACTTCGAGATTTGAATTCTAAGGAAAGATAACCACCACCGAATTGATGCTTTCAAATTGTAGTGCTAGAAAAGACTTTTGAGAGTCCCTTGAACAATAAGGTACAATTGGTTCCAATTCTATATAAACTCTTTGGAAAAAAAGGTGAAGACAGAACTCTTGCCCAGCTCTTTCTATGACAACAATATGGAGCTGATACCTAAACCAGGAAGAGTTAAATCAGAGAAAGAAAATTCTAGACCTATCTCCCTGATGAATATAGATGCAAAAAATCCTAAATAAAATCTTAGCAAAATGATTACAAGTTATCACTAGGATAATAGATTATCATCAAGTGGATTTATCCCAGGAATTCAAGTTTGGTTTAATATTAGGAGATCAAACCACTTACTGCTTAAATAAATTAATTCAAGTTATTTACCCAAAGGTGGAATACTGAATCTTTGGTCATTTAATGAGAAGACAGGATTTATTGGAAAAAACTGACATTAGGAAAGATTGAAGACAAAAGGGAAAGGAGACAGAAAAGGATGGGAAGGAAAGCTAGTGCCAGTAAGCAATGAAATGAATTTAAACAGACTTTGGGAGATAATAGAAGAACCTGGCATGCTAAAGCCAATAAGGTCAGAAAAAATCAGAAACAACTGAAAGACTGAACAACATTATCCCAGAACTGCATTTCAGTCATAAGTGTCAGTAAAGCAAGCCACTATCAGGTCAAATACATATTTCCTATTATGATATGTCACCTTGCTCATTTTCCATACTTTGTACAATTGTATATTGACATTTGGGACCATGTCTTTTATTGCTACCCACTTTCTGATAAATTTTTGGGTGTCACCACTGCTTTTCTCCTTCTTTCACTGTAAGTAACCTAAATTAAAATTGGTTCCATTGATATACATTTATACATAAGCTGCTTTCTCTGTTCTCTCCATCCTTCCCTCTTCGTTTTCAGTTTAAAGTTTTTTGATTATATTTGTAAGATGCCAATGAAACACATCATGTGCTAAGCACTGAGGTTATTTTTAAATGGGAGAAATTTGATGACAGACTTTCCAGTAATCTTTCACCTTCTTTACAACCACTATAACTAAGCTATATATCCTAAGGAAATTCTCAACTGCCTTTGAGATTACAAAAATTGAGATTACAAAAATTATATGAACTCTACAAACAGGCTATCTGTTGGGGATTGTCCAGGCATCATGACTACTCCTTGGCAGGTCTCCAAGGTTATGAAATGTTGTGAGATGTCACCCAAGTAGAATTCAATATAATCTCTAGGCTTTATGACAGAAGTTCATTCCACTGATCATGGATTCAAATGAACCTTTCTTGCTTTCTAGCTGCTTAACCTGACATTGTTTCCTGAAATGAAATTTCATTTGGTCCAATCTCTGAATTAATTTTCAAAGTTTACAAAACTGCGCTACGCTGAACTCATTTTCTATAAACATCAGTTTCTATGTGTAATTAATTCCCATATTTAAAAGCACAAAGGGAGACCAAAGGTGTGATATTTCAGGTTTGAGTAGACCTTCTTTCACATATTACTGAATCAAAAGAGATATTTTTTTAGAAATGTTAGTTTGGCACAAGAGCTAAAGAAATCATTTCTTTCCCTTCTTGCTTTTTCCTACTGTTACCTCCTGAGAAGAAATTTGTTCTTTTAATTTTTAACTCTTTGATATTGCTTTGTGAAGTTTGCTGTTGATGACTTCATCAAGTAAGATTGGTGTTTCAATTCAGTTAATCAACAGCTGAATTCTGCAGTGCTTGAAAATCCTTACATTTCTAAACTCCTAAAGAAATTAGCACCCAAAGATTATAATCATAGAGTGGTTGTAGAAATAATTTTCCTGTGTCCTTCACCAAATATATGGACAAATATTTTTAAAAAGCAAAGCAATGGGAACAGCTAGGTGGTACAGTGGACAGAGCATGGGCCCTGGAGTCAGGAGAGCCTGAGTTCAAATGTGATCTCAGACACTTAATAATTACCTAGCTGGGTGACCTTGGGCAAATCACTTAACCCCATTGCCTTGCAGAAAACAGAAAGCAAAGCAATGAAATATATTTGTTTCATACAAAATTTCAAGATATTTAAAACTTTTATAATTTCTACAGATTTTTCTCCATTTTTGAATAGATGTTTGGTATCATATAAACAAAACCTTTGTCTTGGAAATCCTTGGAAATCTAAGTTGTAAATATATGGATCAAGTTTTATCAATACTATTTTCACAACAGTCACATCAGAAGCAAACATGCAGAAGCAATTTTATTTGGCATTTTTAAATGTGTATTTTTTATAAAACTTCATCATATATATATATAATATATATGTATATTATATATATAATTGATAATAATATTCTGACCATGGGGTCATAAAACGTCAGAAATAACTGAAAGATTGAACTACACTATACCAGAACTGCATTTCAGTCATGAGTGTCAGTAAAGCTTATAGAATAAAGCTTATATATATATATATATATATATACATATATATATATATTATTAGTTTAAGAAATAAAAGACTCCTCTCTTAATTTTTCATTTATTTGAATATAATCTGCTTTGTCAAATGAGTAGAGAAATACTGGGTTAAATATTGGAGAATTATTCATTAAAAAAATTTCATGACTTATTACTCCCAACCAGGTAATCTGAAAACAGCTGAATCTGGTTGACTTCTAGAGTATGTAGGTCAGTTCATTTGTGAGAAACCAAGGAAACCAATAAGCATTTTAAACAAAAACAAATTTCTTTTAAAAACAAGCTCACAGCATTAGTAAGAAGTCGTAATATAAATTGAGTTAAAACAGTCTTTGATTAAGTTTGTATCAGTATTTCCTCTCACACCACTCTTTCTTTGTTCATAAATTTGATGTGATCCATGAATTCTTATATGTAGGCTGCCTCATAAGTCAGCATGCCTTAGGAATACTGATGTCACTCTGCCATGACCAACCAGTGATTTCTGTCTGATCCCAGTTCAGAATTTTCTACCAATTAATTTAGACTCAGGAAAAATTGTGCTCCATAGGACCGAACACTCCTGAACAACAAAAACACGAGAAACTGAATACATTTTTCATCTTTTTAGAAACCTATTTTTCCTCTTTGGTCTTTTCTCTATTATATTTAGCTGTTCTTAGATTCAGGGAAAGTTAGTAGACAACAGTGGGCATGAAGTTAGAAAGACCTGAGTTCAGATTTGATCTCAGGTACTTAATAATGGTATGACCCTAGACAAGTAGTTTACTTTCTATTTCAGTTCCCTCCAGTATATAATAGGGATAAATAAGTACCTACCTCCCAGGATTATTGTGAGGATCAAACAAGATATATTTTTAAAGTTCTTAATACAGTACAGCACATAGCAGTCTTAATAAATGCTTGTTCAGGAGGCAGCTAGGTAACATAGTGGATAAAGCACTGGCCTTGGAGTCAGGAGTACCTGGGTTCAAATCCAGCCTCAGACATAATAATTACCTAGCTGTGTGGCCTTGGGCAAGCCACTTAACCCCATTGCCTTGCAAAAACCTAAAAATAAATAAATAAATGAATGAATAAATAAATAAATAAATGCTTGTTCAAACTCCATTCCTCCACCCCAATTTTCTTTTTTAACCAATGCCTACTACACAAAGTATTCTGGAAAGTGGAACCTATCAATTTTGTTGTCTTATCTCAGTATCTGATATGCTCATATTTGATATTATAATCAATGAACTAAGTTCCAAAACTTGAATGAAATTGACTTCATTAACATTGCTTCCAGAAACTTGAATTTTAAAGTAATGAGTACTTAAAAGCCAATTAGAAATAATATCTTAGGAAGTTGCGACAGTCTAATTGTTATGCTGGTGGACTATTGACTACTTAGCTGTAGAGAAAAGCAAGTCCCTGATATTTGTATTTGAATAATCCCATTTGAAGTTGATATGTCCTCTATGTCGACAAATCATCAAAACGAACTGTCCATAAGAAGCAAAAGAGATTGCACCTCAGAAGATATCCTAAGGAAATATGTAAAATAACTACAAGTTCACCTAGGTCTGAAATAAAAAAAAGATAGAATAAGTACTAAAATTTAAAAGCCCTGGAATGCAAAGCAAAAAAAAATTCTGGAATTCTAGACCTAGCTCTATCCATTAAGTAGGTATGTAACATTGAGCAATAGACTTTGCCTATGCGGTAAAGTTTTGAGAGAGAGAGAGAGACAGACAGACAGACAGACAGAGAGAAATTTATAACTAGGGGTTTCATAGGTTCTACTCAGATTCTCTCACTAGGATTCTTTTATCTAGGCTCTTTGGGGTCTTTCAAACTTAGCAGGGTCAACTAAAACCTCAACCATCTGCACTACCACCAATGAGTGATAGAGTTATATTCTTTCTGATTTGGAAGATCTGGATTCCAATCCTGTCTCTGCCACTAAATAGCTATGTGAATATAAGCAAGACATTTCTTTCCCTTCTCTGAGCCCCAGTTTTCTCACATTTCAAGTGAGGGGTTTGAATAAGATGATCTCACAGGACCTTTCCATCCTTAATGACCCCACAGTCCTTGGGGTAACCTCAGTGGGATGTGATAATGGAATCTAAGTCAATTAACCTGAATTTCCTTTACTAATTCTCATTTTTTTTTTGTTACACTGAAATGCATTTACACTCCTGAATCAGACCTTCCAGTTCTACTCCTACTGTGAAGAAAAAAAAAAGTGCTTAAGCTATCTTGGGAATTTTCAAGATGCTGTGCATCTTGTACTTGTATGATCATAAGACAGTCTGCATTTTGGTTTATATAACTTGCATTGCAATTCATAGGTTAGTTCTTATGGAGAGTTTCAGACACTTTAACATGCATATGCTTAAAGGAAAAGCAGTCATAAATTACAGAATCCTCTGTCATGAAGGCTTGCTCATTCTTGGCTCACTAGTTCTTCCAAACTCTTTTCTTTCCTGATATAAATGATTTGTTGGGGTTTCATTCATTGCCAAAGCAAAGGTTTACTACCCCATTATAATGGTTTACACTGGCTACAGAAAATTTCCCATTCAAGGCTTAGTCAAAAATGGTTTATGTTGACATGACTCAGATCCAGACACACTCTTGCCTTCATTTTCTTTCAATTTATTTTTTTTTAAATGATGACATATGTCTGCCTGAAAGCCAGATACCTTCCCCACAATGACTTGGAAATTCCTCTAACCTATCACCAGTTTTATGTGAGCTACAAGGCCCAGTTTGGATATGGAGCTATTTTAACAACAGATAGTTGAAGCTAGAATCCCACAACAATTTCATGCATATTGGCTGTTTCAGCAACCCTGCCAATATCTATGGTTGATTAAAGATAAAATAAAACATAAAACTTAGTAATTAAAGTATTAAGGAAATGTGGGCTTGCCCACATTTGAAAGATGAGAATTTAGAACAGAAAGATTCAGAATAATAGAACAGAAGTTGAGAAACAGAAATAAAGAAATGGAAATCTGTATAGAACTTAGTTATATGGCTTCAATTGCACACACACACACACACACACACACACACACACACACACACACACACACACACACACATAAATCTTTTCTCCTTAAAGGAAAAATAACTCCAGAAAACAAATTATCTAAATATCTAAATAGCTTTTCATGAAACTTTTAAAATGTATTTGCAGCTTCAGGTTCAGTCCAAACACTTTAAAATAAAAAATATGCATTGATGATCTACTACATATAGGTGGCCAAGGACTTTCAGGAACATCTAAAAAGAATTAAGAAACTACTAATCTTCTACCAGAAAGTTTACAATCTGGGGGGGGGGGGGGATGTAAAAGAAAGCAGCTCACATAGTATTGTATTATCATTTGTACTACAAGAGGAATTTAAAATACATTAAAAATCAATATGATGTATTTATTTGTTGGGGTTTTTAAGGGTAGAAAGAAGAAACCAACTGAAGTGTTGACTCTACTATTTTCTAGTTGTGTAACCCTGAGTGAGGTATCTGACTTCTCTGGAACCCAGTTTCCTCAATTATAAAATGAAAGAAGTAGGTAACTTCAAAATTGCTTTTTGCTCAAAAACCTTTGCTCCTGTGATCATTTTGAGATTCAGTTTGTCATAAAGTCTGTTACATGGGATCCTCACCTTTTCCCATAGTTGGTCACCAAGGAATCATAAATTTGGAAGGGACATTTGTGTCCTTGAGTTTAGCAACTTAACTCTTTGCCTTTCACAGACCCCCTGTGAGTGTCTGGTGAAGATGTTTCAAAATAACATTATATTGTCTAAATTCATAGCTGAAAGAAATGTTCATTTTTAGTTGGAAATCAATAAAAATAAAAATGAGATTCCCCACCCCTCGCCCTTCTACGTTCATGAACCTTCTGAATTCTAACAACAGGTTTCAGGAATCCTAGGTTAAAAACCCTTGATCTAGTTCAACACATGCATACCTATAAATGTATATATGTATGCTTGATTTTATATATATATATATATATATGTATGTATTGTGTGTACATGTGTATGTATGCAAATATTGTGTACATGCAAGTACACATTCCACAACATACCTGACAAGTAGATGTCATTTATTTAAAGACTGGTTATCTTAAGAGACAGGAAAGCAGGAGCATTCTAGAGCAGGGTTATAGTGGCTTTCTGGAGAGCAAAAAGATTGGCAAATTTTCTGTCTGCATTCATGTCTTGGAGATCAGGACTTGATTTATTATTGCTTTGATTGTGTAGGACACCTTAAAAAAGTGGTGGAGAAAATGTTAATATGGTTGATTACACTTTTAAGTGTATCCTACCTACATTTTTTTCCCCAGAGAGTTGCTTGTTAAACATTTATAAGCACATACATTTACCACCTCCTAAGGCAATCCATTCTTCTTTTGTTATTGTCTAGTTATTTTCTCAGCCCAATTTGGGATTTTCTTGGTTGTAGTGGCTTGCCATTTCCTTCTCCAGCTCATTTTCTACAGATGAGAAACTGATGGGATTAGGTGACTTGTCCAGGGTCACAAAGCTAGTAAATATGTGAGGCCAGATTTGAACCCAGGAAGATGAGTCTTGCATCCACTTTTGAATGACTAATTTTAAGAAACTTTTTGGAATGTAGTAGTCTTTCAGGAATGGTTCAGAGAAGTTGCCTTTATAAATGCTCTGTTTCTAAAAAGATCTTGGAAATAATATTTCTTCTCAACTTTAGAAGAGAGGAAACTAATGTGCAAGCAGGGATTTAGGGTGGAATTTTTGGCTATAGATTATAGTGGGAGTTTTAAGGGTCACAAGAGAGAATAAAAACACAAGGACTGTCCAGAGTTGGTATCATTTCTTCTAAGGTCACATGTACCAGTAGCCACATGAGCAGCAATAGCAACACTAGTAAGTTGCAATATTTGAAGACATGTTGCAGTTCCATCATCTCCTAGAATGTTGCCCGGAAAAAAAGCAATGGAATAAATACTACCACCCTGCAAAAAACAGCTCTTACACTCATATCACACTACTGACTCATACTAAACTTGAAGTTCACTGAGATCTCCTATTTTTGGAGTATGAGAATTTGTATCACCAGTCCACCAATGGCAGGAAATGTTGCAGAGTATCCCCATCTGGGCAACTTGCGAATCCACATCTCCTTAAAACTTTGGTTACCAAAGTTATTTTACTCACTCAATATTCAAGGAATCACCATTGGATTCTAAATTCAATTCATCTCCTGTTAAAATGGCTCTATGTCAGAGTTAGACCTGGTAGCTCTCATTAAAACTGATTTTTGATGAGGTAAATTTTCCATCATAGTTAACAAAGATTATCTTAGAACTGTCTTTTTAGTTCCTCTTATTCTAAGTAATATCTTGGACCCTGTTTTGCTGTTTAAGGGGTAAAATGAAAATAACTTGACCCTTTCCCATGCACAAAATTATTTAAGCAGAAAAGTCATAGTAGAATATTTGTCCCTCTCACATTTAGCTATAACCAATAAAGAAATGACTTCCAATGGACTGAGAAAATAACAATTGAGTCAATGAACAATGAGGACAGTGATGAATTCAGGTCACTCCTCAGGGTCAACACTCCTATATGGAATATGTCTACTGGAACCAAGTCCTCTATCCCCAAACCCTCCTCCAATGGCAGTGGAGCTGAAGACCAAAGGCTTATCTTTCCTCCTCCAAATCCCAGTTAAAATCCCACCTCCTACAAGAAAGTCCTTTCCAATCTCCCTTAATGTTTGATATTGTCCTTATTTTATCTCAAAGATTTAATTTATCTTCATATATTATTATAAATGGGGAGTCTAGGGGCCTGGAGTCAGAAAGACTTCTTCCTGAGTTCAAATTTAGTCTCAGACAAACTAGTAATCTTGTTTGCCTCAGTTCCTCATTGATAAAATGAGGTGGAGAAGGAAATGGAAAACTTCTCCAGTATCCTTGCAAGAAAACCCCAAATAAAGAGTTGGACATACTGAAAACAACAGAACAACAAGATTACATAGATAATATATGGAGATAAATTATAAATAATTTGCATATTGATTATATTTATATATAAATTGATATATAAACACAAATTGCATAAAAAACAAAATTGTATATTTATGCAAAAAATAAATTATATTTTATATTATATATATAACATATATATATATATATATATATATATATATATAAAATAAATCTTGTTTATTTTCCCCATTAGTCTAAGAATTTGAGTTTTTGCAGGGAGGGGAATATATGTATTTTTTGTTTTCTTTGAATTCCCAATGCTTAGCATGGAGCCTACTACATAGCACTTACTTAATAAATGCCTGTTGACTCACTAAACATGCATCATCATTTGATAATGGAAGTAACAGTCACATTAAGGCTTCTAGAATTTTGTTATTTGATCTTGCTTTCTTTCTCTATCATTATTATGTTCTGTAGACTTCTGAGGGTATAGAAGGCCAGTCATTTTCTCCTTTCAGATAGTAGAATTAGCAAGGCTTAAATCTATAGCCTTTCTTTCTTTCACTATTCTGTCTTCTTTTCCCCATTAAGAAAGTAATATGTTCTAGCTAGCAATGCATTCTTAACTACATCTTTAATGTATTTTTTAAAGTACAGGATTTAGATTCAAAAAAATGAAATAAATAGTAATATATATCTTCTCCAAGTGGGTCTAGGATAGAGAATCCTAATTCCAGAAACAATTGTTAGTCTTTTATTTCTAGGATGATTGCTGAGTTCTTTTATTAGATATATGATATATATATATATTTTTTTAATTGAGCTAGTCTTTCCCCTAAGGGTTTGTGTGCTTGGTTGATAACCATACTGGGTTATTACATTCATTTCTGTGCTAAGAATTCATTTATAGCCAATTTTCTCTGATTGTCTATTAAATACCTTCAACTCTTTATTGAATGTGTACCTGGGTGTGTTTAATTTGGGATAATATGCTAAAACCAAAATAATCCCAGAAGTCTTGGCCTCTCCAACATATCTGGTAAAAAGAAAAATCAGTAAGTGGAAGAAATTGTGAGATTTCCCCCATCCATGAGTCCCCTTAATAAGCATTTGAAATAAATATTCTCTTGATGGGTCTTATGCAAACTTGGGTCTAAAGCAAATTTAGTGTCTGAATGAATGGAGAGGGCATTCCAAGCTAGAATATTATAGAAGGATGAAAGTTCCTAAAACTAATAAGATAAATCATCAAAGAAGAAACTTTGAATATAATATTGAATGACTTGGATTTGAATTATTACAGGTTCTTGTTTTGGGATAATGAAGAGATTGACTTACTGAAATTAATCTATTGACTCTCTTGGGAATCTTTCCCAGACAAATTAGCTTGTATTGTGAGAAGAATGAAGACCTAAGGACATTTTACAGTTTTTTAAAGAATTTTCCTTACAACAACAACCTTTTTTTCCACATTTATACAGAGCCTTATTATAGCTTATAAAGCATGTTCCCTATAACCATATGAGGTATGTAATGGACTCAATATTATCCTTATTTCAAATAT
Organism: Macrotis lagotis; assembly: GCF_037893015.1. Lineage (NCBI taxonomy): Eukaryota > Metazoa > Chordata > Mammalia > Peramelemorphia > Peramelidae > Macrotis > Macrotis lagotis. The sequence continues at coordinate 225,933,842 of NC_133666.1, read as the reverse complement.
TCAGTAATCAAGTTTTACAAAAGGTCATCCATTGCATAAGTGAGTTAGGATTTGAACTTGGGTTTATGAAAGTGCTTTGCTTTTTTTCTTATATATTTATTACGTTAGGAAAAATATTTCTAAGGTTGAAAACTTTGGAGATAGGAAAAATGTAGTTATTTTTTGAGAGAAATGAAGGAAATGAAACTTTTGGTTAAGATGGAGGCATGGAAAGGTCAAAGAAAAAACATCTCACATAGATAATCAGTAACCTAAAAAATCAACTAATTAAATTATCATCAAGAAATTAAAGGGAAAAACTCATGAGTTTCTTTATTCAGTTCAGGAATGATCAAGCCAAAAACCATGAGAACCAGAAGGGATGTCCTGCCAGGAACACCAGTAAAAGTCAAGATAAATAGGTTGATAGTCAAAACATCACCCAAATCAGATATAAAATAAACCCACACAAGCTATCAGTTTTTCTAATGATTTTTCAGAATCTAGAAGGAAGAGAGAAAGAAATTCTATGTCAAATAACTTCAGTACATAAAATGTTTGTGAGTTTTTCCTACCATCCCCAATAAAAAAATTAGATGACTACAACTTCAAAATACTTTTATAGATATAAAACCTGATCTAAATCATTTGAAAGATATAAATTGTACATGATTGGAGTGGGCCAAAATAAAAAAAAGGTAGCATTATCCAAATTAATTCAATGAGTTTTCTATTATAATCAAATTTACCAAAAGTTTACTTTACAGAACTAGAATGCATTCTCTTTTCTCCTCTATCTCTTGGAATCTTTCTCTCCTTCAATACCCATTTCATATATCAACTGCAAAGGGAAGCATTTCTTAATTCCCCTAGTTGATATTGAGTTTTCCCTCCTAAAATTAGTTTGCATTTACTTATCTTTTCATAGATTGTCTCCACAGGAATGTAGTAAGGCTCAAATGAAATAATGGCTGTAGAATTCTGTGAAAACCTTAAAGTAATATATAAATGTAATATATATAACATAAATATTTAATAAATAAATGTAAATATAAACTAGTGTCATTATATTAGCCTACAATCACCAAGTCTCCAGTCTTGGAATGACTTCATTCCCTAAGCCTTCACCTACATTACTACCAAATTCAAGGAAATTTAGACACCAATACAATGAATCATGTTGGTAAATGTTTAACAATTGGTTTTCTGAAAAAAAAAATGATATGGTAAATACATATATACATACTTTTAATTTAATTTGCTTCATTAATCCTTTATTGCTTCTTGAAATTCAATAACAATAAATCAAACTCTGATTTGTAGGAAGCTGATTTCTTAGATGCAAATGTTCACAGTGAAAAGTTGATTTTGTTCAAGCTAGCACTATCTATCACATCCAATTTCCTTCATCCCCAAACCCGCCATCCCCCAAATAAAGATCAAGCTTCTTGAAGTCAGGCTTATTTTTCCTTTTTTTTGCTTTGCATTCTTAGCACTTAGTTGATTACCTTATACTTAATAAATTATTGTTGAGTTAAATAGGGGTTGAATATTGCTAATTTGGAATATCTTGTTAAGTTCTTTATAAAAATTTTTCAGTAAAAATTAAAGGGGTATATAGTTTCACTTTTAAAACACAAGTTCCAAGACTAAAATGAATTGATGCTGAGTGAAGTGAGCAGAATCAGGGGAACACCATACACATTATCAGCAACATTGTGAGATGATCGTCTATGACAAACTTAGTTTTTCTCAGCAGTGGAATAATCAAAGACAATTCTAAAAGATTTGTAATGGAAAATACTATCCACATTCAGTGAAAGAACTATGGAGTCTGAATGCAGACCAAAGCATACAATTTCCATTTTTAAAAATGTGTTTAATGTTTTTTTCTTCCCATGTTTTCCCCTTTTATTCTGATTCTACTTTCACAATATAATTAATATGGAAATATGTTTATCATAAAAAGAATGCTGAAACTATCTTTACATGTTATTGGGGGAAAAAAGCAAAATAATGAGTTCCTAAATGAACTCACTTGGAGCTTTGCCTCTTTTTTCTTCACAGGAATTTTCTCCTTATTAGTGACCAACTGCCCACACAGATTTTTGTCCACTACCTATTGACCTATTGTCATACTCTTCTGATGTCCCTATATGATGACTAATTCCATTTGATGATCTTGTCTACATCCTTTTCTTCACTTTAATAGGTCCACTTTGTCACCAGTCGCTAGCTACCTAACTTCCATCAATCAACAAGCTCTGGTGCAAGTATGATGAAGGGATCCAACAATTTCACTGAACAAATTCAAAGGAGTTACAGAAAAGCTAGCTAGCTTCCTGACTCAGAACTAGACCACTATAAATGGCAATCTTCTGAGATTAACAGAACAAGCTTTTCTTCCTGTTCACCAAAGCTAAGCAAAGGCAAATATAAAGGTACCTTGTTCTGCCCTCATGGGACATATCCTTCTAATTTCACTCAGTTTCCTAAGAGGTAACTGTAGGGAGTCAACAACTCTGGATGTTAATAAACTATCAAGGGACCTCATGGGGAAGATGCTAAACCTGCAGAATAAGCATACTCTGAGCTAATTTCTTGTTCTTCTAAGCCCTGCCATTGTCTTTGAACGCCAAAAGTATATGAAAAGGAGAACCAGAGTCTTGACAACTCTTCAAACAATTAGTAGTGAAGTTTCCATAATTTAGATGTTATTGTAGTTAGTTTTAGGAAGAATGATCTCACCTTTGTGCAAAACTGTAAGGTCATTGTAAAAATATAGAGAGTGTGTCTTTATTTGACAAAAGGTAGTGCATTGATGGAAAATAAATCATCAATTCAAGTTCCCTTGAAAAACTTTTTAAGTGACCCTACAAACATACAAAAAAGCATAACAAAATTCTAAAAAAGATGGTTAAAGCTGACAATTGGAGGTTTTTTTCAATAACATTTTAGCTTTAGGTCAAATATATAATGCAAAACATTTTAGATTTTACATGCCCCTTGATCATTTTATAAAACATTGGGAACTCATATTTTAGTACCTATTTCATATTAATTGGGAAGATATTTTATACACTGATAATAGCATGTTGCAGTTATGGTTGGGGTTTTTTGTTTGTTTTTGCTTTTTGATGTGTTGTTGTTCATATTTGAGGTTTATTTGTGGCCAAGCTCTTCACTTAGGAAAACAATTCCTAATTATAATACTGTTATTCTTGGGGCTGGATGAGGGGAAGGAAGGATCCACTTTATGACAACTAATTTTATTTCATGGATTCGAGAAACACATTGTAGTGAAAAGCAGGGCCTGGCTGTGATAGCTGATTGAAAATAACAGCTTTGAAGTGTCTGTATTTCATTTGATTACCATGTTAAAAGAGCCAATGGGTTCTTTTCTTTACATTAAGGGAGCTAATGTTCCTAAAGAACTAATGAGTTTCTTCATTAGTTCTTTGTTCCCATATAAACCTCCTTACAGAAACAACATTTGCATACGGCCTTGGTGCCTTAGAGAGGGGTTCATGTGGGGCCCCGTTTCTGGCCTGAAGATAAGAGAATCCCCTCCTTTCTATTTTAGCCAACAATAATAGTTCCAAGAGAAACAAAAGGAGAAAGGAAAATCTGCCAGAAAAGCATACACAGAGATAGAACAGCCTGTAGAAAGATAGGGAGTTAGGCTTTATGTCAATAAACTAGAGATAGTAAAACTCATGTTGGGAACAGCATCCAGAAAAGATATTAACAAAGGCTGAGGAAGTTAGGAAGGTTTCCATTGTTCAAATAAGGAGATTAGAAGCAAGACCAGGGAGGTCTTTTCCTACTAGTTGAGGCAAGTGTGAAGGGTTGGAAGTATATCATTGAAGACAATTTCTCAGTGAGCCAAATATAAAGATATAGAATTCCAAGATCTAAAATTTAAAAAGAATGCAGATACCATCTAGTACAATGCCATTCAATATAAAGATGAGATGAGTGAAACCCAAGGAAGTTAAATGATTTGTCCATTATATAAACAATCACTGTAAAAAAAGCATAATTTGAATTTAGGTTAGCTGACTTCTATCATTGTTCTTTCCCATATAAACATATAATAGGGATCAAATTTTCCAAGCATGGGAGTCCTTAACTACTGATTCAGGGATAGATTTCAGATACTTCATGGATTTAGGGGAAAATTTATTTAAAAATCAAATTTAGATATTCTTCAATTATTCCTTTATTTATCAATACTTCTTTGATTATTATATTTTGAACTTAATAATATTAAATAAAATGAGCATTCCAAATGCATATAATAAACAAGGCAGGGAAAAGATTGTACATGGAACTCTAAATCTTTATGTTTGGGTTTGTTTTTCTTTTAAATATAATCATTTCCATTCATAATAATATAAATTATAATAAATCAAAATGAATTTTAATATAATAAAGTCATTATGTAATTTTAAAAACAGTTCTGCATTTCTATGATGATTTCTGTCAATATTTTCCTACTCAATCCTCTTTTAAAAATCAAAATCTTGAACCCATGTTATATCATAAGCAAATTCATGCTAGGGAAATGTGACTGATTTTTACCAAACGTATTTAAGTAGTTCATAATATACCTCAGAGTGTGGAAAGCTAAGGACATGTGCTGGCTATGTTGAATTTAGGATACCACTTCAAGGATAATAAAAATAGACATGGAGCTGCTGCTGCTGTCCACTTAATTCTGCTTATTGTTAATAAACATTTTTCACCCCATAAATCTATCCCAGAATATATTGCCTCAATTATTTAAAAACATTATTATAGGGGCGGCTAGGTGGCGTAATGGATAAAGCACCGGCCTTGGAGTCAAGAGTACCTGGGTTCAAATTCGGTCTCAGACACTTAATAATTTCCTAGCTGTGTGGCCTTGGGCAAGCCACTTAACCCCATTTGCCTTGCAAAAAAAAAACTAAAAAAAAAACATTATTATGAAAAGGGGTCTATAGGTTTCAACAGAATGCTAAAAGGAGAAGATTCTCTTATCTTCAGGTTACAAACATTCCAATCTCCCAGCATTCTTTCAGTCTATTACCAACTTATGTCACCTATTAGGTAACAAACCCACAGGTCTATGAAGAACCAATCATAGTTGACTTCCTACATTTCCAATACTGTTCTTTCAGCTATTTTCCATCATCTTATTCTTAAGAAACTGCTACAGAGAAGAGATATTTTAGAAAGATAGACATTTTTCACCTCATAGAATAGTCATGCAGAAGGAGAATAATAGGCATGAAATAGCAAGAAGCTAGTTGGACTATTAGATGAAACTCTATTTTCTTTGATTAGAAAAGACTTCATTATCAGATTCAGGGAATGCTCTATGGCAAGCAGGGACCCCAAAGGTTCTGGGACAAACCATTTTTTGATGATCAAAGGAGGAAAAAAAGATTGACGGAAAACATTGTTTCGCCAAATAGAGAAGCTTCAGTGACTTGTTGGACAACTCTTTCAAAATAGTATTTTACTTCTTATGCTTTTACCCATAGAAGTATCAATGATCTTCATTGCTGAGATAATTTTAAATTTTTATAGGGTCTCTCACATCACCTAGCAGTATCTTACTTTACAGTTGTGTTCCAATCCTTTTATGTGTGAGACCCTGGTCAAGTCACTTAGCCAAATTGTAACTATATTCATTCCAGAACTTCATACATTTACTGTTAAATGAGCACAAGTCAAAATAGATCCACATGGCCCTCAACTCCCTCATCTACAAAACATGGGGAGTAGTCAAAACAAATTCCAAACCCTAAATCCTATTATGCTAAGTCAATGAAAGTATATGGAAAAGGAGTTTATGGAAAAGGATGCATATAGCAAATGTTCTTGTCCTATGAAGAGCTGTTATTTGATCAATTTGCTTTTTTATAGCCTTTTGAGTTCCACCATAAGATACAAAACATTTAGATATCAGATGATAAATTATTTGTAAAATGAAGAGATACACTTCAGTGTGGAAGGTGAATAGAGGATGTATTTTTTTATCCCTTTGAAGAAAAAAATATATAACCAATTGAATTTTGAACAAAACAGAACTGGCTAATATTTCCAAGAGCACACACCTGAGGAAGGAATACATTATCATTAAAAAAGAATTCAATTTCAATGCAAAATATATTCTATAACTTAGTAGCTCCTTAGTTGAAATCACTAGTGTTTCTTGTAGCCAGGGGTAGTATATTCATCTATATTATAGTGAGAAATGAATGAGTCTCAAGAAGTTGTGAAGGATTTGACAGTTTCCAAAAATCTATGATTTCATCCAGAGTTCCACAGGGCATGTCCTACTTAAGCCATTTTTGACTCAGTCACTTCCCTGAGTTCTCAAAATCATTAAGAAAAGTTGAAATTAAAAATTTGAAATTAAAAACAGCAATCTTCCTTCCTTCCCATCAGCAGAACAAGACTCATAACAGGATGTTGTAACTTCTAGCATTGGCCTCTAAAAATCTCAGTCTCACCTAAGGGACTGTGAATTCCTGTGCTTAAAGAGAATGATGAACCCTTTTTTTTAGTATTTTACCAAAAAAAGAAAGTTGGTCATTTTGAAGGCATGTAAAACTCAATCCTATTTCAAGAAACGGTGAAATCAAACATTGGGTGCTCACTGTGAAGTTTGCAACATTTGACAAATTGTAATTCTGTTCTTCACAAACTTCTAAACACTTCCTGCTAAGTGACAACAAGCCTCAGCAAGTTTCCACAAACCTTCTGCAGTTTCTTCATCTCACTATAAAGAACAGATGCTGTTCTGGGGCTGCTGTGAGCTTTTCTGTTCTCTGTACAATATGCACATGTAGAGGGAGGAATTCACATCAGATGAAAATGTGATAGCCAAGGCCTTCCAGAAAGCTTTTGCAATAAGTGCACAGCTCTCCAACAGCTGGCCTAAATCTAGGGCTCTCTGTCAATCACAGAGAAACGTGACAGACTTGTGACTTGGTGGCAAAAGTGACAAAATTTACAGTTTGAGAGAATTGCATCAATAACAAAATCATTTATGTTGTTAAAATATACAGAGATGTTCAAAATTGTTTTCTAACAAGTTTAAATAATGAAAATGATGTCTATTTTCATATTTAATATTAGAAAAACTGAAGGAGTAGGTAAATAAATACAGTCTTTTGAAAGGGAAGCATAAAGGAACTGAGAAAGATTTTTAGCACTAATTCTTACATAGAGAGAAGGATCAGGCCTGGACCTCTGATTTCATTAATCTACAAAATTCTCAGATGAGGTAACTCCCTCTATCAATTCAGATCAACACTTTCCATACCATTTATTATCTTAAGAGGGTTGAGTAGAACATTAAGTGACTTGGCCAGATTATGGCAGCTTACTGTCTCCTAAGCCATTCTTCTCTTTTAAAAACCAAGATAAATTTCAAAGACTTCAAACTCTTACATCAGAAGAAGTTAATTCAGAAAAGTTCAACATTTCTAGGGAAATAGAATGAAATTCAGTTTTGCCTTTATCACCTCAAACCATGAATAAGTTAATGAAAGTCCCTGTAGAATGAACAATTAAATTTGGGAAAATTATGGTCAGTTGAGAAAATAAAAACAAGTGTCAACTTTTTTAAAAGTGCTACAAATAAAAAAGTCTTATATTTTTAAACAAGTTTTATTTCTTACATTATATTCTCCTTTAGACAAAACTAATAGTTCATCTAAAAAATGGGAAATTGGGAAAATCAAAATAGTGAACAAAAACTGTTTCTTAAGAATTTTATCAAGATAGAAAGGTCAAAATAATAATGAAATTTAACAGGTTAATAGAAAATTCCAAAAAAAGGGAAAATACTAAATTATCACAGTACTACTCAGTCTTAAATTAACTGAGACACTTATAATCATCCCCTAATTGAATTAGAAATAAATCAAAGGTCTTGAGAGTTAGGAAGTAGTGTGAAGACCCTTGAACAAAAGTCAAAATTTATCTAAAACTGTGAAGTTAAGAGCTAGCATGCAAAGATTATACCCTTTAGGTGGTAAATATGGGCAGCATGTGTCTTAACAACCAAAATCACACTCCAATTTGACTATTTTAAAGCCCAAATATAGTGGAATGATGGTGGGTAGAAGTTCCAGTACTGCAATTATCCTTCACCAACTGTCAGAATAAGAAAGTGAAATTTCATAATACCCTAATCACAGTTATTGTCCATAATTCCTCAAACAATATTTTCCAAATATCTTCCATAAAGTCCCTTTCAAAACTAAAAATAAAATTGAACAATTGAAAAGTCTTTAAAAACCTTATATGTTATATGGACACATAAAGCAAAGCTATGGAGATATAAGTATACTGATATCTCTATGTATATAGCTTTGCTTTATGTGTCCATATAACATATAAGGTTTTTAAACATATATGTATATAGGTTTGTGTATGTATATATAAAATATACATGCATATATATATATATCTTCAAACTAGCTAAGAGACTTTTACAATAGACTGGAGTGAATATGATAAAATCCCAATTAAGATAGTAGTTATGAATGGAGAGAAGGGTATAAATGTATTTTTAAAGAAAGCTGTGCAAGATTTGAGGAGTTATGGACAAGTATAAAGGTTTAAAAAGTTGCTCTCTAAATTTATTAAACTAGATGGTGGGGCAGGTAGGTGGCACAATGGATAAAGCACTGGCCCTGGAGTCAGGAGTACCTGGGTTCAAATCCAGTCTCAGACACTTAATAATTACCTAGCTGTGTGGCCTTGGGCAAGCCACTGAACCCCATCTGCCTTGCAAAAACCTAAAAAAAAACTACATGGCTAGAAGTATGATGCTACCCTTAATCAGAATAGTGAAGTTAGGAAGACAGGGGGGTTTGAGAGAAAAGATAATGAGTTCTGTTCTGGACATGGTCACTCTAAGGTGTTAAGGATATCCAGTTGGAAATTTTAAATTATGGCCCCTCATTGCCACAAATGGGATGACATCTCTATGGCTTTGATGAGACTTAAAATGAAGAAATGTGATCATATTCTTCTATTCACTTCAGTTCTTTCATGTGTAGTAAATATTTCTCCAAATTAGTGTTGATGTGGCAACCCAAGTTTCTATACTAGGGAAGAGAGGGGAATTCCATACATAATATTTACATGTCTACAATAAATTTAATGAAAGAATTTCTTTATAACCAACCATTTGTAGATAAGAACAGGATGATATGGGTCTTCAAATACGTATCCAGACTGAAGCATTTGTTTATTAGTTTCCTAAATTAGAGTGGTGTGGCAGCCCCAAAGATGACCACCCAATTTGTTTGATTATTTTATATAATAAAACAACAACCTCTGATTTGTATTAGATACTCTCCATCTTTCTCATGAGTTCCAGGATGGTGATAGGTGGGAAGCAAAATGTTATATACTCCCTTTATTTCAAAATATATGCTTTGAGATTTTTGAACATGGTAATTGCATGATAGGAATGATAATACCAGACTGAAATATCCCCTGATATACCCAATGTTGTTAACTAACTAGAGGGATATGGAGGGTCTTACTAAGATGTCAAGTTATATAGGAACTTTTTAATTCAGTTGGGAGCTTACCAGTTTATTTTAAGTGTAAAAAGTAAAGGATAGGTAATACTGATAAAGTATATCATAATAGATTTTGGTGAAATTTTCAGGGATTTCTACCTCTTGATTAACCTAGAAAGTATCCAAAAATGGTCAGGGGTTGTTCTTCAAGTGATAGATTAAATATCTTATAGAAATCAAATTAAATATCTTATAGAAATGTTTGCTTTTTTCCCCTTTATTGACATATTCAACATGTGAAATGCTCATTCATATTCCAGAGAGGAAGGGAAATAAGTTTCCAGTGAACAAATAAATTGATTAAAATATTTTATTATAGCTATGTATAAATGTATATGTGTATGTATTCATGTTGACTCACCTAAGTCCTCAGGGTAAGGAAGCTAACACATAGAGATACAAGAGTAAAAAAAAACATTCTTATGCACTTGATAAAAAAGAGTAGAGAACTACAGAGAACTAACATTATGTGGGGGGGGAATTACTGCAGATAAGGTTGTGTTAGTCCCTTCTCAATTGTTCAATAGGTTGTTGATGATGCTAAATTAGAGCTTAGAAGAGAGGCCTGGGTTGGTTATATAGATTTAAGAATTAAATAAGATTGTCAATTGCACCAATGGACAAGAGTGAATGTGAAGAGAGAAGAGAAGAAGGTCCAGGGCAAAACCTTGGGTACCATTATGGTTAGGAAATGAGATGGATAAAAATTTAGTAAAAGAGGCTGCTGAGAAGGGGCTAGAGCAGTTAGAGTAGAACCAAGAGAGAGCAGTGTTAAGAAAACACAGATAGGAGAAAGTATCCAGGAAGAGAGTGTTATCAATAGTATCATGTGATGCACAAAGGTCAAGGATGTGGAAAGAGAAAAGGACAGTAGATTTGTCAATTAAGAGATAATTGGCAACCTTGGAGAGAGCAGTTTCAGTTGAGAGGTGAGGTTAGAAGAAAGAGTTCAAGGGATTGAGAAGGGAATGAAAGGAAAAAAAGTGTAAGAGTTTTTTAAAGAAGACAAGATGATAACTCAGGGTATTGATTTTGTTTTGCGATTTGTTTTGATTCAAGTATGAAAAACACCTCTACATGTACACATTAGGCAGCAAAGGATTAGAAGATAGGAACAGATTGACAATTAGATGATTATTGAAGATGCAAGCAAGTTATCCAAGGAATCAAAAAGGGATGACATCTAAGCAAGAAAAACCTCTTTATTAGATACTGTAGTAAAGGAGGAGACAATGAATATAGGATGATTAAATGAATTGAATGAATTGAATAGCTTGTATTCTCCTAGTAAAGTATGAGGTTAGGGAAAAAAGAAGTGGAATAGGGATTTTTGGATGAATGTTCATCTTTGATATGTATATGTGCTATTGCATATATTTCTCTAACATTTAGAATCACTTCTGGATCCAAAAATCTTGGGTGCTATGTCTCTATCTCCCTACTAAGATATCCTTTAACTCAGTATATATGTTCAGTGATCCTTTAATACTATGGGAATATCAACACTCAAAAAAGAGGGCTAGGCTCTTTTTTATCACACTGGTTAGTTCTTTATATCCCTTAGCCTAGAGCTAAAGGGAAAATTACTTATAAATGAGGTTTTACTCATGTGAAGGAAATCCTCAAAGGAAGTATTTGAAAACTACTCAACTTGACATATAAATCAAGGATGAGAAACTATTGCCCTAAACAAAAGAAATACTTAACACACCTAAGACTGACAGGAGCACATTGACGGAAAGATTGAAATAAGGTAAAGTAACCTATAACTGCTGTTATATTCTCCCAAGACACTGAGATATAAAACCATTAAAATATATAGTTTGTTGAATGACTATTGAATAGACTTAATTTTTTTTGCTGTTTTGTTTTTAAATTTCCCCTTTGTTCTGAACTGTCCAAATAATTCACTTTGGCATCATACTGCTCAAATAATTGCACCTAAGCCCATGTATCAAATCAGACTGAGCTCTTCCCTCAGTATTTATAGTAATCTATCAACCCAACACTATGTCTCATGGCACAGTGAATAGAGCACTGTTCTTGGAGTCAGGAGGATGGGAGTTTGAATTCAGTCTCAGACATTTACAAGCTATATACTTTGGGCAAGTCACTTAACCCTGATTGCCTGACATTCAGGGCCACCTTCAGTTGTCCTGATCCATATCTGGTCACTGGACCAAGAAGACTGTTTCTTTTTTGGTTTTGGTTTTTTGTTTTTTAGGTTTTTGCAAGGCAATGGGGTTAAGTGGCTTGCCCAAGGCCACACCCACACAGCTAGGCAATTATTAGGTGTCTGAGGCTAGATTTGAACTCAGGTACTCCTGACTCCAGGGCCGGTGCTCTACCCATTGCGCCACCTAGCCGCCCCTGACCCAGATGACTCTGGAGGAGAAAGTGAGGCTGGTGACTTAGCACAACTCCACCTCTCTCAAATCCAATTTATGTGCTTGTCATGGCATTACCTCCTGATGTCGTGGTCTTCTTCAAGAATGAAGGACAACCATTATTATTATTATTATTATTATTATTATCAACATCTCTCAGCTCTGATTGATGGACCCAGAGCCTCTAGAAAACTTAAACTTACAAGAGGGCTTCTAAAGCTAGAAACATCCATCTCAGGATCACTGTTTGGTTACTTAAAATAAAGTAAAGAAATACAAAACAGAAAAGACCTCTAGAGGCCCAGACTGAAGGATTGATTCCCCCCCCCCCCATTCCAACAGCCATGTGAGAGAAGCCTTATCCCTTCACCCCCACTAAGGATAAATTCAAACATTATCTGTACACCAAAAAATAAGAAAGTATCCAATGACAGGTCACTCAATTTAAAAATCGTGCTTAATGGCCAGTAAGAAAGTTGAATCTTCATCTCAAAGTATCAGATCCTTCAGCAATGAATCCCATGGGTTCCTGGAATTTCCAAAAGATTCTAGAGGAGCTCTCTAGTGTATACCTCCTGGGATTATTACCCCATAGGCCCATTCCTTTGAATACTCTACCTGCTACCCAAGATTATAAGGTACTTATAAATTTAAAATCACCATGTTCTCATTTTCACAACATATTTTGATATAATGAATTATTTATCTTTGTCATATTTAATAATTATTGGTCTGAATTCCTCTTTATCATGAGTATCACTCCTAAATTCATGATTCAATTCTATCATACTATATTTTAGACCACTCTTTTACTTTCAATGGATTTAGATCATTCCATATTAAATTAATTTTTGTAAGCAATGAATTAGTAGGTTCTGCTTTTTAATATCATGTGTGACTATATTTGCTATAAAGATTAAAAGTCAGGAAGACCAGGTTCAAATCCTGCTCATAGTACTTTCTAAATTAACATCGGCAAGCCATTTCTAGTCTCTGAATCTCAGTCTTCAATCTGCAAATTGGGAATGCAAATACTTGTAACATTTATTTTACAAGGCCTTTCATTAAATCATAGTATAAGGGATCTTAGAAGTAATCTAGTACAACCCCTTCAATTTATGTATTAGCAAATCAAGGTCCTTAGAGGTTAAGTAATTTGTCCAGGGTCATATTGGTAATATGTGGCAGAACTGTAATATAAACTCAAGTCCCCTTGATGTATAGATACTGCTTCTTAAGAAAAAATGTTTTATAGATTGCAAACATCTGAGTGTCATGTAAATGATATTACTTATTATTATCATTCAGTCTATTTGTGTTTGACATTAAAATTGATAGTTTGTGATCCATCAATCAGAAAAGATTTTAGACTTTCTTATTACTGAAGTTTTTTATTTATCTGAAATTAATAGAACACTAAACAGAGTTCCTCCTTGTTATTTGTGGAATACGTTAACTTGGACTTGCCATTCATTAAAGATAGAAGCTTTACTTTGAAATGATCCTTCTTTCTTCCCTTTTCTCATCTTATTTCTTTTATGTTTGTTTCTCTGAAACTTCTTATAAAAATGTTGGTGATTTAAACAATACATCATAAACCTTGTGTTAGTAGTTGTTATTTTAAATGTTTTATTTTTTTGAAATAAAATTCAAAACATAAAAGCAATTGACATAAATCTGTAAGCCTAAGAGTCATTCTCCAATAGACATATGGTCAAATGACATAAACAGTTTTCAAAAGAAATTCAAACTATCACCAAGTATATGAAAAATGCTCAAAATCACTAATCATAAAAGAAATGCAAATTTAAACAACACTGAATTATCACCTCCCACCATAAAAATTGGCAAAGATGGCAAAAGATGAAAAGAGTCAATGTTGGAAGACTGTGAGAAGATACTGTAGGCACACATTCACATTCTTTCGCTGCTATAGAACTTTGAATTGGTTTTTAATTGTCCTAAAAAATAACTTGGAAATATGCAAGAAAAGTTACTAAACTGTTCATATTTTTGACCCAGTAATCTCACTTCTGGAAATATACATCAAGGCAGTCAATTACAGAAGGAAAGCTCTGGCAAGTTTTTTTCTTAGGATGGAAAGGCTTCAAGTTTGGACCTGGCAATGCATTGTATGTCAGCCGTCTGAGGACCAGCTTAGCTAAGTCGGAGAGGCTTGTCTCTAGTTTGTCTATAGGGGTGATGAATTTTTTGGTCACAGAAACTCTCAAATACCATCTGTTACAGCTTAGAGAGGTCCACCAGCCATCTGTGTTTGTGGATGGAGTACCCACAATGAAGAGATCACAGATGCTTGAAGTATTAAAATATGCATATGGGGCATAGTATTAAAACTATTCATTTTTTTGGCAAACATACATACACATATATACATATACTTCCTTGCTCCAGTGAAACACTATAGTAAAACTTTATAGAGGACATACAAAATTACATGAAGATATACATACACATACTTACACACACATTTCAATATTTCAGTGACACTAGACTCTCAAATTTTTTTCTAATCTTCACATTCTGTGTGATTTTTCCCATGTCCTTCTAAAGATCCTTCAGATATAATCTACCCAAGACAGAAAGCCTTCCTCTGTGCTTGAGAGCCAAAATTTGGCATCTAAACTAGACATTTTTGATTCCTGTAAGTACATTTTTGGTATTATATATTCAATAATATGCTTTATTTCACTTATTTAGCATACATCATCACTGGAAATAATTATAGCCTACTTTCTAAACTTAATTATCATAAAGTTTCACTAATAAAATATTTGTGTTAAAATATGGGCAATTTTGCTCAGGAGAAGAAATTAGTTATTATTAAAGAACTTAATAACATACCAAATATAATCCAAATTATTTATCTATAGTATAATGTGGTTTTCATCCATTTAGTTTTTCTAATATGGATTGTTAGAATTTCTCTCTCTTTTTTTTTAAGAATTTCTCTTTTTAAGTCATCTCAGATTATATAGAGAAAGTTCAAATGCACAAACAAGAGAATCCTAGAATCTTCAGGGAATTCCTTTTCCATTTGTAACTTGTTCATGACAGTGTTCAACATCTTTGGAACATACTATGTTTCTCTGTTTTATGCTTCATTTAACATTAATAATCAGCGAGTTGTTAAATGATGTAAGAGTTATTATATTAATGTGCTTGCACTTATCAGTGAATTTTCTATTATCTTACACAAAGAAATTCATTGTTTAGGGAAGTCTTTCAGTGATTTTTTTAACTGTATGAAGTCAAAAACTTTCTTTGAATAAACAAATTCAATGGTATCTTTTATTCTCTGCAAATATTAGTCAACTGTATAACTATAAAGTTATATAAGTCATCCTATTCAAAAACCTGCTTATTTTATTTTCATATTTTATCAAGGATACCATTGAAAGAATACAGATAATTCATATAATGTCATATAGAGACATACAATGTGAAAGAATGAGTGATAGTAGCAATGTAGATTAAGAGAGAACACTTTCATGTGAGAAATCCAGGAACCAGAGTTGGTAAAGCATTGTGAAAAACATTTGAATGAGGCTCAGTGAAGGGGAAGCAAATGGCAGAATTAAACACAAACATTACTTGAATATGTATAAATATACATATTATATAATTATATGTATAATTCAATGACAAAATATCTTAGTTTCTTCCTTCATTGACTTTCATCTGAATTCTTTCCATTATGTTCCCCTAGTTGGTTACTGTATTTCCACATGCACAGACACATACACACACATTTTGTTGAGTCATTTTTCATTCATGGTCGACCCTTTGTGACCCAATCTGATGTTTTCCTGGCAAGGTATTGGAATAGTTTATCATTTCCTTCTCCAACTCATTCTACCATTAAGGAACTGAGGCAAACATGTTAAGTGACATGTCTAGGCTCACACAGTTAGTAAATGTCTGAGATCAGAAAAATGAGTCTTCCTGACTCTCGGTCCAGAACTCTTATCTACTATGTCACTTAGCTGCCCTAAAAACACACCCACTAATAAACTAATGCAATGGGTTGCTCATCCAACATGGTTTGGGCAATGTGATTTTTATACATTTTGTTAAGGATAGTTAAAGTAATCTTATTTTCATTTCCATGTACACTATTATACAATGTACCTCAATATTTTGGGATCTCTTATTTTCCTGGAACTGCCAATGAAGAAACTCTCAAAATACAAATATGTAGCTTATAATCAGAATATTGTCATAATATGTCATAGGAAGGTCTTGAACTCAAGTCTTCTTGATTACTAGAAAGTCTTTCTCTGATGCACATCTAGATCTTTATATAGATATATAATTATGAATATCTATGTAGATATATAGACTCAGATATGTATTTCTAAATGATATAAGTATGTTTGGAGGCATGTATGAATATATATTAATATATTTTTGAATGGACACAACACAAGGATAGTGAGACAGTATGCAATTAAACACTATCAATCAAACTGGATAATACTCAGAAAATTGCTTAATATCATAAAAGTATCTCTTTAATACCAATATTTTCATGGAAGTACTATATGATTGCATAGAACCTCACATTTTTTAAGAATTTAGAATCCTGAGTATTCCCAAATCTAATACAAAAGGTACAATGGGTACAAGTAGGCTCCAAAAAATTTGTATGTGAGGAATAGTATAAAATATATTTTGACCCAATTAAATGCATGCTTGGTATAAAATATATCTAAAATGGTTAATTTGACATATAACAAGAGTGAAAAGAAAGATGGCTAAATGGATTGCTATATTGATTCCATCAATATATTATAAGATTCAGTAGAAATGACCATAGTGGATCCTCTATGAAGAATATATGAGATTCTAGAATTTCTCTGAGCAAGGTGCACCTTCTTTGCAAGTAATATATGGACAATTGTGACAAGGAAATAAGCAGTGGCAAAAAAAACAAGTTGGAACAGTCAAACTGGGCTCCTCTGGAGCATGTCAAATATTTTATTTTGGGAAAGAGTTCTGGATGAAAGTGATGGATGAATTGGTTGAAAATCAGCCTAATGTGAGACCCATCTCTAAAGAGAGAAAAGCAGTGGGTGAAAATTGTCCATTCCAAATTTTAAAGTAAAAAAATAAATAAATAAGCTATTATATTTGCATTTGGGGAATATCTGTATACTTGGAGAATTATTTTTTGAAGCATCCTCTAAACCTATACACCTACCCAGAACAGACCTGTCACTGCTTGCCTTCTTAAAACATCTTTTGACCTGCCTAATTAACAAGGGACTATGAATGCAAACCCTAGCTTGAAAAATAAGAGCTGAGATCTCAAAAGTGAACAAAAATATTCTCTAACAATTCTTCATCTACTGCTCTTTGATTCTCTCATTTTAAATGGAAAAGGGTGGTAAATGACAAAGATGTAATCATGAAAAGAGTGTTCCCAGAGATATATACAGGTAGAAGGCAAATTTGATCGCAGAGAGTGTGGTGTCATCCCCGTGATGAAGGTTAGTTGACTTTTCCAGTAGCATTAACAGGAATTCTCTGTGTGTCAGCCAGGTCTGTGTGCTGTTTGCACTCAGCCTTGAGTCTCGGTTTTGAAATGTGTGAAAATCACCAAATTAGAAAAAGTGTCATGTGAGACTATGAACTTTTTTTCCTTTCTTGTTTTTAATTATTAGAAATTGTAATTGACCGGAATAAAGTGATTCTTCTGTGATTCTTAAATAGCTGAGCTTAGATGCCTACTCTTTTCATTGTTAATGAAGAAAGGAGTATTTACTAAAGTAATCAAGAGTGTGACGAAAATGTCAACTATGAAAAACGTTGCATTTTTATCCATGGAACAAAAGATAATTTTTATGGTGGATTTTTGTTATGGTACACACATTAAAATGAACCAGATGATCTACAAGTCTGATTTAGTTTATACCTTTAAAAATCCTAAGGATTAGAACTGCCTTTGTGTCTTAATCACTTTGCTTATTTCTAAAATCAATAAATGTATTTTTTAATAATCAATTTGGATTCAGATTGTGAATTCTTCGATAGCATCATGCCAATACCTAAGGGATATATAACTGGTTAGTTTGAGTTAGGAATGATACCAGAGAGCTACACTTCATTTTGTTTATCCCATTTGGGCTATCCCACAAGGTAAGAGATTTAACCAATTTCTACTCTAGCTTGTTTGTGGCTTTCCTTCCCACTATTTAAGATGTGGGCTCCATTAATTGGGAAATAGCTGAACAACTTATGGTATATGAATGTTATGGAGTACTATTGTTCCAAAAGAAATCATGAGTGGTCTAACTTCAGAAAAGCCTGGATACCTTCTGTGAACTTATGCTGATGTAAGTGAGCAGAACCAGGAGAACACTGTGCACTCCAAGAGTAACTATGTGAGATGATCTACTATGATGGATGGAATCTTTCTCAGCAGTTCAGGGCTGAGAAAGACCTGTTAAGGAAAATGCATACCCAGAGAAAAAACTAGGGATTCTAAATGCAGAGCAAAGTACACTATGTTCACCTCACCTCTTAAAACTTCTCTTATATTTTTACTTTCTTTCACATGTTTTTCCTCTCCCTTTTTTTTACAATATGACTAATATGGAAATATGTTAAACACAATTGTACATGTAAAAGTTATCTCAGATTGCTTTCTGCCATGGGAAGGGGCGAAGGAAGGGATGGTGGTAGAAAAATGTGGAATGCAAAAATTTGCACAAGGGTGAATGTTGAAAACTATCTTTGCATATAATTGAGAAAAAATGGAATCATTAAAAATATAAATAAAAAAGAGACACTTCCAAAAATATGATATTGTGAAATCCACATTTTCTACATCAGTAAGTACATGAGATGGGAATCTGAAAGTGTCACACTTCTCTTTATTCATAGGTCATTTATGATTTGGTAGTTTCTCCGAAGACAGAAGGACATCTGGAACTTCCATTAAGAGTTTTTCCAATTCCATCAAGTATTATCACAAAGTTTATCCTCAGGTAAAGTAGAACTATATAAAATAATGACTGTAAAACAGCATAAGCAATTTCTTTGCTCCATTTTGATGAACCAAAAATAACTAGTTTAACTATCACTATGTCAAAATACTCACCAAGGATATAAACAAATCCTCTGTATGATTTGTGATTTTTAAGAATGTTGATAGGAATGAAGAAAACATTTAAGATGAAACAAAAAAGAATCACAGTTTTTTAATCTGGAATATACTTCCCAACTTTATAAGAATATTTGAGGATTTGTAATCACTTTTTTTTTTCCTGTTTCTTCAATCTCCGTGATAGACACAATCATTATTAATGCTGGGCAGAGAGGAAAAATTAGGGAGAGATTAGAACTAAGATTTCATTGGGACAAGAAACTCCCAATGAGAAAATTCTCTCTACCATTGCAAATTGGCAGCTGTTCCACAACTTAACAGTTTGAAAGAGTTGCCTAGAGCACTGATTAGCCTAGTCACACATACAATGTCTATCAGAGGAAGAATTTGAACTCAAGTCTTTCTGACTCCAAGGCTAGCTCTCTGTTTATTAACACCATACTAACTCTCATTTCCAGCAGATTGTTAATAAAAACAACTTTTTAAATTTATATTCCTCAAAATATCCTTATGAAGTAGGTCAATATTATCATTCCTTTTTCCTCAGCTCATGTGATACTCCTCAGGGACAAAAAATGCTGCCAGAGGGAAAATTGAAAGATGCAGAGGAAGCAAGAAAGAAACAGAAGTTATTTATGAGACAAACAGGCTAGACCAGGAGTCATGAAATTTTGTGAGATTCAAGAAACTTTGCTATGAGATGAGGGGAGCAGAGTAGCCATGAGTTAACAGAAGACCAAGAAAAGATATCCCTAGCATTCATACAATTTTCATTTTAGAAACTGACCATGAGATGGGGTGAGGGGAGATGTAAGAAGACATGCCTCTCAGAACCCATGGTACAGGACTGGTTGTCCCTCTGCTAACCCACATTACCTCTACATTAGAAGTTTCTTTGTAGGACCAAGGTTTCTATATACACAAATTAGGCTGCAGAATTCAGTTAAATTAAAAAAAAAACCTTCAATCCAAACAACCTCTGTGGATTTAGTAAAACAACCTTTTTGGGTCTTCATGATGCCAAGTATCTGGCATGACTTGAATTTTTTTTTTGGTTTTTCAAGTGCTTTCTTGGTATTATATGGCATTAAAAGAAGTCTTCCAAGATAAAGAAATCTCCAAGAGATTTTATCACAAAGGAAAGAGGTTATGAATATAACCTATGATGGACAGTCTAGCCTTTCACAGTGGAAGAAGATAAGGAACCTTTCTTTTAACCATTTCTCAAGTTCTCACAGCTTTCTATAAAACAAGTTGGTGATATACACTCAGTTTCCTTTAGGCAGGCATCCACATCATGAAAATCTAACATGAAATATGTCCAAGGAGACCCTTGGGTTCATCTATCACTTGTTAAAATGAGAAATCTTTAAGGCTTCATGGAGGCCTATGAGGAAAGCCCTGGTTGAGGAAACAGAAATTAATGCTGTCAGCTAAAAAATGTTCTGGTCCCCAGTGGTAAAATAGTTAGTGGTATTCTGTGGGACTTTATGGCTATTTTTATAACACTTGTTCCAGCAATAACAAAGCCAGTTCAGTTTAACAAGCTAATAAATATTTCTTGAATGACCCTCTTTGTATCATAGCACTATCTGGAATTAACACAGAGTAGAGCCAAGTAAAGTAGGGAATATTTAATTGAAAAGGATCTGGAGGCAAAACATATTTAGATTTTTTTTCTTAAAATCTCTGAAGAGTTCTATTATCCTTAACAGAGACCCATAACACTACCCTTTCATTCTATGTTTATTATATATTCCAATCTGTAGCTGAGAAATGGTGGCTAATATAGAAAGGACACTGAACTTGATATCAGAAGAGTCACTTCACATTCTACTTCCAACATTTAGTAGTTATATAACTTTGGGCAATTGGCCTCTGATCCTCAACTTCCTCCTCCATAAAATAGGGATGTAAATATTTACTCTTCCTACTTTATAGGTCACTTTGATGGATCATATGAGATTGCATATGTAAAATGTGCTTTGTAACGATTAATAGTCATATAAATGGAAAACATCATTACATAAAATGCTTTTAGGAAAACATGGAATTTTACTTTGGAGGCAATCAGGGTTAAGTGATATGCCCAGTGTCACACAACTAGTAAATGTCTGAGGTGGGATTTCAATGCAGGTCCTCTTGACTCCAGGACCAGTACTCTGGCTATGAATAAAAAAGATAAATATAAATAAAAAACCTATTTATGCTATAAACATACTATCTCTATTGTGCCAACATGTAAAACTTTCCAAAAATTGAAGTGACATTGTCAAGTAAATCATTCTTAAATAGTACCACATAAAATAAATATAGTAAATAGCTAATTTTCATATGGTGAATAGTATGTTCCAGGCACTTTGCTATTATTATCTCATTTATTGCAATTATTTTGCAATTATGATCTCATTTAATTCTCACAACTCTAGAAGAAAGGTGATATTGTTATCCCCATTTTGTGGCTGATAAAACTGAGGGAAACAGATTAAATTACTTTTCCCAAGGTCCTAGAGCTAGTAAATGTAAGAGGTCAGATTTGAACTTGGATCTTCCTGACTCCAGCTTTGGTTACACTATCCATTGCTCCATCTCATTGAGTTATGATTCCATATGTTCACAAATCTATATGAATATGATTCTATCAACTTTTCTTCCTTAGCCTGGTTCTCCTAACTGATGGCTATCTCATTCATTATTAATGTTGCTATATGAAAGTATTAATTAATGAAACATATAAACCCTGGATATCCTATATTCATATTTAAGAGATAGTAAGTAATATTAAGAAAATATGTATTGAGAGTCTATTATGCTAGGAAGTGTTCAAAGTACAAGGATGAAAGTAAAAATGTGTTCTCCATTCTTGAAGAGTTCACAACCTCTTTGAAAAGATAAGACATACATGCATAAAAAATAAAATTGCAGTTTAGGTCAGTATATGATTAAGTGCCAGATAAATATTATAGATGGTCAATGCAGCTTAGTGGATAAAGTCAGGAAGTCTCATCTTCCTGAGTTTGACTTCAGTCACAGCCCCTTCCTACCTAGGTGTCCCTGGGCAAGTCCCTTAACCCCATTTGCCTCAAGTTCTTCAACTGTAAAATTAGCTGGAGAAGGAAACAGCAAATTGCTGTTGTATCTTTGCCAAGAAAATACTAAATAGGGTCACAAAAAGTTGCCTGAAAACAATAATAAATATATAATTTCCATAGATTGTTGGAATTAAGAACATCTGAGTGAAAAATGGTCATTTCATTTGAGTATTTTAGTGGTCAAGTATTATTATCTATACCTTATAACCCTAGATTGTTTTGTCATTCTTTTTCAAATAAGTAAGATTGACACAGAAATGGTATATAGTTTCAACAGAATCTCAGAATGACTTCATTCCCCCAAGGTGATATATCACATTTGTATTTTGGCCTTCTACAGAGTTCAGTAGACTGCCATTATCATCAAAGACCAAATTAAGTTATTAAACTCCTAGCTGCATGTGTTTTGAATATATGGATACAGTACAAAATCCAGTAAACTAACACAGATAGAGCTACAACACTTTAAAAAGGGTGCAGCAGAATAAAATCATTAATCTAGTGTACAAAAGTGGAGAGTCAAGGTATTTACACTGGACCCAAGTCTAAAGGATCCATCCTTGAGAAGCAGGGGACAATTACGGAAGTATGAGAAAACAGCTGTTGATGTTTCAGACCTATGGTATGCTACTTCAGGTTCCTGCTGGCTCTTACTGGAATTTGTTTTCATTAGTAGAAGTAGAACTATATCATTGAGCCCTAGGTTATATTATGCATCTTCTGACAATTGCAGGCCCTGAAGCTATGAGAATTAGCATATTCAAGGTATATTACCATCAGTCCTCTGGAAAAAAAAAATGCCTATTTCTCCAGCACTGGGAAGAATGTTATCACCTGATGGAAAGGCAGGAGCTATATCTTGTTCACAATGGAGTTTGCACTTAGGGTTATTGCCAGTGATATCTCAGTTCTTCCCCAGGTTGTTGCTGTTTGACTAAAGGAAAACAATTAGGTAGAAATATACACTTACAGAAATAGTAAATATTTTATAGATATGCAGCAGGGATCCATAACTCCTTGGAGCCTCAGTCTTTTCATCTGCAAAATGAAGTGATTGGATACTATGGAGATTCCCTTCAAGTCCTAAGTCCAAGAATTTTTGGTATTCAAGCAGAAATCTAATTTACCACTTCCCTCCTAAACACACACACACACACACACACACACACACACACACACACACACACACACACACACACACAAAAGACAAGAACTAAAACAGAATCCAAAGGGGGTGGGGGAGAAAGGGAAGGAGGTGGCTTAAAAAGTCTCACTAAAGATAAATCCCTTAAGAAGAGGTAGCTAGCAGCCTGGGATTACTTAAAGGGGTTGTTTGCTTTAGAGAACAAAAGAAGTCAGAGGCTCAAATGAAATTTAAGGTTGAAAGAGAAAAATGGTCATATGAATTTATAAAACTTGATACTATGAAAGACAACAGATATAACATAGAAATAAACACAACGGAGGGAGAAGTGCCAATAATTCTTAAAATGGAAAAAAAGAAGAAGAAAAAAAGAAAAAAGTCCTTAATATCTCATAGACACATAAATTGATAGAGCAATAGACAGATAGATACGTATGTTTATGTCTATATAGAAAGATGAATATAGTTAGATATATACATCTGTATATATATCTTGAATTATATAAATATTTGTGCAATATGCATCTGTTTTTGCACATATGCTTATCAATCAATAAATATTTCTTAATATTTGACCTTACTATGGGCCAAACACTATGCTAAACCCTGGAGATTCAAAAACAAGCTCCTCAGAAACAAGTTCCCTCAAGGAACCTGTAATCTAACTGGGGGGACAACTTGTAAACATATACATATATAAGTATGTATCCATATATACATATGAAGTAGATAACAGAAAGAAAGATCTGGAATTTAGAAAGATTAGGGAAGATTGCCTATAAGGTAGGATTTTAGTCAGGATTTAAAGAAAAATAAGGAGAGCAATAATCAGAGGGGAGGAGGTGGAGCATTCTGTGCATGCTGGATGAGTAGAGATGGTCAGAGCTGAGTTTGCTATATTTGATGAATTTGAATTACTAGAGTCTTGTTTTGAGAACAACCAGGAGGCCAGTATCATTGAAACAAAGAGTACCTGTAGGGGAGTAAGTATAAAAAGATTGTAAAGATAGAAGGGAATTTGAAAGGCTTTGAAAGTCAGGAGGTTTTCTATTTGTCTTTGCATTTGTGTATGAATGACATAGATTCACACCTATAAACATACCTATATAGAAATGTTTGTCAATATATGTGCATTTACACAAAGCTATGGCTTTGAAAATCAGAATATTTAATATTCATGTGTATATGCATATAGGATATATGCATAGAGACCATGGTCTAAAGAATGCATCCCATCTTACTCCTTAACACAGTGAATGTTATAAACATACCTGGGCCATTTATATTCTGAATCTAAGCATCCCAGTGATCCTCATCCCCTCCCAGGACCCTGGGATTTTAACCTGCCTTGCCTCAGGTCTGGAAGGCCCTACTTCTTTATATCCAACTCCTGTCCATCTGGGACCCCTTAGTCCACAGATATAGGCACAATCATGACCCAGCTTCAGTTGCCTACATTTTTTTGTAATTTTCCTTTTAAAAAAAGCAAAAAATAACAAAAATATATCATATTGTAAAAATATCAGCATTTTTATGTACATAGATATATAAATAGGATTTAAATGAAACAATATTGTAAAAAGTGGCTATTGCATTACCTGAAACATAGTAAGCACCAAGTAAATATCAGCTATTACTGTTACTTTTAAGAATTGTGTATATAATTTAAAGTATGAGATAAGAACAAAAGAAGGTGCTGTGGGGGGAAAAAAATTGACCCTGGAGTTAGACTTGATTTAAATCTTCCCCTGCAGCTATTTTCTCTGGTGGACTACAACTACAGAATTTACTCTGTAAACTTGGCAAAGTCATATAATCCCCAAGACTGAATGAAGTTTTGGCATCTGTAAACTTGGGAAGATAGGGTGGGAGGAGTAGATGAGATCCTTTCTAGTCTTATATCCATGATCCTATTATCATGTGATCAAGTCAACAACACTGATAATTTGTGGAAATTTGTGCCTATACTGTGGCAATGGAAAAGGATACTTGAGACATCTTAAATGGCTCAGTAGAATCCAAACTTAGGAAGAAATGATTTCCAATCCAACCCTACACCATGGACTAGCTTTGTGACTGGAGAACTCATTTAATGGCTGCCCCAACTCAGTTTCCTCTTCTATAAAATGGGGGTAAAAAAAATAGGAACTACCTCCCATATTTTCTCCCATAAGAAAATATGTTAAGTACTTTGTCAAACATAAAGTACTATATAAATGCTAGATGTTGATATCATTGCCCTATTCCAAACCAAACAAAATCATCAAGGAGAGACAGTATATAGCACTGTTTGCTAAAACAATGTATCTAAATGGAACAAAGTGAAATGCATTTGGGTTAAGAAAAAATGAGAGAAAAATGGAAATAATATGAAATGGGAAGACTTTGGTGTGGAGACCGGTCTTTAGTGTGTTCTATTTGACCTTCCTGGCAAATTAAACGGAGCATAAACAATATTTCTTGTCTGGATTCAATCAAGAAACAAAGACTTGGTTAACATCTATGAAAGAACAAAGGCCTGGGAGATATAGTGGCAAGGACTTTTCTGATTGGCTGAAGAAACAGGACTAAGTTTGAATGCAAAAGATGAGCAAACAATATCTCACTCTGTTCTCTGGCATCTTAGTTACTCCTGGGATACTGTTGGTTTCCAAGACAGGGCTGAGCAGGTGGACCTGTCATTTACTTGGATACCATATGTCAGTGAATGTATGGTCCTACTATTCCCTTTGTATCTATTCTTTTCAGACTGTAGACAAATGAATATTTGGAAATGGAATTGATCAAATTATGATCTTGTGAGCTTCTAAAGATCCAGAAAGTAATCAAAAATCTCTTCAGCAAAAAAGAGTTTGCAACAGAAACAAACACATTGGAGTCAATAGCAGCAATAGTTGAGTATAGTAAGGAGCTAGTCCTGAGAATTGACCTTCCTGACCCAGTCCAGCAATGGACTGACCTATTAATTGAGACACTATGTCCTACAAGGAGTTAGACGAGCTGAACAAATGACCAACTGGTCAATCAGCAATGCTGCACTCAAAACAAATTTTTTAGGGGGGGAAAGAAGTTAAGGGGAAAGACTCTGAGGAGGGAATAAATCTCAGGACCAGGAGATATGAGGAACTCCTCATATAACATATTTATTTATTTATTTGTTTGTTTGTTTATTCATTTATCTATCGGTATATATGTGTATTATATACATATATATATATATATATATATATATATATATATGGATATATAATGAACTCTGTGGGTATTTGGAGATGAAAAAAGGTTGCTCTCCTGAATTAGGGGAAATGTTTTCATAACTTCCATCCTATCTCTACTTTCTCATCATCAAAGATAATTGCTTTCAACTGAGTAATATTAGAGTAAGTATATTCAATGGGGACTTGCCTGTGATAATATTAGAAACTCAAACTACTCTAGATGACTTTGAATACCCTGAAGGGAGCTAGTTTGGCCAGTTACCCTCTAGGGACACAATTTGCCACTGAGAGTGGGACTTCGGAGGATGAATCCAGGGCAGGTAGACAGCAATAGCTTGCATTTATATAGTGCTTTATGGTTTTCAAAGGGCTTTACAGATATTATCTCATTTGATTCTCACAATTCTGGGAGAAAGTTGCTGTTTTTAATTCCCACCTTATTGTATCCTTTATCTGCCATCTAGCATATTCCTTCAGGTTCATGCCATCCATGAATTGGAAAAACATTCCTTTTTACTGTAGATATTTTCCAAAATATCCTTCTCCATGATGAGCTATCCAAAAATGTGGGTGTATTCTACAGATCATTTTGCCAAATGAAGCACAGTTTTCCTGAAAAAGAGCAAAATACTGTCCCAGTGTCAAGATATGGGAGATCATTTCCAGTCCATTCATTCCTAAATCTTATTGCACTAAAAGCAGAGCATTTGATAAATTCCTAACTTGCCTCACGAAGACTTTGTTTTCTGAGAAGATATATGGAGAATTGAGGCTCTGTTACTTTCTATTTACTTCTAACAAACACAGAAAAAATTGATAAAGAGGTGATAGCACCCTTGTGACACTAATAGTGATAGAAAGCCACATTAGACATAACAGACATATACATTAGAAAGTAGGAAAATATATTCCAAAATTTTAAGAGAAAACATAAGTGTCGTACCATGAATCGAATAAACTATTAGGTATTTCAGACATGTTTTTATAAATGAGGACAGAATATTTCAAAAAATGTAAAGACAAGTAAGGAATACCATAGAAACAATAAAAAGAAATACAACTCAAAAAGAACAGAAAAATCTAATGATACTAAAATTTTATGATCATGACAAACCTGCAAATTACAGTGGAACTTGCACAGGCTCTGGAATCAAAGCACCTGATTTCAAATCCCAACTCTGAAGTTTACTATTCATATAACCTTGATTAATTCAGTTAACTTCCCTGGCCTCAGTTCCTTCCATCATAAATGAAGGCAGTTGAATTAGTTGACCTCTGATATTTCAAACTATATACATAATGAATGAATCTGATGAAGAAGAAAAAGGGACAATATTTTTTAAATCAGTTTTCATATAGAAGTAGTTCTTTAAATAGAAGAGATATGAAAATGGATAAAGCCTGATCCCCCTTAATGCCAATGTCTTACCTCTGTGCATTATCTCTAACTTATTCTGTATATATCTTATTTGTATATAATTGTTTATATGTTCTCTCTCCCATTACACTTAGCTTGTTGAAATCAGAAATTATCTTGTGCCTTCCTTTGTATGTCTAATGCTTAGCATAATAAATGGGATGTATGAGGGTTTCAGGGAGGACTAGCACCTCTGGAGTAAGGACCTGCCAAGCCCTTTTCAGGCTGGTTATCCACCTTTGGATGGGTAATTTAATCATCTTATTAATAATGTTCAGAAAAGGACAGTCAGTTGGCCATCTCTCTGTTAGACCAAAGACAGATCTGGAAAAATGTATATATCCTTTGAAGAGTAGATATTTACCAAGATGGAATAAACCCTGATTGGTTTATAATTAATTAGAGAATGAATAATTTAGTGAGGGGCTGAATCTGAACTTTAAGTCATATACATTTGGGGCAAAGCTATTCAAAGAATTTATGTCCCAACCAAGCCTGAGCAAAACACAATAGCTTCCCCACCTAGGTGGGGTCTGAACAATGTCCTTCAAGAGATTGAACTTTTTAAAAAATCAGAACTTTAGAAAATGGAGGAACTCAAAATCTCCCCAAATCATTGGTTATTAATAATTATTCCTTTCAATGTGACCAGAATCTTAGACCCCAAAGGTCATCTAATCCCATACTTTAACAAGGATCTTCTCTTTGATATTTCAAAAATAGTCACTCAGTATCAGCTAGAAGTCCTCCCAGTGAGAAGACATTCTTAAACTATAACCCATGAAAAACAGTTGAGAGAAATGAGGATATATAGCATGAAGAACAGAAGACTAGGCTTAAACATAATCCCACATTCAAGTACTAGAAGAGTTGCCAGGTGGGAAAAGGAAGAAGCCTATAGTAACACATGAAGTGTTATCCTCACATTTCAGAGCAGATTCACTTCGAGGAAGGAAAATGCTAGCCAAACTTTTTTTTTAAATCTTTATCGAGATATTATTTAGCTAATATTTAGGAGCTTAGGTTTTTTTTTTCTTGATGCATTCACTGACAACCCCTTTGAAAACAAATTTGCCAACTAAGTGCAAGAAAAGATGATAAGGCAATATATTTGTACCAATGTTTAGAAATTAAAGGGAGGTAGCTTTAATCTTAAGGGAATTATTGACTATTGGAGCTATGCAAGAAAGCAATGGGATTTTTGCAACATAGTGAATCACTGGAAATATTCAAGTAAGGGCTGGATGACCATCTGTCATGGATATATTAGAAGATATTTCTGCATTGGGAGGAAAACTGGAATGGATGACCTTAAAAGTTTCCCTCAACTCTAAGATTCTTTGAATTTAAAAGGACAGGAAACAAGCAGGGTGCACTTTCTCCAAATGCAGTCTGATCAATATAGAACATAATGAAACTATTATAGCCCTGAATTGTTTATTGCTAATAATGTAGTCTAAAACTGCAGAATCTTTTTTAAGCACCTGAATTACTCAATGTTAACTGATAGCTTGTGGTCAAACAATGCCTTCAGGGTTTTTATTTGTTTGTTTTGTTTTGGTTTGGTTTGGTTTGGTTTTTTACACTGAAATGCTCTCCAAACAGTTCTCCCCCAACCTGTACTGTATAATTGATTTCTTTTTACAAATATAATCTCCCTTGGGATATAGGCAAAGATAGTAGAATATCTGATTCTACTGTGATGGTTTCAGTGTACAGAAATTGGAACACCAACAATAGGAATGCAAACTTATGAAAATGAAATGAGAGGAGGCAGCAGGGACTGGGCCTTGATGAACAAGGATGCTGAATGACGCCCCTGTCTTGACAGCAGGTTTGAAATACTTTTGGCAAGTAGGAAGGAAAAGCTTAGTCAGCTGCTGCCTCTGATGAGCTTGTTTTGTGAATAAACAAAAACATCAGCGCCCACAGGTGTCAGCCTGGCACCCTCCCGGGAAGCAAAGTTCACCTGAATGTGGTTTTGATGTGTCTTTCCATTCTGTCACTGCTGTGTGAAAAGTTGGGCTGTCTGCCTTCCCTTTTCCCTCTCCCTTTTGCTTCCTGTCCTAACCACCCTGAGAGGAACATAAAATTCAGAGAGATACACATCCCATAACTAATAGAGTCTCTCAACACCCTTTGAGAGTCGGGCTCATATCCCTTCCCACATTTAGAAAAAGAAAAAAAAAAGAAGGAAAAACCTAGCTAGCATGACAATCAATATCCAAATTACAACTTCATGATAAGAAATGCTGTCAGAGCAGCAATGACTTGTTTAAACATTTATTAAATCACTTCACAACAAATAGTAACACATGAAGTGTTATCCTCACATTTCACAGTAGATTCCCTTCGAGGAAGGAAAATGCTAGCCAAACTGTTTTTTAAATCTTTATCGAGATATTATTTAGCTAATATTTAGGAGTTTGGGTTTTTTTTTCTTGTATGCATTCACTGACAACACCTTTGAAGACAAATTTGTCAACTAAGTGCAAGAAAAGATGATAAGGTAATAGTATTGCTCAAAAAACAAATACCTAAAGATCACAAAATTCAGTATCAGCACTCCCATGGAACAATCCTTTGGTTTGATTTGAGAACCTTCCAGAATTCCTGTATTTTTTGGTAAACTTTAATGAATTATTTATGAATGGGTATCAGAATTATTATTTACATGCATGTAGCCCACACAACTTGGACTTTTTTTTGGTATAACTACTTTGGATTTTCTATCTTATCTCTTTTTTTTTCCCCAATTTTCCTTTAAATTCAAAAAGAAAAGAATCAAAGAAGAGTTGGGGAGGGGAATAAAAAAGACAAAGCAAATAACATTCTTGTGTTGTTTTCAAAAAGATGTATGTAAAAAATCTGATTCTCATGATAGTATTTATGGGGTTTTTTTTTCAGAATTGATTGGTTCCCTTTCGGTTTAAGCACTTTTATAGTCAAGAAAAAGGAAAGTTACTGATAACTTTTTTATTTGTTATTTTTTTTTTAGTTTTAAAATAATACCTCTTTGGGACTTAGCTCTTTTCAGAGTTTGTACATTTTACATATCTAGATTAGGCAGTCTTACTCTTCCCTATGTAGGAAAGAGAATGTCTTTTTATTCCTGAGTAACAAGCAATTGTCCCCAAGCACATGACTCAGAAGTTCTCAGAAAGCAGAGGTAGCTTCATTCTTGTGCTGTAACCCCAGCTCCCAATACATCTCTGAAGCATGTCCTCTCAAAACTTGTCTCATAGTTGGTAGGTGCCTAATATATACTCATTGACTGAGCTCTTTTGTGGTACAGGGCAGGTTTCACCTTTAAAACATTTTCCATATGTGGTGGAGTCCATTTTTCTCACTGCTGTCTAGAAGCACATAATGGGTAGCATAACTTCAGATAAAAAGCTTTAGACTAAAAGAAATAAGCCTTTCATCATTAGAAGGTCATCTTGAGTGATGTTGCCCAGAAAGTGTGTTCTCACTGGCTGGAGAAATTTAGCAACATCTTATGGGACATCTCTAAAATAGGAGCAGTCTCTCTTGTCTTTGGTAAATGAGTTCCATTTCTTAGTTAGAAAACTAGGAGAATGAACTCCTGAGTACCAGCAAGCATAGGCTAATTAATGCATCCTAAACTAGTCACCAAATAATCCTCAGGTCATCTCCCACTTCTTTTTTTTTACTTTTTGCAAGGCAATGGGATTAAGTGGCTTGCCCAATGACACACACAGCTAGGTAATTATTAAGTATCTGTGGTCATATTTGAACTCAGGTACTCCTGGCTCCAGGGCCAGTACTCTATCCACTATGCCATCTAGCCACCCTCATCTCCCACCCCCCCCCAAAATGGGGTTTTCTGGTTCTCTGTAATCTTGCTCCAAAGCATCAATGACTCCTTTTAAAAATGTTCATTAGCAGTATCAAAACCTCAAGCAATTCAGTTCATATTAAATGCCAGATGGCCATCCCAGTACTGCATTTCTGAAATCTAAAAGAAATACAAGATTACAGGAAAAAATCTTATCAGTTAAAGGTTACATGTAGTTTTTTTTGGTTCAAGGAATCTTAGAAGTAATTTCCCCCAAATGACTTCTACATTTTAATCATAAATAAAACAAGACCAACTGTTGTTTGAACCTAGGTCCACTAACTTTAGTCCTATTGCTCTTTTCACCTGACCATTGATCAAGACATAATTGTATCTAACACAAAAACTCTTGAGTTCTTTCCCTAAATAATCAATACAAACAAACAAAAGAAAATAAGGGAAAAAATCCTCACATTGCCACAGCAAGGCACCACAAATTTCCTGGATCCTCATTTAGATACTCATTTCAGATAGTTAACCATATAAAAAAGTGAGTCATTTTGACAATTGTTTACCAGTGTCGAATATAGTGCAAACCTAGTTTAGACTCTAACCAAGGTGCAGGAGGAGGCTCCAAAATTGATCTCTAGTGTGAGACACCTTCAAGACATTCAGGGGAGATGTCAAAAATTATCCAAAGTGGCAAGCTGGAGATATTGCCTCCCTTTAGTATGAAATCAGAGCTTTCTCTCATTCTAGTGCTTTCAGATGTTTTTCCACTTCAGTTAAGTTGTCCACACAAACCCAGGTTAGTCCAAAAACCTTCAGATACTCAATATTACATTCATTGCTTACAAAGTTACTTCATTGATATTGTGAAAAAGATTAGACATCATCATCCTTTCATATAATCCATACTGACAAGAATGGGAAAAAAAAAAAGAAAATAAGGAAGCAGAAAAAAAAATTGAAGGTGTTAGAACTGGGAAGGAGAAGATGAAACTCTCATTCTTTGCAAATGACATGATGTTATACCTAGACAATCCCAAAAAGTCATCTAAAAATTAATAAAAATAATTTGCAACTTTAGCAAAGTAGCAGGATATAAAAATAAACCCTCATAAATCCTCAACATTTCTATATATGACTAGCAAGATACAGCAGAAAGAGCTAGAAAGAGAAATGCTATTCAAAGTAACCTCAGACAAAATAAACTACCTGGGAATCTACCTGCCAAGGCAGCCTCAAAACCTTTTTGAAAACAATTGCAAAAACACTTCTCACACAAATTAAATCATTTTTAAATACCTGGGCAAACATCAATTGCTCATGGATAGGTTGAACTAATATAATAAAAATGACAATTCTACCAAAACTAAACTACTTGTTTAGCACCCTACCAATCAAAATTCCAAAAAATTACTTCCATGAGTTAGAAAAAGTTGTAAGTAAATTTATATGGAGAAATAAAAAGTTAAGAATTTCCAAGGATTCAATGAAAAAAAGTGCCAAAGAAGGTGGCATAGCCTTACCAGATCTAAAATTATATATAAAGTATCAGTCCTCAAAACTGTCTGATATTGGATAAGAAATATAGTCATGGATCAGTGGAATAAACTATGTGCAATAGCAGGAAATGATTATAGTAATCTACTGTTTGATAAACCCAAAGAGTCCAGTTATTGGGATAAAAACTCTCTCTTCAATTAAAAACTGTTGGGAAAATTGAAGTTAGTATGGAAGAAACTTGGATTACACCAATACCTCACACCCTATACCAAGATAAGATCCA
This sequence comes from Macrotis lagotis, assembly GCF_037893015.1. Lineage (NCBI taxonomy): Eukaryota > Metazoa > Chordata > Mammalia > Peramelemorphia > Peramelidae > Macrotis > Macrotis lagotis. The sequence continues at coordinate 225,900,289 of NC_133666.1, read as the reverse complement.
AATGGATACAGGATTTAGACATTAAAAACAATATTATAAGTAAACTAGAAGATCAAGGAGTAGTTTATCTGCCAGATCTATGGAAAGGGGAGCAGTTTATGACTAAGGAAGACATGGAGAACATCACTAAAAACAAACTAGATGATTTTTTATTACATTAAATTAAAAAGCCTTTGCACAGATAAAACCACTGTAACCAAGATGAAAAGAAATGTAGTAAACTGGGAAACAATCTTTACAACTAATGTTTCTAACAAAGGACTCATTTCTAAAAAATACAGAGAACTGAGTCAAATTTTCAAAACAACAAGCCATTCCCCAATTGACAAATGGTCAAAGGATATACAAAGGCAATTTACAGGTGAGGAAATCAAAGCTATCCATAGTCATATGAAAAATTGCTCCAAATCATTACTTGTTAGGGAAATGCAAATTAAAGCATCTCTGAGATACCACCTCACACCTCTCAGACTGGTCAATATGACCAGAAAGGACAATGATCAATGTTGGAAGGGATGTGGGAAATCTGGGACACTAATACATTGTTGTTGGACCTGTGAACTCATCCAACCTTTCTGGAGAGCAATTTGGGATTATGCCCAAAGGGCAACAAAAATGTGCATACCCTTTTACCCAGAAATACCACTACTGGGTCTATACCCTGAAGCAATTATGGAAAAGGGTAAAACCATAACTTGTATGAAAATATTCAGAGTAGCCCTGTTTGTGGTGGCAAAGAATTGAAAATTAAGTGAATGCCCTTCAATTGGGAAATGGCTTAACAAACTGTGGTATATATATGTCATGTAAAATTATTGTTCTATTAGAAACCAGGAGGGATGGGAATTCAGGGAATCCTGGAAAAAATTGCATGAACTGATGCTGAGCAAGATGAGCAGAACCAGAAAAACACTGCACACCCCAACAGCAACATGGGGGCGAAGATCAACCTTCATGGACTTGCTCATCCCTTCAGTGCAACGACCAGGGACAATTTTGAGCTGTCTGCAATGGAGAATACCATCTGTATCCAGTGAAAGAATTATGGACTTTGAACAAAGACCGAAGACTATTACCGTCAAATTAGAAAAGAAAAAATTACATTACTATGTAATTTTATTATCTCATACTTTATTTTTCTTCCTTAATAATATGATTTCTCTATCATCACATTCAACAGAGATCAATATATAACATAGAACCAATGTAAAGACTAACAGAATGCCTTCTGTGGGGGGTGGGGCAGGGAAGCAAGAATGAGGAAAAAAGAAAATAAGGAAGCAAAAATTCTGAGCTCACAACATTAACAATCCACATGCCATTAGAAGACCAAGGAAAAATATTGGAGGAAGATCTTGTGACAGAAGCAGAATTATTTTCAGGATGGTCTTCTTCATATGCACATATAGGCATATATACCAGACATAATAGAATGATTTTTTTCCCCTTAAAATAACCAGTTCACTATATGCTTTAAAAAGAGACACATAATTTCCTGATTCTTTGCAAATCTTTTCACACTCTTCTAGGAATAACTGGAGGAAAACCTCATGAATTCAATTTTCTCTGTAGTATAGTTGTTTCTTTAATGTTTTGTTGTAGGGTTGGGATTTCTACACACAGAAAGCTATACAAACCAAGAATAAAAAATACAAGGAATTGTTGAAGAAAGGTTAGGAGAGGGGCAATCTTATACATAGGGAGTTTGGTTGCCCTGCGATACAATTGTCCTGTGTACAAGTTGGTTACAGATCAAGAAAATGACTTAGACTCCAATCAAACTGACAATATCACAAGCTCTTGTAAATAAATATAATGAAAAGCTGTTGAAACTTTTAGACTCTCGGGATGCTAGAACCCTAGTATTTTAAAACCTGGAAAGAAATGGAGATATTAGCTAGACCAATCCCCTCACTTTGAAATTGAGGAAATTGCCATTTCTTATAGACAGTTTTAGCAGAGGGAATCTCGTATAAATGTTTAACCTGGGCAACTAGGTGGTATAATGTCTAAAACTCTACCCTAGTCACAAAGGTTAAGTTCCAGTCCAGCTTCAGACATTTACTAGTTCTGTGACCTTGGGCAAAGCACTTGACCTCTGTCTGCCACAGTTTCTTCATTTGTAAAATGGGGGGGGGGGGAATAGCACCTGCCTCCCAGGGCTATCGTGAGGCTAAAATGTAAAATGTTTTGTAAACATTAATATTATTGATAGTGTTATTATTAATAATAAATGTCTATCCTAGAGAAGGCCACCTGTATCCAGGATAATCCTAGTTCCACAATCTCCCTGCCCTATTCCCTTCTGCTTCTTAGACAACACCCCACCATAGATCTAATTCCAAAGAACCTTCATGGGATTATAGTTTTTCAGCTGTGGTTGACTCTTCACCCCATTTGAGACTCCTTGGCAAAGATACCAAAGAAGCTTGTCATTTCCTTTTCTAGCTAATTTTACAGATGAGGAAACTAAGATCAACATCTCCCAGGGCCACAAAACACTCAACTAGTGTCTGAAGCTGGATTTCAACTCAGGAAGATGAGTCTCTAAATACTGTATCACCTAGCTGTTTTAGGATTATAGGATTATAGATTTAGATGAGTAAGGGTCATTTAGAAATCATCTAGAATTGACCTAAATCAGATTAAAGTATAATCAGGAAATATTTAGTAAAATAAATAAAAATACAAGGAAGCATACATAAATTTACTGAGTTTACTGTGATTTCTAAATCAATATGAGATCCAACGGCATCCTTAAGTATAGATTAGTGGCTCCTTTTCTATTTGAGCTTGACATCACTGATCAAGTTCACTACTCCCCTCATTTTACATATGAGAAAAGTGAGCAACAGAGAGGTAATGACCTGCCCAATGTCCCATGAAAGGATAGACTAAGGAATAAAATCCAGATGCCTTAATTCCCTATCCAATTCTCTTTCTACTTTACTACCTGACACTACTCCTACTACTAGTGACAATAATTATTAATGACAGTAATGAACACAAACATTTTTATAGTGGTTTGACATTTGCAGAGGTTTTACATATATAATCCCATTTTTACATGATAATGTTAACCTCAAACAGCTTTACAAGGTAAAGGACAAAGCATTTCCATTGACTTCAGAGATCGTAAGGGGTCTTTCCTCCTCTTAGCCCCTCCTTTCTCAACCCCACCACCCTGAAGACAGTATACTGAAACAATAGGCTACTAATTTAAGCGATCATTTTTTTTCTCGTTTGTGTGTGTGTGTGTGTGTGTGTGTGTGTGTGTGTGTGTGTGTGTGTGTGTGTGTTTGACTCCCAGGGCTTTAGCAAATTGCCTTGGACATAGTAGATGGCAAATAAAAATTTGTTTCAGACTGATGTTACACAGCCAGTACTTGCAGTTCTGTTATTTCAGTTGTGTCTGATTGTGACACAAGGATAATTGTTAGCAATTTACTTCTTCCTTCTCTTGCTCATTATATAGAAGATGAAACTGAGGCAAATAGGATTAAATGTCTTGCCCAGGGTCACAGACCTAATAAGTATCTGGAGTCAGACTTGATCACAGGACTTCCTGACTCTAGGCCCAGGGCTCTATCCACTGTGTCACCCAGTTCCCCCATTTGATCAGTGAATACTCATCACTGAATGCAGAATTGACTGAACCTTAATAGGAGTAATTCCAAATTAGGCACCTAGCTGTCCTCTAGGATACCCAGATTCTTAAGGTATAACCTGGCAGCCTTTGCATGAGAGTATGAAGAACTGAGGGTCATCAACACAATGTAGAACACCAGAAATCGATTAACGTATCAGAGAAACTTCTAAACCTGGAGCTATTTTTATAAGAGCAAAGATTAAGGGCTAAGAGAGATCCATCTAGTTCAGCCATCTCATTTTACAGATAAGGAAACTGAGGTAGAAGTGAAATGACTTGCTCAGGGTTACCTAGCTAAGGCATGTGTGAGATACAATCTGAACCCAGGTCTTCTTGACCCAAAGAATAGCACTCAATCCACCAAAGCAGACTACTTCTTATTTCCCACTAGTCTTATAAAATATGAGATGAACTTCATATGGAAATTGAGTCACCAAAAATAATACAACCATAAACCATAACAGTACCCAGCAGCTTTAGATCAATGATCTTAAGCAAAGTAGAGAAATGTAGAACTTTAACTCAACCATCATTCATACTTGAAAAAAATGAAACTATATCACAGAACAAATTAAAAAGTGAATGATTTAATATTGTAATTAGGAGTGAAAAATCATAAAATTTAGTCATTATTTAAGGAAACATATGTTTAATGTATTAACTGCAGCTATTAAAGCTGTGCCATGTTATTTTGTCATGTTATATAATAAGCCTGTTGGTTTTTTTTTTCCTAAGGTACAAGCTACTTCCTGAAAATGAGTTATAAACTTTCATAAGAAGTATTCTTTTAGGTCACTATTTATTGCAAGTTACTTTATATATCACCTCATACACTCTTCCTCTTCTCACAGTGCTATGATTAGAATTCTTCCCTTACAAACACATAAAAGAGTGGGGCAGCTAGGTGGCACAGTGGATAAAGCACTGGCCCTGGAGTCAGGAGTACCTGGGTTCAAATCCGGTCTCAGACACTTAATAATTACCTAGCTGTGTGGCCTTGGGCAAGCCACTTAACCCCATTGCCTTGCAAAAACCAAATCAAAAAAAAACCACACACACACATGAAAGAGATAATGAAAGCTACCCCAGACACCATCCCTCCATGAAACTTATCCTTTTACCCCCAGGCTTTCACTTTTCACTGATATATTCAACTGTCCCTCACTCTTCATGACTCCCTTTCGGTTTTGGAGGGTAAAGATACTGTTAGCAGTCTGCCATTTCCTTTTCTAGTTCATTTTACATCTAAGGAAACTGAGGCAAGCAGGGTTAAGTGATTGCCCAGTATCACACAGCTACTAGGTGTCTGGGACTGGATTTGAGCTCAGGAAAAGGAAACTTCCTGATTGCAGGATCAGCACTCTTTCCACTGCACCACCTAGTTACCCCTCACTAATTTATAAACCTTTCTTAATTGCATAATGCCAGGTACAAACAGCTCTTAAAACTTCTTGGTTCCTCTCCCTGGTTGACCTGTGGGATTGATGGATCTCCCTTAAGCTATCCCTGATATTGCTTAAAAAAACTGATCTCTTTTTTCTGAGACGGCCACCATAACTACATGTTGCCTCTGCCATCTTTCTCCTATTTTCTTTCCACACTTTTGCCATCAGAAACTCCAGACAACAAAGGGATATTTCTAGGATTAATTTTCAAGGGAAAAGAAATTCACAAATTAAAGCACAAGATAGAGGACTTATTAAATAAAATATTCCAACACAACCTTAATTTCTAAACTACTCTATAGATTCCCTGGTCTACTCTGGCCCATTATTCATTGCATACTTCTAGTCAAGAATTTTCAGATTCCCTCGAAGAGAACAGAACCTTGTAGGAGAGAATGTCCCCATAACTGGCAAACTTTTATCTTTGTGGAATGGGAGGCTTACTCTAAACCTCCTGATTACAAAGAGGATTTGGGGTGCTTTATCCAAGGGGCATCTAGACCTGTCGTTTCTTTGGCACAGGAAACTCACAGTTGGACAAATCCTCCTACCAATGCAAATGAGTCTTAGAGTCTTGGAGAATTATCCAGAGCACTAAAAATTTGAGTTACTCAGTGTTACACAGTGGATATATCAAAGGCAGAACTTCATTCCTAACTCCAAGGTGCTATGCACCAATTCACATGCTTATTTTTAATCACCTAACTAAATATGAACTTCTCTCTCCAATCTCAATCCCCAGCCCAAGATATTGGTGAGGAGGAAAGGTTGGTTAAAAATTTTTTAAAAATTCACATAAATTTAGCCTTTTCTTACCAAATCAAAAATAGAATATCACACTAACTCTGAAAGTACACAAATCAATCACAGCTATCACTTACAACCTGTGATGCTCTAACTCAATTAAAAAATAGCAATTGGTGGGGGGGGTGTATGTATGTGTGTGTGTGTATAAAGAGCAGAATATCAAGGTGCTGTCCCTTGAGGAAAATTATTTAATGTCGGTAATGGAGTCCTATCTCTATATCTACCATTTAAGACTAGATTAGCTAAATTCTATGAGGCTCATTAACAGAGAATTGACAACCCAGATGCAAATAGATGGATAGGTGATAGATAGATAGATAGATAGATAGATAGATAGATAGATAGATAGATGATAGATCAATAGATGGCAGATAGATGATATGCATGTGTATAAGCATCTACATGCATATATTTACATATATGCATATAATAATATTTGTCCTTAAGTTTTGAAGAAGACCATGACATCAGGGATATGATGTATGACTAGCAAGTGAATTGGATTTGAGAGAGGTGGAGCTGTGCTAAGTCACCAGCCTCACTTTCTTCTCCAGTGTCATCTGGGTCCAGTGACCAGATATGAATCAGGACAACTGAGATGGCCCTGGATGCAAGGTAGTCAGGGTTAAGTGACTTGACCAAGGTCACACTGCTAGTAAGAGTCAAGTGCCTGTGGCCAGATTTGAACTCCTGTCGTCCTGACTCCAAGGCCAGTGCTCCTTTGCACGTGTGTGTGTGTGTGTGTGTGTGTGTGTTATATAATATATATGCATATAAATGAAGTATATGTGTAGTATATATGAATAGATATAGACACATGGATGTGTGTGCATATGCACATGTAAACCTATATGGAATTACATGTATGCATATATATTTGTATACACATAGATATATCAGCACACATGTATACATCTATGCATACACACACACACACACACACACACACACACACATATAATTCAACCATAGAAATGAAAACATTCACCAAGGTACAGGAGTGTTATAATTTGATTTGGAAAGAGTGACTAATGAAGTCAGCATCTTTGAAATACTGAAGCAATGAAATGTGAGAATGATAGGATCCACAGCCTCAAACCAGATGACTTTATTCAATCTCTGTCAGAAACCAGAGTGATTCAGGAGCTTTCTGAACTTGCCTAGATTTCTTCTGAACCTGGGAGAATTGAAGGAAGCCAGAGTTTCTATAGCCTCCCCAGAGAATTCTCAGATGGTTAAAGATGCCTGTACCCTGGGGAAGTCTAGTAACTTGTCCTCAGGAAGGCCTTTCTGCTCTAGTTGTGTTGTGTCCACTTCATCAGTAAAGTCTTAGCTTTGCAAAGGTTTCTTGGTGGAAACTGGAAGCCTGGGGAGACCATCCATGTGAGCAAATTGTACATTAAATTGGAAAAAGATTTCAATTGCTATTGGCATCTCCTGAGTTTTAGACTCAGTTCTCGAAAAGCAGACCTTTCCAGTTTCAGATCCTTGTTTTCTCTTCTATGAAATAAGAGTTGAACTTGTGGACACCTGGAAAATCACTAACTTCCCTCACCTCAGTTTCCTCAAAGATAAAATGAGAGGATTGGCCTATATTGGGGTATTATTCTAGATTCCTTTCAGATCTTCACCTATGACCACTCTAACTGGGTAAGCAATGAGGTCCCTTTCAGCTCTCACATTCTGCATATATTGGGGTTTTCATAAAAATGATGGCAGTAGAATCCACTCTTTCAAAGCTACATACTTGGTATATCTACAGGTATACAAGTGACAAGAGTATCTGTATAACCAATTAACTATCTAAATAGAAGTCTTGAGAAAAGAAGGAAAATATATATTATAATGATAAACCTTTTAAAGGAAAAAAAGTATTCATTGTCAAAGCATTTATCATTCTCCATTTGTCAATGAATTCAATTATTCATGTGACCATGTATGTCTTTTATTTATTTAGTAGTAAAAAAATTTACTTTTTGTGAAAATATGTGATTTTCCCCTCACTGTTTGGAAAAGGAGGTATAAGATAAGGATATAAGGCCATGTTTCTTTTTTCTCCCTTCTGAGAAATCAATCCAATCCTTCTTTCTCACTCTATCTTAATTTTATTCCTATTTCTCTGTGTAGAGAATTTAAACATTCCTAAGACACTCACTGACTTGGGTCCAGAGTTAAAATGGCATAACCTGGTTTAGGAGAGTCCCTAGTGGATAGTTAAAAGGGGTAACTAGGTGGCACAATGGATAGAGCACTGACCTTGGAGTCAGAAGGACAAGAGTTTGAATCCAGCCTCAGACAACTGACATGAACTAGCTGTGTGACTCTGCGCATGTCACTTAACCTGATAACCTCACATCTAGAGCCATTTCCAGTCATCATGATTCATATGGATGGATTAAGGAATCCAGATTCAGCTAGATTAAAATGACTCTGGAGGAGAAAGTGAGGCTGGTGACTTAGCACAGCATCCCCTCACTCAGATCCAATTCACATGCTTGTCAAGGCTTCACCTTCTTTGAGAATGAATGACAAGTATTATGGGTTAAGGTTCAGAGTTCTTCCAATCCCTTGAAGCATTAGATAGGTAAAATAGAGTCTAGCAAAGAGTTCCTTCATTGTGTGTCTTGGGTGTTTATCTTGTTGATTGGAAATAGACCTCTTATTATAATATCTCCAGTATCTGTGATAATCCTACCAAGTTGTAAATAAATGACTTGCCCATGTTCGCATTACTCTTGCCAATGGTCACATTTGAACTCAAGTCTTCCTGACTCCAAATCCAGTATTCTATCGATTACACCATGTTATCTGCTTATATTTTCCTCTGAATAAGGTTTCTTCCCAATGATTTCTGCTCATGTATAGGTTGGACTAAATGACCTATTTACATGCTTTACAAATAGTATTTCTCTAGTCTTTATAAAGTCGCATCTATGTTTTATGACTTAGATTCATTTCAGTGACTATCAAAATGGAGAACTGGGGTAGTAAGTAGCCTCAACTTTCTGCTAATATCAGAAGGGGCACTTGGCATAGGAAATAGAAGTGGAAAGTCTCCTAGAAATCCCTAACGTAACAATAACACATGCAACCCTGGAGGATTAACCAACCCTCGGTTTTAAAGTTTGAAAAACTCAGTAGCAAAATGGTAAAGAGCTATCTCTGAGTCCAATCAGTGACATGACTCCTAAAGAAAGTATCTAATTAACTGTGACTGTCCCACAGTTCTTCCTTGCTTCATGATAGCTAAAAGGATTTGTGCCTTGATAATTGTTTAAAGGCATCCTCATTCAGATGAGAGATCTGAAAGCTCATGTTTATGTGGTCCATCTAGCTTAGTTACTCCTGATGTTAACAGGAGACTGCCTCTCCTGTAAACCTCCATGTGCCAGTCTTCTCTACTAATTAGAACAGTTGCCATGACAGTAAACTATTTCAACCTGCTTATCACGCACATCAGAAAAAGTGGGTTATTCTACTGCCTAGATGAGGTGAAAACTCTGAGAGTTTTGCAAGAGCCAAAGAAAATGTCAAAGCAGTCACTTTCTAGAGAGAGTGGCTCAAAACCTGAAGTCATTGTTCGATCTCTATTTCTAGATGAGACAGAAACATGTACAACACATAAAGGAAAAGAAACCTAAAATATCTAATGTTGTTATAAAGGACAGCCGAAAGCAATTTGTCAGTGTTTCTTTCTCATCTGTATGGCTTCTGTAGTATGGCAGTCAAATGCCATTGTCTCATTTGCTTTCCTATTGCAAAAGCTATGATTCAACTAGAGAGTTATGTTGCAATGTCTAGATTCAGATATGATTGTATGACCACTGTGTACTGGCTTCTTTTAACTCTCAACTGAAATCCTACTTCCTACAATAAGCCTTCCCTGACCCCTTTTAATTCTGGGCCTTCCTTCTATTAATTGCTTCCTATTTATCCTGTACATAGATGACTTTTGTATATATGTGTTTGCCTCTTGTCTCTCCCGATAAACTGTAAGCTCCTTGAGGACGGGGACTGGCTTTTGCCTCTTTTTGTATCTCAGTACTTACATAGGAGTTGAAAAATAATGGGCACTTAATAAATGTTTAATGAGTTAAAACTGAATTGTGTTATGTATGTTGTTTTACTGTGAACCTTTTTATTGGATGGGTGCCATGAGATGCAAAGGGACCTTAGAAGTCATCCAATTCCACCTTGTCTTTTGATTAATTGATGTTTGTCCTTTGTTTTCAAAGGACATCAGGTGATACCATTTGAATTGGATTTAAGTGAGGGGATGCTGTGCTAAATCACCACTCTCAATTTTTCCTCCAGAGTCATCTGGATTCAATGGCTAGATATGAATCAGGATGACTGGAGATGACCATGGATATAAGTCAATTAGGGTTAAGTGACTTGCCCAAGGTCACACAGTTAAGTGGCAAGTGTCTGAGGCCATATTTGAACTTAGATCCTCCTAACACCACATAATCTTTTAACAGATGAGGAAACAAAGGACCTGAGAAGTAAAATTACTTGACCAAGATAACACCAATGGTGGAGCTGGGATTAGAACCAGGTCTACTAAATGAAGTAGATCAGAAGTTAGTAACTCTTGGGGAAAAAATCCAATTTGGGTTATGTGGGAGTGGAAGAGTTTCTTCTTCCTGCCCCTGCTCCAGTTTCCTCATTCACCCATCAATTTTCCCAACCCTTTCCCCACCATGGGATTTACAGTGCAAGTACTTTTCTACCACACAGACCAGATCCTTCTTCGCTGGGTAGGGATATTGTCCCCTGTACAATTAAAAAGGAACAATCAGAATAAATGATGGTTTTTCCTTTTCAGAAAGAGGGTCAGAGGTATTGTCTCTTTGTAAATTAGGAAACTAACCTATAGAAAGGCTTTCCTGGTTGACTCAAGGCTATTCAACATACCAGTCAAGGACTCCAACATAATATCCAGATAGCCTTCCTCTGGGCCAGTGTTTTAGCCAATTGACCACATTTGCTGTAACTATTTGCCCTCATTTGTCTTTTCTCAGTTCTGTACTGATTGTCTGCCTGACAAAAAGTCTACAAAAGCAGAAAGCCAAAATATCCTTATGTGGGCATAGCTGTCTCTTCGTGGTAGAGCCAACTTGGATCTTCTCCATTGGCAGGAATGTCCCAGAAGCAGCAAGTTTCAGTTCAGTCTCTTAAAAACTCTGTATTAAAAATAAACATTAGAATTTTCCAGGGTTTAAGAAATAATAAAGAGAAGAAATAAGGAGAAGAATATCACCTTCTTACTAGAATTAAACTTGAAAAGGCCCAGGATGTTCAAATGAATCATATACTGATAAATTTCTAATTGCCTAATGCATTCCAGTTTATGTCAGTTCCTTTCCCAGATCTTTTCACTTTCAAACTCTGCATAGACCTTCTCTTCCCCTATTCTTCCCATCTCCATGATCTTTGCTTTGTCTTCCTGGACCCTAGTATTGCTTGAAGAACTCTTATTCTGAATTCTAGTGACCAAGATCTGTATAGGTGACCAAGGTACAGTATAGGTGGCTAAAATAAATTCCTAGAGTTCTGTACTTGGTAAAAAATTAAATAAAATTAAAATGCCAGGACCCAAATTCCAAGTCCAATAATAAAAAATCCTTGAGTGAGCTAGGCAGATTCCAGAGTCAATTCAAAAAGTGCTAGTAAGCAAAATTGTATTACTTTTATTTAATACTACTTACCTAGATCAAATAGGACTAAAATCTTAGGCCATTTCTGGAAAGTTTTTATTGGTTATGCCTAATCTGATTAAGAAAATATAATCCAGGGGCAGCTAGGTACACAGTGGATAGAGCACCGGCCCTGGAGTCAGGAGTACCTGAGTTCAAATTCCACCTCAGACACTTAATAATTACCTAGCTGTGTGGCCTTCGGCAAGCCACTTAACCCCATTTGCCTCGCAAAAACTAAAAAATAGAAAGAAAGAAAGAAAGAAAGAAAGAAAGAAAGAAAGAAAGAAAGAAAGAAAGAAAGAAAGAAAGAAAGAAAGAAAGAAAGAAAGAAAGAAAGAAAGAAAGAAAAAAAGAAAGAAAGAAAGAAAGAAAGAAAGAAAGAAAGAAAGAAAGAAAGAAAGAAAGAAAGAGAAAGAAAGAAAATGTAATTCAGATCCTTATCTTCCTCTTGTAGAAATATAATGGTGATCTAGGAAAATTGTAAAACTCAAATAATAGCTTTAATAAAAATTTTTAAAAAAAGTCATTCCCCAATTGACAAATGGTCACAGGACATGCAAAGACAATTTACAGATGAGATCAAAGCAATCCATAGTCATATTAAAAATTGCTCTAAATCATTAATTATTAGAGAAATACAAATTAAAGCTTCTCTGAGTTACCGCCTCACACTTCTCAGACTGGCCAATATGACCAGAAAGGACAACAATTGTTGTTGGAAGGGTTGTGGGAAATCTGGGACACTATTACATTGTTGGTGGAGCTGTGAACTCATCCAACCTTTCTGGAGAGAAATTTGGAACTAAGCCCAAAAGGCAACAAAAATGTGCATACCCTTTGACCTAGCAATACCACTACTGGGTCTATACCCTGAAGAGATGATGAAAAAGAGTACAAACATGACTTGGTCAAAAATATTCATAGCAGCCCTGTTTGTGGTGGCAAAGAATTGGAAATCAAGTAAATGTCCTTCAATTGGGGAATGGCTTAGCAAACTGTGGTATATGTATGTCATGGAACACTATTGTTCTATTAGAAACCAGGAGGGTTGGGAATTCAGGGAAGCCTGGAGGGATCTGCATGAACTGATACAGAGTGAGATGAGCAGAACCAGAAAAGCACTGCACACCCTAACAGCAGCATGGGGGCAATGATCAACCTCGATGGACTTGCTCATTCCATCAGTGCAACAATCAGGGACAATTTGAGGCTGTCTGCAATGAATAATAACATCTGTATCCAGAGAAAGAACTGTGGAGTTTGAACAAAGACCAAGGACTATTACCTTTAATTTAAAGAAAAAAAACTGATATCTTGTCTGATCTTGCGATCTCTTATACTTTATGTTTCTTCCTTATGATATGATTTCTCTCTCATCACATTCAATTTGGATCAATGTAAACCATGGAAACAATGTAAAGACTGACACATTGCCTTCTGTGGGGAATGGGGGCGGGGTGGGGGGAGGGAAGTAAGATCAGGGGGGAAAATTATAAAACTCACAATAAATAAAATCTTAAAAAAAAGAAATTATCTGGTTTAACCCTCTGCTTTATTGGAGAATTATTCTGTGAAGCTAACAGCAAGGAAGTTAAGTGACTCCTCCAGAGTTGTGTAGTTGGCAGGCAAATCCAGAACTCAGATACCCTTGTCCTAGCCTAACATGATCAAATGAAAATAGCATTGGAATTTAGATTCAGAAGACCTAGATTAATCTTGAACAAGTCATTTAGCCTCTCTGTGCCTCAGTTTCGATCTCTGTGAAATATATTAAACTATTTACCTCACAGGACTGTGATTTTTTTTTTAAATGTGTTTTATAGCCCTTTTTTCCCATTATTCCATGGGACTCCCATGGAATTTCTGGTGACCACTTTGCTACTTTAAACTCAAGGAAACAATATTAATCTGGCTTCACTGAAGTATCTCTGGCTAGTTACTTCATGAGTTTTGGATCTGATAAATAATAGCATTACTTCTTACATTGCCAGGGAACAAATTAACCCAGAGAGATTGGCAAAACGATTTGGGATTAAGCTGCAGGAGACAGGCTAAAGAATGGTCAGGGAAGTAAGTCTCATATTCTCTAACTTTTCTTGCCAAGGGGAAATGCTAACCTGTTCTTTTCCAGTATCTTCAAAAAGCACTTGAAGATCTTTCCCAAGATAAATGAGAATGGAGTAAGCATAAGGCCTTAAGGAAAAGATTCTTTCTAGAGCATTGATTAAGCACTTGGATCTGATACATGACACCTGCTCAAAACTCAGAGAATGATCACAGACTTTGCTGAGGAAGAAAAGACAAGAATTATGACTGCACACAAGCTCATGCTTCAGCAAGTCAATGTTTTTAAATCAATGAAAAACAACCCAGTGATTGTGTTTGCTTCAGAAAGAAGGCAATGTAAGATGACAGACAGTATTTCAAGCTGTTCAGATTACTGATGGCAGAATGGCAAGATATATATCCATTAAACCAAGGAGTTCTTTCTAAGGATGTTGGTCAACAGAGAAAAACAGTGTTTTGTTGAGGCCAAAAGAAGAAGGCATTTCTGATCTACCAGTACTGGAACCCCTGATCTACTCAACTAGAAGAATCCTTAAATCTCAATTTCTTAAGTAGAGTGCAAGTTCCTTGAGGTTCTTTCATTTGTGTCCAGAAATTTCTATTTGATGCTTGTATTAAAAAATGTCCAAGATGCAATAACCAAATTACCTTTATCCTTCTGACAAAAGACACTGATTGTATATTGGTTGTATATATTTTTAAATGCTGGAGTAGTTTGCCATTTCCTTCTCCAGGTTATTTTCACAAATGAAGAAAGTAAGACAAAGAGAGTTCGTTGACGTGCCCAAAGTCACACAGTCAGTAAGTTTCTAAGACCAGATTCGAACTCAGGAAGATAAGTTCTCCTGACTTCAGGCACTGCAGTTCTGTATTGAGGTCTCACCTTTTCTGATGTACATGGGTGATCAAATTAGCCTGGCTAATATGTGCTAAATATAATGACATCTTTTACTAGTTAGACATTAGTAGGACATTCCTGGGAAGAGCTTAAAAAAAAAACCAAGGGTCTATGGAAAAAAATTGGCAAGTATCAACTCTTTAGAATTGAAGGAACCCATCAAGATGATCTAATGTGATCTTCTTACTCCCTCTCATGTGATAAATTAGGAAACTGAGATTCAGAAAGTTTAAACAATTTACCCAAGGTTACCCACATAGTTAGTGGCAAAGATAAGGTTTTAATTCTAGCCCTCTAGTTCAGAATCCAGTGCTCTTCTCACAGATTCAGGTGGGGCTTGTGACTCTATTCTATTCAACACTTATAAATAAGCAAAAAAAAAAAAAAAATAGAAATCCAGGCACAAAAGGGTGTATTTCTATCCCCACTATTTCACACAGCATCAGAGGAGCATGTAAGTATCTGAATGGCTTGAGGCCCCCTTGATGTGAGTGAGTTCTCTTTTCTGATCCTCCTTGATGTTCTTGAGAGGGCTGGCCTAATGGCCCATTTCCCTAGAAAATCGACAAGCCACTATATCATAGGATTTCCAGCTGCTTACTATCTGATATATGTTCCTTTCATGCAAAGATTTTGTGTCTAGAAATGAAGGCAAAAGACTATAATGAGGTCATTATAGAAGGATCGCCATTACAATAAACTCCCCAGTCCCACCCTTCTGTCCCTAGAACATGTGTTCTTCTCGTGCCACACCACTAGCCATACTGAGACCAGCTGAGGACTCAGCAGGGGAAAAACAATCCTTCCCTCCTCTTAAACTGTCCCAACAAGTGTGAAAGAAAAAAAGATCATCACTTCGATTTTCATCAATGTCCTAGATGATGTAGTAAGAGAGGGGTATAATTTGAGGATGATTCAAAACAAACCAGGAATATAATCTTTTTAATAAAGAGAAGTTAGTAACAAAATTGAACCCTCGTTTACTTCTTGCCTGGACAATTACAGTGGCTTCCTACTTAGACTTCCTACCTCCAGACTTCCCCCCTCTCCAATCCATTCTCCATATAAATGATAAATGATTGTGTTTTATTCTAAGGCATTAGGGACTTATAAAGGTTCCTTAATTGAGGAGAAACTTGGTAAGACCCCTACATGAGAAATATCAAAAACTCTGGTTTTTAAGTCTTTCAAAATCAAGTTCTGACATATCTCTCCAAAATCATTTCACATTATTCTCTCTCACGTATTCTCCAGTCTGATCAAATTGACCAATTTGCTGTTTTACAGACATGTCATTCCTTTTCCCATCCATATAGCTTTGAAGGCTATATGGTATGTTTGGAATAGTTTCCCTCTTCATCTCTTTTCTAGCTCCTTTCAAATCTCAGTTAATGTATCTTTTCCATTTAATTCAATAAAATAAACATTTAGGTACTTAGTGCTGGGGTCTACAAAAAAAAAAAAAAAGACAATCCCTGCCCTAGAGGAGGTTATACTTTAATAAGGGAAGATAGAAAAGTGAAGGAGAGGGACCCATGGGGGGAGGGGGGAACTTGATATAGGTGCATCTTGTTTATAAAACAGGCTACAAATGCAAAATGAAGAGAGATACAAGTACAGATTTTGACTTGTATAAGGGAAGGAATTGGGATTAGTATTTAATCCTCCAACCACCCCCCATCTCCACCTTTTCTCCTCTCCCCTCCCCCTACCTCTTCACCTGCCCCCCCCCACTTCCCTACCCCAATCAGAGGGGAATATAGGCAGGAATGTCGTATTCAAAGTTAGCAGCATAAAGATGAGATTAGAAGTGATGAGTTTATCCTGGTAGGGTCATCTTGTTAAGTGGAGTTAAAAGCAGGCAGAACTACTACATAAGGGCTTTCCTAATCATTTCCCAGTGAACTGCACTCCTGTATACTTTGTCATCATTCCCTAGGAAATTCATCATCCTGCAAGATCACTTCAGTCCTGGAACTCATGCTTCATCAGTAATCCCTGTTCTTAGGATTCCTTTTTTTTTTGATAGACAATGTTGAAGATAAAGAGATCCTCCTCGATTCTCTATGTAATAAAGTTGCCCAGGACAGTCATCTCTTCCTTTCCCATCTGATTCCATTGCTCTAGATTTCATCATCATGCCTCCCTAAAGAGAACCTTTCCCCTCAGTCCCTTTTCAATTTCCTCTTGTATGTTGTCTTTATTCATTAGAATGTAAACTCCTTGAGGGGAGAAACTGTCTTTTTTTTCATTTTTTTTTATTTTCCCAGGGTTTACCTGGTCCACAATAAATAATGATTAATAAATGTCTTTTGACATTTCATTGATCCTTTCAGTTGTTCAGTATTTCCCCAAATACACTCCAAAATTGCTTTTTTAATGTTAATTTTTCTTAGATGTAAAATTGCATGTATTCAGTCAGCTTCTTGAAAGCAAGGGTCATTTAATTTTTGGTATCAGAAACTTGTGCATAGTAGTTGTTTAATAAATGCTTCTTGAATTAAATTGGATTAGATAAGTGGGGGTAAGATTTGGATAATCAATATTCTTTACTTCATAGGCAATCAGATGGAGTAGTGAAATGAGAGCTAGACCTGGAGTCAAGAAGGCCTGAGGAAGTCACATAGCTACCATCTTCCTCAGTTCTTCACCTGTAAAATGGGAATAATAATACCATCAACCTCCTAGGATTGTTGGGAGGATAAAATAAGATTTATAAAATGTTTTTCAAACTAAATGGTAAAAAGGGAAAATAGGAAAACGATTTGTATATATAAGGTGAGAGGAAAAGATGGTGTCAGTTTATGGTAGTAAAAGGAACACTGAATTTGAAGTCAGAAGTCAAGTCTAAAAAAAAGTTAATGACCCACTCAGTGTAGGATTCTTTGTTAGGTATTGGGAATGCTATTTTTTTTATATACAACCTCTTGCTTTAAAGAGCTTACAATCTACTTATTTTGGTGTTGAGGGTATTAACACACACACACACACACACACACACACACACACACACACACATATATATATATATATATAAATCAACATACATACATATATTTATATATGTGTGTACATGCACATATGTTTATATATAGATATGCATTTAAACACACATGTGTATAAGCATGTACATGCACACTACAATAAATACAACAGAAAGTAAAGGTTAGTTGAGGTGAAGATGAGATCTAAAAGAATGCTCTAAGGAAGGAAAGGGCACTTACAGGTTAGGATTGGTAGCAGGGAATCAAGGAGAATTACATATAGAGTTATTGATAATTAAAACAAGTCAAGGACTCTGAAAGGCAGAAATAATAATGATAATCGTGATGATGATAATATTTTTGTTACTCTGCACTAGATATTATGCTAAATGCTTTACAATTATTATCTCTTTCAATGCTAACAAACCTAGAAGGTAAACATTATTATAATGGTAGCTGAGGAAAATAGTAATTTAATGACTTTCCTTGGATCATATAGCTTATGTGTGTCTGAGGATGAATTTGAACTCAAGTCTGCCTGACTCCAGAACCAGCATTCTATCTATTGTTGCACCCAGTAGTGCTTCTTCAGACTTTCCTAAGCATTACACCTGGATCTCTCTATCACCACCACTGCCCCTTATTTTTGTTATAATTTTGGGTTTCTGAATGTCAATCCCATTCTAGATAGATTGTAAATTCCTTAGGAAGGGAACAAATTCAAGACTTGGAGGATATCACCTGACCCCCCCCAAAAAAAAGACAGTAACTGCACATAAAGTGTGAGCAAGCTTAATCGAATCTAAATTGGTTAGAATGTTGTAGGATGTGAAAGGAAATATAGTATATATTGCCTGGAACCCAGATTGAAGTGTTACTTAAGTGCCAGATTAAGTTTGTATTTTTTACACAAAACAAGAGGGAATGTCTGATGGTCAAATTAAGCTGCTGACGCCTTGGCCCAAATGATGCTGCATGAAGATGATTTTAGTGTTTGTATGAAGAAAGAATTGGAGAAGAGAGAGACTGGGAATAAGGATACCAATTATTATAGAAAATTGCTATAATAATTATAACAATAAATGATAATAATAATAGTTACCATTTATATAAATTTTTGCAAAGCATTTTATTTTTGCTTTCTTATTTGTACCTCATAATTTTGTGAGATAGGGGTTAGTATTATCTCCATTTTTCCAATGAGCAATCTGAGACTGAAAAGGAATAAATGATTATCAAAGGTCAGAAGCTAGTTAGTTACTAAGGCGGGATTCAAATTCAGGTTTTTTATGACTTGATGTCCATCATTCTATTCAATTTGCCACCTGATTATATTCCATTTGAGTGGTCTGAAGACCTGAAGTAGGATTGTAGCAATGGTAAGAGGAAAAGAGTTTCTACGAGGTAAAGTTGACATGACATGGAAACTAATTTTAGTAGGGCGATAGTAGAGAGAAAGGAATCCAAATGACTTGAGGGTTTCAAAACTATGGTTGGGAGGATAGCAAAGTTTTGAAGAGGAGAAAGTTTTGGGGTCTAGTTTAAGCCATATTGATTTTGAGGTGAGGTATGTGACTGGATCTCTCAAGAAGGCATAAGTAATATAGAAGCAGATCCAGGATTAGATAGATTTGGAAGTCATATGTACAGAGATGAAAACTGAACCCATGGGGAGAGATAAGATCTCCAAGAAAAAGAGTTTACAGAAAAAAGAGGAGGGACCAGGATAGAACCAAGAAAGAGGTAGTTGAAGAAAGAAGGACTATCTATACAAAGGTAGGAAAATATAGAAATTGTAGACAGGGTAGAAGAAAATGAAGAGAATTTTCAGGATCAGGAGACAATCAATAGCACCTAAAGTCATAGAAAGATCAAAAATAAGAATTAAGAAAATTCCAACATACATATAGAGAGAAATTTCAGTAGAACTTTGGGATCAAGGCAAAATTTAAATGGTTTAAGCAGAGTAAGTGGAGGGAGTAATAAAAGCAGTTACATAATTTACTTTTTCCAGAAGTTTAACAATTGAAAGGAAGTTAGATATAGACAAATACCTTGAAGAATGAAATCTTTTTTAAGATTGGGGATAGTTAAGAAAGTTTGAAAAATAGAATGATACCTCTCATTAAGAGGTGGGAATAATAATGAGGAGGACAGTACTTAAGGTACAAGTTATAAAAAGTGACACATAGCAAGAAGGGACATGTCATTCTTTGAGACCTGAAGGTTAGGAGGAAAGGATGGGTAAAAAGAGAAAGACATTTCAAGGTTATTTAGTACTTAGATGAAAAATCTCATAAAGAGCAGTCTTCTCAGTAAAGGAGAAAACATTCACTGGAGAAGATATGAAGAATGAAGTCAAAGACTTGAAAGGGAAAGTGTGGGAAAATGGGGGGTGGTAAATAAGAGAAAAATGAAAGTATTGCATTGTAGAGGTTAGGGTATGGAGATTAGATATCAAGAATTGAACTCCACCCAGTCAGCATAGTATAATGACTTTGTGGAGTATCATTCACTGGCTAGGGAGTAGGGAAGAGATAGTAGGAAGTGGAAGTGACATAGGGTTGAAAATTAGTAAGATTTACACAATAAAAGAAAAAGGAGTAATGGGAGGAAAAGGGAGTGAGGGTTCACTAACGAAAGAGTTCTTTTTCTGCAGGGAAATCTAACATTTTTGCATGTCATTTGGTGAAGTCTATGGAGCCTTTATCAGAATACTGTTTTTAAACAATTGAAAGAAATGCTAAAATTCGTTCAGAATTCAGCAAATATAAATATATAATTTTCCCCATCCAAGTTCTCTTGGAACAGTTCTCTTGAATACCATGATGATGATGATGATGATGATGATGATGATGATGATGATGATGATAACTAGCATTTGTATATGACATGAGCACTGTACTAAATGCTTTATAATTTGATTTGATCCTCACACCAGCCTTGGAAAGTAGATTCTATTATTGTTCCCATTTTAAAAATAAATTAACTAAGGCAAACTGAGATCAAGTGACTAGTCAAACTCAAACAGCTTAAAAGTGTCTGAGGCTGAATCTGAACTCAGGTATTCCTGACTCCAGACGGATTGAGTGTGCTCCACAAACCGTACCCCTTGATGCCTCACAAAAATGGAGAGGAGTATATTCCACAGTTTAAGAATCCCTACTTTAGACAGTGAAAGAAAGTGAGACAAGAACAAAGAAGAGAACAGGGGAGATTGAGGTATTCAACATTACATTGAGAACACAGTCTGTTTAGGAAGACTAATTTTCTGGAAGAGATAGAACAAATGACAGGAGAACATAAACAGAATAATTTCAGAGTTCAGACAATTTTGGGGTAATGAGTGGTATCTAAAGTTTGGCAAACTTTGTGGATAGCTGAGATATGGTGATGAGGGAGATCATGGGAATTTAAGAAATCCTGAATTTAGGGGCTTAGGTGTTTGACAGGTTATTTTAAACCCACCCCAAATATGTCAGGGTTTGGAGTAAAGAGAAATATCCTAGCTCAGATCTTAAACTTATTAACAATTGAGAGAGAATGACCTGGAGGTCAGCAGATGACAGTAATGAGCATTTGAAAAGAGTGATATAAAGCAATGTAACAAAGTTACTAAGTGTTAACAGCAGAAAAACCTGGAATTGGTAGTGTAGGTCAAGGAAAAGGCTGATTCCTCTTTTTGGCCCTTTATATCCTAATGCAAGGGAAAGCCAGGCTTGGATAGGGGTGGCAAACAATGAGTTATGTCTCCAAGAGAAAGCCAAGTCCTGACTTGGCTCCTTTTCCATGGGATCTTGGACTACTCACTCCCCTGCTCTGGGTACCAGTTTCTTCTTTTGTGAAATGAAGGAATTAAATCATATGATCCATTCCAGCCCTAAACCTATGATCTTAAGATCTGAAGTCAAAGTGAAACATAAATTGCAACATCATAGGACTGCTTTGGGGGAAAAAATGATGTTGCTTTGCCTAAAACAGACTCAAATCTTTCCATTGTATTCAATTCAATCAGGTCTTTAAACCAATACAGCAACAACAAATATATTACTGAGTGCAGAACATCACAGAATTGGAAGATATACAAGTTTTAGATGAGGTATAATTTCTACCTCAAAAGTGCTTATACTGAGGAGGGGTGGTGGGGATCGGGAAATAAGATACCCCCCAAAATAATAACTATATTAATATTACAATTCTTTCACTGCCTAAACTAGGGATTCTTGATATTACGAATAGTTACAAAACAAAGAGGGTTTAGAAGAGATTCATTAAGAAAAGTAAAATTTTAGAAATTAGGCTGAGATAATCTTGTTGTTAAGCAATGCAGATGACAATGCTTCAAATATTGACTGAGGTTGAAAAAGGGATTCTCCCCACCCAAACAAAATCCTTTACTAACTTCTCCCTCAGATTGTTGAAAACTTAAATTCCTTAGAGATTTTAAAAATTTTATGTAATAAATATACTTTTGGATGTGACACTCAGTCCCAAGCTCCCCAAAGATTTGTCATTATATGAACCTTGTCAGATCCTGGGTACCTAATCTTAAGAGAGTCAATTACTCCTTTTGTCTTGTTGCCTCCACCCTAGAGTTTTTCTCTAAGAAAGTCTTAAAATAAAATCTAGGCATAGCTTTTGCCTCAATTTCTACAAATGAAGAAAACTGGGAAGAGAGAATTTAGGAAGAAAAATAAAGACCTCTTTTAAGTATATTGAATTGCAGCTAACTATGATTTATCTAGCTCAAAATATTCCAAAGCAGTTAGTGATGTGAAATTTAAATTTAGGAAAGAGACTGAGGTGTAGTAACCCACAATTAATAGGCATGACCTGGATGAAGATCTAGCAAAGGAAAATGAGAAGTTATCAACTTGCCAAACTTTTGTCTTAACTGCATAAGGAACTTTTTCATGTTTCCTCCATTTATATGTTTTGAATGATATTTGAGTTCCATTTTTCTCTGAGAAAGGTTAAAAGGAGGGAAAGAGGATAATCTCATACTCATTTAGAAACAGGTCCTGAACTGGTTTTCTATTTGATTTACTTTTTAATTCAGTTACCATTATACATTTTGCTTTTTCAATATATGCTTGTTTCCTGGTCTGTTGCTGGTAGCTTTTATTGTTTTTGCTGCATTGGTCTAGAACTGTAATTTCATCATTATCAAGATGGTGGGAACTTCCTTTGCCAAAGCAGACTAGCAAATATTATATAAATTACAATTTTAGAAAGTTGTCTGTCTCATTTAGAGGTTAAGTGACTTGCCTATAGTCATCTGATCATTTTGTATTGGAAACAAGAATTAAGTCCATATCTAAACCAAATGCCTGGACAGACCCTGTTTCTATTATATCATGCTTTCTTACACTATTCTTATTAGCATGAAAAATTAATAGAGGCCCAGTTGAACTGGGAGATGGAAGGGGAAACTAAGGCAAGTAATTTAGCTATTGAGGTAACATCATTGAAAATCCTCTTCACCCGAACCCTAGTCCATGTGAATCCAAATATAGGTGGCACATGAGTTCCAACATAATAATCATCACCTACATACAGAGGATGGTAGACATCTGTTGTCTATATTCACTCAAGCCAAAACAAGAGGAAATGGATTCAAAATTCAGTATTGTGGGTTTAGATTAGATCCAGGGATAAATTTCTACACAGAAAACAGAGACGTTGGACACTGAGATAGGCTTCTTCTCAAAAAATAAAAAGAAAGAAAGAAAATCACCATCTGGAAACCTTTAGCAAGAAGCCAAATTCACATGTGTGTGGGATGATTAAGGTGTAATCTTTCCTAAAATTCGAAAAGTGGACTTGATCGTTTTAGGTCCCTTCCAGACTCTATTTCCTCCCTGAAATTTGACTCAAGAGATGCTAAAGATATTTCAAACAATTAGAAATGAAGGATGGAAACATTGTAATGACAGATAAGATTTGTCTTTGGCTGAAGTTGAATGTAGTGCAATAAAATGTTTCCAAAATGCAATCTGAGTAGAACTTTCAGGCCAACTAATTGATTTATGTCCAGTGCCAGAAGTCCACAGCATCATGTCAAAAGTACCATAGAGGGAAATGTTTTTTCAGGGTAATGAAAAGAAGTCAAGGCTCTTCTTTACAAGAACCAACAGCCTTCATGATTTCTTTTTTAATCCTAAAATATCTTTAGTCTTTTTTATACCATAATTATTTACAAATATATGATTCCCTTCCCTCATCCCAGGCCATAGGATTTTTCATTGTTGTTGTTCAGCCATGACTGACTCTTCATATTCTCATTTAGGGTTTTCTTAGTAAAGAAAATGGAGTGGTTCACCAGTTCCTTGTCTAGATCATTTTATAGATGAGGAAACAGAGGCAAAGAGTAGCAATAGCTTGTCTAGTGACACACATCCAGTAAGTGCCATGGTTCAAATTTGAACTTAGGTCTTCTTGTCTCCAGGTACAGTATTTTATCCACTGTGCTGCCTAGATTCCCAGAATTTTTTCATTATAATCAATTAATTTTAAAGCATTTAGGGACTTTTAACTATGGGCCCAGGAAATGAAACCATATCTGCCTTCAAGAAACTCATATTTTATTGGAGACAACTATATGCAAAATGAATACAAAGTAAATTGTTATCTGTAGGAGAGGAGAAATCAATATGTTTGACAATATGTGGGAAATTCTGCTCCCATGATACCCAGTCTCTCTATAGAGAAAAG
Organism: Macrotis lagotis; assembly: GCF_037893015.1. NCBI lineage: Eukaryota > Metazoa > Chordata > Mammalia > Peramelemorphia > Peramelidae > Macrotis > Macrotis lagotis. Next base: position 225,876,023 of record NC_133666.1, on the reverse strand, counting down.
GGAAGCATAACCTGCCCACTGTTAATAGTATTGGATATTCCCTCTATTTCTTTCTATGACCCCAGGTCAGCTTGTCCTGTTGCCCACTTTAATAAAATATTTAGACCTACCCTTCTCTGAAGAGGACCCATGTTTGTCAATCATCTCACTCTCTCATAATTCCTGATACCTAATCAAACTCTTATTCTCACAAAGTATATAATTACATAATTACTGAATCAAAGGACCTAAGAGGTAATCTACTTCAACTCATTCCTTCTTACAGCATCCCTGACAAGTGATCATCTAACCTACTTGGGGCCCCACTACTTCCCAAGGTTCACGTTTAGGAAATGATGGGGATGAAAACAATCTAATTAAAATACTCCACAATAAATGACTGAATGATTTAGAGGTTTAAATCTCAGTGAAAATTCAGAAAGAAAGTGCCCAATGCTACAGTCAAGGATTATTAAAAGATTATTAAAAGACTTTTGAATTTAGATCATTGATAACCCTAAATATTCTTAGGATAAATTTCAATTGGAATAACAGTCTTTTTGTTTGTTAGTTACATTGCTAATTTTCAAATTAGTTTTAATTTTTAACAGCATTTTGAAATGAGTATATTAATCATTAGGGGTTTTCTTGGCAAAGATAATGAAGTGGTTTGCCATTTTCTTCTCCAACTCATTTTACAGATGAGGAAACTGCAGCAGAGTACATGATTAGCTCAGGGGCAGCCAGTGTCTGAGGCCAGATTTGAACGCAGAAAGACAAGTTTTCCTAACTCCAGACCTGATACACTATCCATTATGCCACCCAGCTCCCATGATTCTAAGCAAGAGTCTTTCAAAATTATCTCACTCATCTACTATTAGGTCTTTTTCCCAAGGAGATCAAGGAAAAATGAAAAGAACCTCTAAGCTCTGAAATATTTATAGATTTTTTGTGGTGTCAATGAACTGGAAATTGAGGTGATGCCCAACAATTGGAAAATAAATGACTAAAGAAGTCGTGGTATATGATCCTGATGGAATACTAATAAGCTATAAGAAATGAAGAGCTGGTTAATTTTAGAAAAACATGAAAAGACTTGGATGAAATAGTAAAAAGTGAAATGAACAGATTCAAGAAATCATTGTATACAATATCAGCAATATTGTTCAAAGAATAATTGTGAATAACCAAATTATTCTGAATATTCCAAATACTCAAATCAAGTACAAAGGATGTATGAAGGAAAATATTGTCTACCTCCAAAGAAAGAAATGATAAATAGAAATATGCACAGTATGGTTTTACAAATATTTATAAATCTATATCAAATAGTAGCCTTCTCTAGTACAGGATGGGAAGGGGAAGAGTGAGTCAGTTCAGACTTTAAAATGTAACTAAAAATGAATTAAATTTAGGGGTATGCAAATTAGAAGACACTAGCCACTTCTAAAAAGTAGCTAAATCCTATTACACATTTAGTAGAACTCTTTTGCTGTTTAGTCATCTTCTTTTATACTTTGATTTGACTGGTATAGGAAATATCCACCCCCAAACCCCTATGCAGATCAGCGGTTCATTTGGAAATTCTGTGCCACAAGAGTTTTCTATGGCACCAAAGTGTCATATAACTTGCCATTGGTCTTACAGCTGGCAATGTGTTATAATCAATAGTTGAATTCGAGTCTTTCTAACTCCAAACCTGGCCATTTGTTCTCTATGGCATTTTGTCTCTCCAGGAAATTAGAGGACTTAAAATATCTGGGTACATTATGTTTGAAGATGCTGCCCATGGATTTAACTGGAAAGTATAAATGAGAGAATTCTCAGAACTACTTTGCTACTGAGCATATACTCAGCATGTATCACTCTTCTATTTCTACCCTTCTGGAACATACTTGTCAAAATACATGAATTTTTAAAAACCAGGATAAATAAGATAAATTTTTTCCTTCAGTCTTGTGTCTCTTTTCTAAGAGCCTAAATTAGCATTATACAGAATTATCAACATCATTAGGACAATATATTGGTACCATTAATGGTCCTGCTTAGGTCATTACTATTATAAAGAGGAAAATATTAATAAGAAGGTATTTTTGTTTAAGTCATGAAAAATAAATATTAATCTGAAATTTTTTTGAAAGTACATTACAGATGAAGTTAGATTTTTTTTCTTCTACTTTTAAACTTTGAATTATTTCATGGGAATGAAATTGTGGTATGAGAAAAATTAACAACAATCCCTAGCAGTTGAAACTGAATTGAAATTATTATCTTAAACAAAATTCTAAAGAGAATTGTGTAACTTTTATTAGCAGCAATCGTAAAACTTCTCTTCCTTTTCGACAAAATTTCAACTTTGGTTTCACACTGTGATTTTTAAAGGTCTTATTTGTATATTATTTCAAATTTTCATTATATATTGTGCTCCTTAGTATTCTCCCTGATTATGTTTTCACTGAACAGATGTACTACAGTTTCACTGAAGCAAATTCTATGATCCATAATTAGATGTCAATATGTTTTCTTTATGAACTAAATACATTTTTAGTTACTTGGACATTAATTAAAATCACATGCTGGATTGTTACATCCTTTCAACACATTTTTGAGGAAATATTTTTGGTTTACTTGAATGCTATAAAACACTTCATTTTAATACTGTATTAATTCTTTTCCTATATGATTCTCTTCCATAAGAGCAGATATTGTAACTAATGTATAAATATTAATTTTAGACTTGCACCCAAGAGGCCATTAATGAGATATAACCATTCACATGTATAAAAAAGTTGCATTTGATGAATTAGGAAAAATAGGATGGTTTTCTTGTTGTTGCTTTTTAAATATACTGCAATCTGTGTTTTTATTCAAATAACTCCCAGCAAAATGAATGAAATTAAGTAAGAATTTCATTCAGTAATTTAACAGTATTTAATGAAATACCTACTATGTGCAAGATTTAGAACTACAGTCAGCAAAAAAAACTCTGTTTTGTACTTCTCTAATTTGTTTATAATGCATTATTGTTTTCTGTGCTCATCTCTGATCTCCTTAGGTATAAATTCTATCAGAGCAGGACCTTCATCTTACTTAATCTTTTCATCTCTCCAAGGACCTACTACAGTGCTTTTACATGCAGTAATCCCTTAATACATGTTTGTTCAATTTAAATTTATCATGGATATTGATTTATGAATCAGAGGTTAAGTTTTCCTTTGAGCTCAGCCATTACAAAAATGTATTTTGAAATTGTAAACATGAAGTTCACTTCTCCCTTTGAATCATGTTAGAGAATAATTCCAGTTTATTAGGCACAAAGGTAAAAAAAAAAGTATTGGGTTTGTTAAAGCAGCAAACAAAAGCAGATCTCTGAGGGGACAGATACCGACTTTAAAAATACATAATTAACATTATTTATGTTGTATTATCTCTTTTTTATTTATTTTATTAAACATTGCCTATTTATATTTTAATCTGAGTTAGGCCTCACTTGGGAATTTTTTCTGCTTCAGATGCTTCAGTAAGCATGGAGTTTGACACCTCTGTCCTAGAGAATAGATAGCTATCCTCTTTAAAAAAAAATCTGCTAAATGAGGTTTTATTCTACTTTTCTGTGTTTAGTGTATGTAAAATTTGGTAAAAATTGTGTTAGTGAACAGTAAAAAGACTGGGAAATCCAAAAGCCATGAAGAAATGGAAACTGTCATCCTAGAATAAATCCTGCATTAAAATCTCAGGTCTACTGTTTTATTCTCAATGTGATCTTCCTTTCACCAGCAAGATAATGCTCTTCTTTTCACCAGATCTTTGTTTCCCTATCTTTAAAATAAGAGAATTTTAATAATGTGTTCTCTACTAATAGGGACACTGAATTTGATGTGTTGCCTGTACTCATGAGTTTAGTGTTGCAATGAGTCAGCTGAGCAGATGTCCACAATAGGTCTCTAACAAGCCCCCATTAGTGAGGAGCTATTGACTGAAGTAAAGGGTGAAGTTGGTCAAAGTTCTGTGCTAATAGGCACTGTAGTCATGCCTCTGAATGACTACTGTAGTTCACAACCTTGATGAGATGGGGGGGGGCGAACTAATCTTAAAAAAATAAAATGAAAGGATTAACTTCAAATTATCTCTGAGGGTTTTTTTCAGCTATAAATTTATAATCTTTGTTTGTATAAGCTTTCATAAGAGCTTGGACTTAGAAGGAACTTTAGAGAGAATGAAAACTGCCACAAACCCCATCCAAAGCATAGATTGCTTTTCCCCCAAGAATTTGGACCTGTGATTTTGGTGGTATAGGGGCTCTGAATGTGAAAATCCAGATTGAGTCTTGCTCGTTGTCACATAGCCAATAAGAGCCATGAAATCAATTTTTCTACTTGGTCTTGAGAAGAATTATTATATGGAGAAGAATGAATCAGAATTAAATTCTAGAGAGCTTTTCCACAGTTGAAATTATATCTTGACAGCCAAAGCATTTGCTAGAAGAAATAAAAGATGAAGAATCTACTTCTTAAAAAAATTCAGAAGTAGAACTGAAGGAAAAGTGGTTCTTGAATCCTCCACACTGGATGAAGAAAATTAGGTTCCAAGATTATAGCCACAAATAACTACACATGTTTATATAGTCCCTCTGCTTCAAAGAGAAAAGGGTCCAACTAGATGCATCAATCAAGAAGCAACTATTAATTGAGCACTATACTGGATTAGCTCATGTACCAAAAGAGTTTACTGGGATGTAGCTGCTGTGATCCTAGAGCTTCTTGGAGTCACTGGTGAGGGTTAGGTGAATCAGGTTATTACCTGCTTTCCAGGCAGGTAGTCCTGAAAAGGGCTCCACAGTCAACACAGCAGGTGCTAGTCTACCCTAAACAAACCATTCAAAAGAAAGGGAAGCTGCACAAATTTAGAGAATTCATCCCAACTGATCATATGGATTCTTGTGTCCAACTTGTGACAATGTATTCTGAGTTTGTATTGGTCAGATCAGCCACAATTGAACACACTGTAACTTGACTCTAACCTTATGATATCATTTTGATCCTCTTCGAGGATGAAGGATAGCAACAAACCAACACAGCCGTATAATGTGGAGAACTAAAACTGGGTACATTATAATGGGTTCAATATCTTTCCACTCAACATGAATTAGAATCTCAGCTCAGCCACTGACCTGCAATAAGTCAAGTTACTATGGCTACCAGTTAATTCAGCCATAAAATAACTGGAGTGAATTAGTATGAACCTGTGGCTATCTAAAGAAAAACTCACTCCTGCCTTCAACAAGTAGCCTAGCTAGAATGAACACAGTCTTGGAGGAACAAGTAAGTTTTGAGAACTATGTTTGGCAGCTAGGTAGCTCAATGGAAAAAAGCATGGGCCCTGGCAAAAGGAGGACCTGAGTTCAAATCTAGCCTCACATACTTTATAATTAGTTAGCTGTGTTACCTTGGGCAAGTCACTTAATCCCATTGCCTTGCAAAAACTGAAAAAGAAAAAACTATGTAGAAGTAAACAAGATAGGGCATCTAGGTGGCCTTGGGCAAGCCACTTAACCCCATTTGCCTTGCAAAAAAAAAAAGAAGTAAAGAGGATAATAATTTAGAGAAAAGAAGTTATCTCACATTCAAACTATTTCTATAGAAGTAGAATGGAGGTAGAAGGTAAAGGTTGAATTAAATAAAGTTCAACAATTAAAGGAAAATGAATGACTTTTTCTTTCCTATTGATTTTATTGAAAATTTTTCCTGATTTATAGTTAAATGGTTTCATTACAGATTTGTAAATAGTTATAGAATACCAAGGACTATATTTTGAACATAAACATACAAAAAAGACAAAACAAATTGTCGACAAGTTTCCAAAGTCAGTATAAAGCTATAAACTTGAGATTAATCCATATGTCAATTTTCTTCCAAGGAAATTTTTTTCCAGCTTAGATCTTTTTTTTTTGAGGCATCCTGGGTTAAGTGACTTGCCCAGGGTCACACCACTATTAAGAAGTGTCAAGAGTCTGGGGTTAAATTTAAACTCAGGTCCTTCTGACTCCAGACCAATTGCTCTATTCACCTACATACTCCACAACTAGGATCTTTCTAGTCAATTCTCAGTTTAAAACTGACAATGGATTCTGCTACCTCAAATCTGTATCATTGGAGGAAGTTTTCGAACTCAGAATCCTCTACACTGCCATTATAGGTCTTGGATTCATTAAGAAAAAGCATTCATTCTTCAGGTGGAGATGACAGCAGGTTATACTCTCTCTTAAGTCCCTTCTAATTCTAAGCTTCAATGAAATACCACATTATAAATCATAAGATCACAAATATAGAGTTGAAAGAAACCTTAGAGGCATTTTGTGCATGCATGAACTATTATCCAAAGAATTGCATTAATCTCATTCAACTCAACATATTTTTTAAACATCTATTGTACACAGAAAACTGCTCTAGGTAGTGAAAAATATTAAAAGTTTAGCTAAGGTGGGTAGCTAGATGACACAGTGGATAGGACACTGGCCCTGGAGTCAGGAGGACTTGAGTTTAAATCTGGCCTCAGACACCTAATAATTACCTAGCTGTGTGACCTTGGGCAAGTCACTTAACCCCATTGCCTTGCAAAAAAAAGTTTAGCCAAGAAAGCTGCTGTTGTGAACTTGGTCTGTCTTAGGTTTTATTTTCAGGAGTCTTATTTTCAAAACTGGAATAAAGAGACACCAATAGGTTTATTCAACTATTATAATTAACAATTTATTTTGTCAGAGCAGGACATAAATTCAACAAAGACATGAATGAGGATACCTCAAGTTGATTCCGATGAGCTAAGCTTACTTGCCAGAATTGGATACCATCTTCCATCAACCAAGTATCAGAGTTGCCCAAGGCTGTGATGTTCCTGGAACCAGGAAAGTGGACAATCAATGGATAAACCTGGTTAACCAGAAAGTGATCATAACCTGTTTTTTAGTTCCCTGATTTAATCATCTCTCAAGGATGGCCTCAAAATCTTTTAAGGAAAAACTAGCCTAAATACATGAAAAGATGGGTTGAGATATTGCCCTTACCCCAATTAACTCATGAATATTAAGAAATCTACATATTAATAGAGAAATAAAAAATGATCTATTTAGGGGATACTAGAAGTAATGTGTTGGATTGAAACACAGGGAAGAATAACACATGGTCTCTTCCATCTGAGAGCTTAGAGTATGAGAAATGCTACATGTAAAAAATGAAAGTTTATCATCTATTAGACTAAGATGAAAGAAAATATTTATGATCCAAGAAATGAACATGTGAAGCCCCAAGTGACATTAAATCAATCAGTAAGGGTCGGCGGGTGGGGGGGAAGAATCAACAGATGCTGGTGAGTTCAAGATATAAAATGCTGAGGGAGCTATTTATTCATTGGCATTAAGATATCTATTGTTTCCCGTAATGTGTTGAGATAAAAAGGCTCCCAAGGAACAGAGATGATTTTTTCCCCTTTATGATAGAAAATGGGGCAGTTGGAGTGGATAACATACAAACCTGGAGTCAGAAAGATTCATCTTACTGAATTCAAATCTAGCTTCAGATACTTGTTAGCTGTGTGACCCTGGGCAAGTCACTTAACACTGATTGCCTCATCTATAAAATGAGTTGGAAAAAAATGGTAAACAACTCCAACTATTCATGTCAAGAAAACCCCAACTCATTGAAAAATGACTGAAATAACAACAACATTGGGAGAAGGCAGGATTCTCAGAAAAGAAACATTTTTGAAGGAGATATCTGGTTAAGAAGATGATATGTCAAAGTAGCATTTGAATTCTAGGCATTGACTTAAAATACAAAAATGATGGAAGAGTAGTATAGTCAATAGAGACAGCTTTCAGGTAAGAAAATCTGGTGCTGCCTGTCAGTTGTATTAGTTGTAAGCAAGCCTAAAGTGGAAAAATGAGTTCAAGTGCAGAGAACAGAATAGTATCATATGGGGGCGGCTAGGTGGTGCAGTGGATAGGGCACTGGCCCTGAAGTCAGGAGTACCTGAGTTCAAATCCAACCTTGCCTTGGGCAAGCCACTTAACCCCATTTGCCTTGCAAAAGCCTAAAAAAAAAAAAGAATAGTATCATATATGAATAAGATATGTATTTATAAGGAAAGACATGGACCAGGAGAGGAAGCATGGTACAGAGCTATTAGGAGGTGGCAATTGAGTTAGTAATCAAAATGTATTTATCATTGAATCATATAATGATATGATGAAGATCATCTTAACAGAAAGAGAATTAAATGAATTTAGAAAAGAGATCATATATCCTATACAAAAGCTTACTAAAGTAATAGTGACAAACTTCAGGCTCCTAAATATCTGTCTGTTTTTCCTGACTCTGTTTCTTGTCTTTTCTGACTCTGTGTGTTTGTGTGTGTGTGTGTGTGTGTGTGTGTGTGTGTGTGTGTGTCTGTTTCTGTCAGTCTGTCTCTCTTTTTCTTCTCTCTCTTTCTTAGATTAGCAGATAAAGGATTTTGACTTGCTTTAATGTCAATTCATCTTTCAAAAGGAAATCAAAGATAGGAACTACAGTTTGAGTCTAAATCTGTTGTCAGTAGGAAAAAAAATTCAAACTCTAAGTCATAAAGTGGTAAGATTTCAATAACAAAGAAAATTTTTTTAATTTAGTCATTTATTTTTTAATTTTACAATTTTTGAATTAATATCACTTCCCCCCCACCCCCCAAAAACAACATTGTTTGTAAACAGGAGAGATACTTTCAACATCAATAAAAAATTACCAAGTCTGATGACAGGATTATTCCACATTCACAAAAAATCAAAGAAGAGAATGTAATAGAAAGTAGGATCCGAAGGTACAAACATCAAACCATACATTGTCTGGCAAAGTTGAACCTAAAAAGCAATGAAAAAATTTAAACTTTCAGCCAAGCAGAAGAATTTGAGATATACTTAGGAAAAATAATTTTAAAGCCATGCCTGTTTATAGGCCATAAGGAAAAATAGAAGGAACATAAGCAATAGATATGAACCAAATAGAAATTCAGTAATGATATTCTGAATAATTAGTGGACCAAAACAAATTATAGGAAAAGTTAATTACAATATATACTATATGAAAGAAATTTATGCAAATAAACAACATATCAAAAATTTTTGATACAACTCAAGTTCTCAGAAGAAAAACTTTATCTCTGAAAGTGTATATTAACAAAATAATTTAAAACAAATAGTAATTTTTAAAACTAGAAAATAAATCAAAATAACCAAAAAAGGATAAATATTGAAAATTAGGAAAATATTTATATATGTACTTGCTTAAAATCTCTCTATATATACATATATACATGTAAATATTGGAAAATATACTTTGCAAGAAAGGATGAATAACAAATAATTGTAGAAATATTCATTTTTCATAACTTGACCATATCATTAGAATAAAAATTACAGTAGAACCAAAATTCATTTTAAGATCTGTTACTATTTTAATTAAAATAACAAAAAGGTACTTCATAGAACTAGAAAAAAATAGCAACACAATTCATTTTAAGGTTAAAAAACCCTCAAGTAAAATTGAGGAAAAAAATTAGGAATAATAGGAGAATTTCACTTTTATATCTGAAGTTATATGAAAATTAAAAACCATCAACATTATTTTTATGCTAGTTAATACAATCAAAAACTCTCGCAATGAATGTGATCAAAAATATTTCTTAGTAGTTTTCAAAAGAATTGCAAACTATTAACAAATTATGAAAATTTCTTCAAACTACCAATGAGATGACAAACATAAATTCTGATTTCACTCTTCACCTAACAACTTGACAAAGATGTCAAAAAGCAGCTATAGACTAAAGGTGAAGGTGTTGCAGAAATTCAGGGACAGTTCAGGGAACTATGAATTAATTAGTCTACCCATTCTTAAAAAAAAGAAGAAATAACTAGAGTTTAGGATTGGGAGGATAGTAAGGGAAGATGGTTTTTCTGGAAAGACAGCTATGAAAAGAGAGAAATGACAAAAAATTTGAGGGCTGCATGGGAAAAGTGATTTTTTTAAAGAAAATATTGTAAAAAAAATTAGAGAAAGGAGTAGTTTATTAAAGAAACAAGATCTCAGAGTAAGTATAGTGGAATCAAGAGCATTAGCAGAGGGTTTGGTCTTGTACAGGGAAAGGACTAGACTAAAAAGACTAGAGCTAAATGGCAAAGAATAGTTGATATACTTAAAAGGAATTGAGTTATAAAATTGGAAAGAAGGAAGAGCTCACATAACAGATGGCCTCAATCTTCTTAGCAAAATATGAGGTGAAGTCCTTTTGTTGAGAAATTTAATGATGTTAAATTTAATCTTTATGAAAGTTGTGTGCTTAGTTTCAGAAGATTAGTTCTGCAAGTAAAAGATGAGGGAGTTCTAGATAAAAATCTCACCTATTATTTAGTAATTATATAACCACAGGCAAGTATCCTAACCTGAATAAGTTGCAGGTTATATTTTTATTCAATCTTAGAGACCATTTTTACATACCAAGAAAATCACAAATCTTTTGTGGTGGTCTCATGACTACAACACTATTTATGTCCTAGGCAAGTCATACCTAATATGTTATGTTCAATTTAGGACATCACATTTTTAACATATATATATGCATATATATATATATATATATATATATACAACAATCTAAATAGCATCTAAAAAGGAGAATGGGGATGATGAGGAAACTAGAGATCAAGTCACAAATATATTAGTTTAAGAGCTAGAAGTGATTAGCCTGGAAAGAGAAGTTTTCAGGGTAACAAGCAAGCCCTTCTGAAGGGACTTCCATATTTGCCATGACTGACTGAAACAATTTTAGTCTTCTCACTGTAGTTATTTCTTTAAATCATTTACAATTATAGAAGAAATGGTAATAGAGTCTCTCTCTCTCTCTCTCTCTCTATATATATATATATATATATATATATATATATGTGTGTGTGTGTGTGTGTGTGTGTATACACACATTTCCCAATAAATGCTTCTTTTCCCCCATTCTTTTTCTTAATACCAAACCTGTTATTTCACTATGATTGGAACATTCCAAAAAGTAACTTCCTCTTCCAATTCAAGTTAGTCATTGTTTTTAAACTTATTAAGTTCCCTGGCTCATGGAGATGTTAAATGATTTACCAAAAGTAACACAGTTAGTATGTGCCAGAATTAGGACTCGAATACAGATCTTCCTCCAGAGGACAATGTTTGACCCATTATATCACATTGCATCTTAGTCTTTTGTAATGTAAAAAGGGAAAACAATTCTTTGGTTTTACATTTCGGCAATGCTTCCTTCTTTACTCTTTGTACCACTGCCCTTGTTAATACATTTATCATCTCATAACCTAAATCACTACAACAAAATTTTACTTGGGTCTCCCTTACTCTATAACCTAGGATCCTATAGAAGGGTAACAAGGTATAGTGGAGAGAATTTTGGTTTGGGAGTTAAACTAAATTCAAATACTATCGCTATCATTTATAACCAGGGTCACTTTGGTAAGTCAATTTCTCTGGGTCTTAGTTATCTCACCTATAAAAATAAGGGGTTTGTATTAAATGAGCTATGAGATCCCTTCTGGCTCTAAATTTGTAGTTCTATGATCCTATGACGTTGAGGTCCTCCCATGAAATTAGTTAGAGGTCTAGCAAGTTAGTCAGGCACCGACCTGAACTAGATTGATGAGCAGATTGGGGGTTGGGAAAAATAAGTCACATTAACATTGGCTCCCTAGAAAGACAATTGATTTAAAATGCCATGGAGGCAGCAGGTAAAGGGGTAGTGAGAAGGTAGTTTTCATATTGTGTAATGAGTATTCATGAGAGGTAATATTCATATTGGAATTCAAATATTAGGATTCTGGTATATGAGCATCATTTTTATTCATTTTGCTCATTTCTAGGGTTCTTGAAATATTTTAGAGATATGCATTATTAATCAGAATCCCCTATGAGAAAAAAGAAAAGTATCTAGGAAGACTGTCTGCACTTCAGAGTGAATTACTCAGAAATTTGTACTTGAATCAGTTTCCTTGGCTATGAAAAAGGATAGGAAATGGACCTTTGTGCTACCCTGTGAATCACTGTCAAGAATCATCAGACCTTGTCAAAGTTCCGGGGGGAGGGGGCACAAAATTTTCATTGGTCCACCCCAGGTTCACTGATAATACCTCCACCCTTTCCTTGCTAACTTCTCCTCCAGCAGCTCTTGATAGCCTAGAACAAAGGAACTTGCCTGCAAAAAAATCACTGAGTTTTCCCTGAAACAAAGGTTTCCATAATAAACTAAAAACAATATTTTTACATGGTACAAAGAGGAGGTGAATATATTAAATTTCTTTCAGTCCCACTACCTCATTTCCATTTTGACTATTCTTATATTTTTAGGTTTTGGGCACATGGATCAGTGCATATTTTTAAGACTGTATTATATCCATTTTTATAGAAAGAATGATCAAAGCACACAGAAGTTAGGGAATTTGCCCAATCAATGAGAGAGCCAAAAGTAGAATGCCAGTCTCCTACTCTTATCCTTTGCTCTAACCACTCACTATTCCTCTCTGTCTCCTTTGTAATGATGACTAATGCCCCCCAAATTTATAGCACAGTGATGATTCAGAAAGAAGAGAAACTATAAATACCTTTCCTCCACAGGAACAATGGAGAGATCTCTATTCCTCTGTCTTCACCCACTTCATATGCTGTTTCATATAAGTAATCCTGTTTTTAAATAATACATTCTCCTGGTTGAAGTATTCTCAGCTCCAGTTAAAGTTATTTTTTTCTAGTAAACAGTTTATCCCCATATTACAGTTCTCTGTGTGCTTGTCTCTGTGTTTCTGTCACTGTTTGTCTCTGCCCCTGCCTCCATCTCTATCTCTATGTTTCTGTCTCTCTCTGTCTCTCTTTTTCTGTCTCTGCTTCTGTCTGCCTTTCTCAAGCTCTCTCTCTCTCTCTCTCTCTCTCGCTCTCTCATAACAGTAGATCCAGTGCAGGATCCAGGGTGACAATTTGTATGCCCTCTACTAAGTCTAATGGAGAGGAATCAGGGTTTTTCTCACTGTCTCTAGATCTTTATACTTCCACTCGAGTCTCTGGGAAAATCGTGTAAAGCAAATGTAGGTTTGGCTCATTCTAAAGGTAAAATACAAATCAGATTCATATAGGATAGTTACTCATTTCTTCACATGTACATGCTGCCATTTGCTAGCATCTGTGCAGCACTAGGGAGAGGAATCCCTCTCCATCTGACCTTCTTGGAAAGTCCTAGAGGGAAAATGTCCATTCCAGAGAGATAAAGAAAAAATCAAGTGGAAGTTTGCTCTCCTTTTAAAGCTTATTGAGTGGACAGCTCCTCTTTGCTGAGTGCAATCCAATTTGTTGCTCTCTCTTTCCCAGCCTTGACACCATCATAGGGATCAAAGGATTATTATACTCTCCATAAATTCCTAGTCCTTCAGTGCTGAGCCAGAGGCTATAAACATGTCCAATTAGAAGTGGTTTAACTCAATTCCATGCATGTTCTAGTGGGATTTACTCTATACAGAGCAACTGCAGTAAGGGACTGATTATCGTCCCCCCTGCCCCATTATGTCTAAATCAACCATATTATCACTGTCTTTACTTAGGGGTCTTAACCCATTTTTGGGTCACATTCTCTTTTGACAGTCTGGTGAAGCTTCTAGATCCCTTCTCAGGATAATCTTTTTAAATGGATAAAATGAGGTCTGCAAGGATTTACAGTGGATGGAGCACTCTCCCTGGAGTCAGAAGGAAGTGAGTACAAATTCAGCCTCAGACCTTGATACTTACTAGCTTCACAAAACTATTTGCTTCACAAAAACTAATTTTAATAATAATTATTAAAATTTTTAAAATAAATGTATAAATTAAATATGCAAGATTACAGAGATCAATTATGTTAACATATATATTTTTAACCTTCTAAGTTCATGTCTTCTTTGATATCTATGCATAAGCTCCAAAAGACTCCATTTTAAATGTAAACATACACACACACACACACACACACACACACACACATACTATACGTGATTATTTTTTTAATTGGTGAAAATATTGCACAGAGTGAGAATAGCATTCATGTTTCTAAGTAATATCCTACTGGGTTAATCAGAAGAACATTAGGAGTGTGATGACATTTCTAATGTATTCAGAAAATTATTGCCTTTTTCTAAGCAAGGGATAATACAATAGACTAGAGATAGAATGGGTATCAGAGATCATTTTATCAAATTCCCTGATTTGATTGTGAGAAAACTAAGGTCCATAAAGGTCCAGTAATTTGTCAAGGTCATAATGTCAGTGGATCAGTCAGTAAACATTTATTAAATACCTATTATTAGGCACAGTGCTAAGCACTGGGATATAAAAAGAGACAAAAGGCACATCTTGTTCTCAGGTAGTTCACTCAAAAGTAAAATTTTCTACCAAATGATTGATCTATAAATTATCCCTTTGAATACTATTTTCACTATTGAAATATTTGATTAGGAAATGAAATAGTAATCAGTCAATAAGTAATTATTAAGTGCCTACTATGTGCCAGAAAGGAAGCAGCTAGGTAGCTCAATGGAGAGAGAACTGGACCTGAAGTCTGGAAGATCTGGATTCAAATCCAGCCTCAGAAATCCACCAGAGAAGGAAATAATAAACCATTCCAGTATCTTTGCCAAGAGAACTCCATGGACAATAGGGAAGTTACAAAGAGTTGTATCCAACTGAATGACCAAACAACAATGACAACACATGAGCAATTGTCATGCTAAGTGCTGAGATATATACATGATAAATAGAAATATTCAAGAGGGAAGATAGTAACTTTAAGGAAGATCATGAATGATTTTCTGTTAAGTCAAAAATATATCTCATTGTAAAACTAGGCTTTGAATATTTCAGCAAAGCATATAAGTATAAAATTCATAGCTGCTACTCTATACAATTGTTGCTACTCAGAAATATCCCAGTCAAAATCCTTTATGTACATGAACCTGGGGTTCAAGTTCATTTGCATGTGACTCATATTTTATCCTGGACAGAGTTACTGAGAACTTGCAAGAGAAAAGAGCCTTCTTCTGGTTTCTAACTTCCAGAATAGAAAGATGAGGTATCACATAATCTTATATGAACTTTGAAAAACTAGTAGTAGCATACTAAATGACTACGTTAGAACTAAAACATTTGAGGGGTTGTTTTGGGTAAAATTACCATTAGGGAATGTCATCAAATAGAAGCTTCTTTAATTCATTAGTCTTGCAAACAAACATGGAGCACATTACCTAATGAGGGAGAAATGGAACCGGAAATGTAAATAGGACAGTGGTGAAATGAAAGGTAGATTTTTGTTGACAGGTTAATTCAGAACTTACTGTATTCTGGTGGTTTAAATCTGAAATTAAGAATTTGACTAGGAATTCAGCAAACAGAAGGCAGGGAAATGAGAGCAGATTTGTGAATTTCCCCCCTTCTGGAATAACTTTAAAAATAGGATGGCTGTAAGTCTTGCCTATGAGCATAAGGTAAGCATGACTCAATTCAACTTACTAGTTCAACAAACATTTATTAAGTGAGTAGCTGAAAGACACTTAGATTTGAAGTTAGAGAGACTGGTTTGAAATTTGATGTCCCACTTCTTTGACCTCAGTTTCCTCATCTGTAAAATGAAATCAGTTAGATTAGTTGCTCCTAAGAAAATTCTTTCCCATTTTAAAGCAATAATCTTACGTAGCTATATGTGTTGGGCCTTATGTTGTGGATATACAAAGACAAAAACAAGTCAGCATCTCCTCAAAAAACTTGCATTGGATTGCATCATTTGAAGTTTCCTCTAACTCAATAATTACTTCTTCAACAGTAGGAAGAAGAAGACACTAGTTCCCTTAAATTAAGAGAGAAAACAGCATTGGTGGGGGGGGGCGGCGGGGGGGGGGTCTCTTACCTGATACAGGAATTAGTTCTACTGCAGAGGGTGTTATTTATGCCACAACTTGCTACTGTAATTATCTAGATTGGACAGAACCACTCTGAAGTGTTAGTGGGAAATGGAGTGTCACTTCAAAGGACAAAATTAGAATGGGTTTCCTACCCAAGGGAGTAGATAAGTGGATGTGGACTTGACTGCCTAACAGTTAGATGCTTTCTGACCCTTTAAATCTCTGGATTAGGCACCTCAGCTCAAAAAGAAGGTTAGGGAATTGTTTTCTATTTGTGTTCTGTTTGTTTTCCTGGGGCATGAATGTTTCAATTGTCTTGGCCTCTGTCTCCTGATTTTACTTTTCCCCCATTTGACCAGAAACAACAGGTTTCCTTTTCCATAACTGTTTTCTCAGTGACGATGGCAATAACAACAGTATTTCAAAAGATTTTAATGAAGACTTGGTTATACTTGTGATTTTGAGATTTTTACACAACAGATCTCTTTAAAAAAAATCCCAGAATAACAATAGCTAACATCTATAAAACTAAGATTTGTGTGTATTATATATATATATATATATATATATATATATATATATATATATATGTATGTAGGCATTTATAGCTATGGTTATATGCTATGTCTATATGTACATATGCATAAGTATATAATCTCATTTGATACTATAATCTTATGAAATATGTATTGTTATTATCCCCATTTTCCTGAGGAAAATGAGGCTGAGGTAGTTCCCTGGGGTCAATGATAATAACTGATTGAGGCAGGATTAAAACTCAAATTTTCCAGGTACCATGTCCAGTTTTCTAATTCCTCTGTGTCACTTAGCTCCTCAAATTCTTGTTTATGACAAATTGTCAAGTTATTAATTCATTCAACAAACATATTTTGAACTGCTACATGCACAACTCTAAGCACAAATGAAAACACAAAAAAATATATATAAATTTTTCAGGCCAAGTCATACTTGGTCATTGTTTGGCCCCAGATTAACACAGAATGGTTTAGAAATAACATAACAATTGTTTCTGTTTTGGTCAGAAACCCAAAGGGATTCCCCTCCCAGACTGATTTTCTTTTTTATTTTTTGGAATCGGTAAAAGAAACAACTCTTTATTTCATTTTTTCTTAACTAGCTAGATCAATGAATACATAGTGCCTCTGTCAAACTGAGATTTGTTAAAAAGTCTAAGCCTAAAAAGACCAAGGTCTCTCACTGCATCCAGTGCTATATCCAATCTCCCTGATCCCTATCTAGCCACTAGACCCAGATGAGAAAGTGAGGCTAGTGACTTTGCACAGCTTCCTGTCACTTAAATTCAATTCACTTGTATGTGACTGTATCACATCCCTGATGTCATGGTCCTCTTTGAGAATGGAGGACAAACAACAGTAGAATTATAAGAGTATAAGACAATGAATTCTGTCCTTCAGGAAGGTTCTAGTTTGAGAAATAAGGTACACATACACATAAGAAGCATTTGAGTAATAAGTCAAAATATGTGTAAATGAAGTCTGGGGAGTAATGACAAAAGGATCTGGAAGTCAGTTAAACATAAAGGATTTGGCATATAACTAGATTTGTGGTAGTAAAGGGTCATAGCCAGGAGACCAAATGCAATTGGAAATAGTGTGCAAGTATTTGAGGATCAAATTCCAAATTCAAGAAATCCATTTTATAAGGAGGAAACAGATGCAGAATGCATTCCAAGTAAGCATACTGAATTTGTTGACTTGGTTTTCAACATGGTTAAGAAAGACCACAAGGCAGTAAGTTCCAAGTAGGCAAGCCAGAATACAGTACAGAGAAGAGGGAACAAATAGGAAGCAAGAAATATTTAGGGTTTGAGCATTCAGAAGTTAAGCACAGATAAGTTCTTAGATCTAAGGTAAAGCTGACAGACCATGATCTTTGGATGATGTCTTTGTACTGCTCTCTGCTGACTAATCAATGAATCAAAATCAGGTATCAAGCACCTATCATATACCAGGAATTGTTCTTTGCACTGCAATACTAGTTCCCTTAAAATAGGGAAGAAAACATCATATGGGAGTCTCCTACCTAATACAGGAATCAGCTCTACAAATGAAACAGTAAATACCCTCAAGAACGTTATATTCTATCAAGGGAATAACCATTAAGGAGAGATGAACCCCAGGAGAGAATTTCTAAAGATGAACGGGTAGGGGAGAGGATGTCATATGTGATTTCATCTATTTGAGGAATTACCGAAGTTGAAGCTCCCTTCACCAATTTTGATTACACCCTAAAACTTAAAGACTTGCCTGGGACCCTAAGAGATAAGTCACTAGCCCAGGCCCACACAAGGTGTTTGTATCAGAAGCACAGGAAACCAGGTAATCCATAGCACACTGCCTCAGTAAAGATGGACATGTGTAAAAGGAAGTTCAGCTGCTCATTTTACAGAGCAGGAAACTGAGACTCAGCAGAATAAACAACTTGCTTGAGGTCATATTAGTAGTAAATAGCATATTAAGATTTGAACTCTAATCTTCTAATTTGACCATTCTTTTCCTTAGAAGGTGTTGCAAAGATTGAACAAATTACTTATAAAGAAGTTTGAAGGGAGTTCAAATCTTCTACTTTTAAAGAGATAAGTAAAACTATTTTTAAATCAGTGCCAGTCAGATGAGAATTAAAAAACATTTTAGACTCTATCTTTTCAAACAAATCATCAAAATAAAATCTATATTCAAAGCTCCATGAGAAAAAATAAAATTCAATTTGATTTGTTTTAAATGTTATGAGAGATTTCCATTAAAAAAAATGGAGTGAGCCTAAAGGATGAATTAGTAGGGTACATAATGCATGTAGTCCTTTAGTTTGGAATATGGCTTTGTAGCTCCAGCTCCCAGTACAGACAAACCCAGCTAGGTGGTACAATGGATATAGCACTGGCCTAGGAGTCAGGAGGTCGAGTTTGAATCTAGCCTCAGACACTTGACTATTACTAGCTGTGTGACCTTGGGCAAGTCACTTAACCCTGAATGGTTCACATCCAGATCATCTCCAGTCATACTAATTCTTATCTGGCCACTGAACCCAGATGGCTCTGGAGGAGAAAGTGAGGCTGGTGGCTTAGCACAGCCCCCCCCCCCCCCACTCAAATCTAATTCATGGGCTTGTCATGGCATCTCATCTCTGATCTTGTGGTCTTCTTTGAAAATGAAGGACAAAAAAAAACTTAAGCCAAGTTCATCATTTCACCTCTCACACCAGTCCCATCTGAGGTTCCTATTTCTATTCATACCCAAATGACTGCCTCACTTGAATACAATTCACATTCAAGTCAAGATCATCCCCTTGTAAAGTCATTGATCCTCTTCAAGAATGAAGGACATTGGCAAAATAAATAAATAAACCACAACCATATTCTTGGTCACTCAGGCTCAAAACTTAGGGATATCAGAGTCCATTTAATCTAACCCATCCCCAAATAAACTTCTTTTCTATAAGATATATGTAACAAAGGAAAGAATAACAAGTGGTCACCCAGCCTTTGTAGGAAGATCTGCAGCAATGTAAAGGACTCCAACATTATGCAGTATATCTGTTCCCCGGAAAGGAAAATATAAGCCACGCTCTAAGTATTGAAGTGCTGAGGGTATATCATAGAGTGCCACATCTCATCAGCTTTGCTTGTGAGCCCAAGCTACCTCGGCCCCAAATGTCAGGGTTCTATTGCTTTTTCACTATTGATTTTGCACCTTGTTCTCGCATCATCGCAATACACCTGCTTCAACTCAATTTAGTCAAATCAGTAACTCAGCAGTAAATGTGTCTTCATGAATATTTTATGAAATTGATTTTAGCAAAGATTTCAAAGTGACTCAAATTCTTATCTTGGATCTTGCATATATACACAACTGTGTATCAAATCATTTCTAGACAGAAATGGAGACTGCCAACTCTCAATTATCTGCAAGTGAATTATTCTATTTGTGGATTGTCCATAACAATCTGAGGCCTTTCCCTAACTCCCCACCATCAGGCTCTGAGAAATCATCAGAGATGAGCCAGGAGCTAGATAGGTTTTTACCTGAGCATGTATGATTTATATTTATGTATGTATATGTGTGTGTGTGTGTGTGTGTGGTGTTCATGACTGAGCAAATAATCATTATAATGATAGCTAGCATTTAAATATTACTTTAATGTTCACATTCTATCAACAATTATGTATATTATATAAGAAAACTATGAATGTCCACTGAATTAGTTGCTGTTTTGATTTATGTATTTAGAAACCTTATCTAAAACAGCAATCAAAAAAACTGACATTTTCAAATGCTGCTTGTCAAGTATAGCAAAATGGAAAGAGGATTAGATTTTACATCAAAGGGAAGAGAATACACACTTATAAAAGCACCTACTACGATGCAGGTATTACGCTGTGTTTGGTTTTGTTTTTTAACAAAAATTAAATTGTTTGATTTTCACAACCACTCGATGATCTAAGTTTTACACATGAGGAAAAACATACATACACATGCATGTGTGCATGCATACATATTTATATGTATGGATAGACATTATACCAATGATTTCCTCATTGCTGGAAATTCCTGGGTGAGAAAATTCCTCCAATAGATGTAGATCAATACTTTCTCTTCTACTTAAATTCTAATAGAGTTGCCTGGAACACTGAAATATTGAGTTGCTCCAGAGTCAGAGAGCTGTTATATATCTGGGGAGGGTCTTAAACCCAGGTTTTCTTAGCTTATGGGTATTACAGGATCCTTATATATCCCCCAGTTCATTGCACATGCCTGATACTGTGCTTATTGGCTTGATGTCTAGGTCAAGAGGTTAGTTCTATATCCTCTAGACTTTCCTTTTCCTCTAATTTTCCTTTTTTCCTTCTTCCTCACTTCTCCCTTTCTTTTGTCTCTCTCTCTCTCTTATAATTATATAATAATAATTATATATTAATATAGTCATACATAACAAATATACATCTATTATCCATATGTATATAAAATGTTTGAAAAGGTTTGTATGTGTGTATATTTATGTATGTATGTATATATATATATATAGAGAGAGAGAGAGACATATTTGGGTTGCATAGCCCAGTTTGAGGAAAACAGAATGAGGAGAAAATTAATAAGATTAGCTCTAGCATTCCCAGGTCCCTTCCCAGCTAATAATGAGAAAGTCTCCATTCTTTTCAAAATCTTCACAGTGCAGGTGCTTATTCTAAATTTCATTTTGCTTCTCTAAAACTATAAAATTCCAGCTGAAAATCTCATTAGAAGTTAAGAATGGTCCTCTCTTAAGACCTTCAGACTTTCTGTTTCCATCGACAGTAGGGCTAAGTTCCTTTCCCCTGAGTGATTAGGTTTCAGGGTCCCAGGCAGTAAGACACTTAGGCAAAAGTTCTCTACAGAAACGAAGTGCTCCCTGGAGAGTGGACTGTAATAGCTAAAAGAGATGCACTGTTTCCCTATATTGCGGCATTTTTGTCCCAACTCAATCACAAAGTGAGAGGAAAAACTGATGTGGGGCTGGGGCTTTTTTCAAGCCTCAGAAAGATCCTTTAGCAGCTCAGTCTTTTCATTTTTTCCATTGTGGTAACCGTCATTTTGAGGGAGGGTAAGTAAAAGACAACAAAAGAGCAGTGTACAACTCTTTTTTGAAGCTTCTGAGATGTTGAAAAGTGTCTCTATTTTAAAACTCCTGACAATGATTGGCAGGATCTGAGGAAACCTCACAAGATGAACTCCACCCTCTGACAATTATTATCAAGAGAACAGTAATTGGAGAGCACCTAATCCATTCTTCTAACAATTGGGGGATTATAACCTAATTGCTGCTTCCAAGGTTCTCCTCAAATGTCTTAGGAGGGAGGTGAACAAAGCACAAATCGATATCGAGCCCTCTTGGAACTGGAGGAAAGCTTCATAAGAAGGGGCAAAGTTCTAATTTTCTGAATTAAGCTGACAAAATAAAAACAAGTTAAAATTGCATTGATTGATTGAGCGAGTGAGTGATTACTAACAGGCCCATCAGACCAATGTCTCCCCAAGCACCTGACATTTAAAATCACGAATAGGACAGGCCTAATTTGAAAATTCATAATTAGGGGATTTAATTTAAGTGTGCAGGAGAACAGAGGTGTATATATCAACCCAAATTAGTACAGTTAGAAAAATAGACATAAATGGAAATTAGCAAGTCAGTTCAGAATAGACATAATGGAGAGCATTTATAGTTGATGTAAAATAGTTGTTTAGCACATTGATGGCCCACTATGAGTTTGACCTTAGGATCATTTAAATACCAATTTTTGAACTTCTTTTATTTCTCCAGAGCTTCCATTAATAATAGAGTCCAAAAGTAGAGGGATCCTAAGACACTGAGTCAAATTCCTGCCAGAACTTGTCACTCTATGATAGATGGTCAATCAAATAATTATACCACAATCTTTCAGACAACACTAGTAGCACCTTTTGGTGCAGACCCCCGTAGTATAGTAGGTGTTTAATCACCTCTCCAACAGACATTCATAGAAGCTGAGACCCACATCTGCTGGTCTAGTATAATGTCTACCCGGGGAATCCTAACTCATGCTATATGAGTCAGTCATATAAACAAGTCTTCAAATAGAAATACTCTGAAAAAAAATCCTGAGCCTTTGGCATTAAATTATAATCTTTTAATCTTTTGAAATTTCTAAAGGTATCCTATAAAAGACATTATTTATAAAAAAAATTAAACTTAAATATTCAAGATTAAAATATTATTCCCTCAGTTTTTATCTTTAAATTTCTATGAGAAAAGATCTATTGAATGCTGGAGTTTTGTTATTGCAAAGCTATCAATGTTTACCTGGCTCTGACAATTATTTAAGAACAGATTGAGCCTTTTGGAAAGAATTTCTCAAATGGCTATAAGGGAACAATAAAAACATTCTTTAGCTACCAATATATAATCATGTCTTTCTTCTCTACCACACAGCAGATGATATTTGTTTTTCTTTCATTTTTTGCTTTCTAACCCAAGCCACAGGCCAGATTCTCCTCCTCAGTAACTCTGCAGGGATTCTTCTGTTTGTACCTTCCATTTAATTCTATTTGGCAGTCGAAATATGGCTGTTTCTTCTAGGTTACATGTTCATCTAAAGACCTTCAATGTGGTAAGTCCCAGTGACAAGGAAGAGGTTTAAAATCAGAATAAATTGAGTATGTTAAGAGGTCCAATTTACTATAACCTTTTGTTTTTCTTCTTTATCCTATCAGGGTGAAAATGTTCTACTTTCAAAAAATTAATTTTGTCAAATAGCAATTTATTCAGTAATTTAGCTTTAGAAGTACTGGACAATCAGGAATGGAGGCACATGGTAATCAGGAATGGAGGCACATGATTATAATATCAGCTTGAAGAGCAGCTGAGGTTGAGGAATCTCTTGACTTTAGGAGTTCTGAGCTTCAATTGGTTCTGCTATTTGGGTGTCCATATTAAGTTCAGTAGTAATATGATGAGTCACAAGGAGGAGAGGACTACGAGATTGCCAAAAGAGGGACACACTTAGGATAGAAATGAAGCTGGTCAAAGTTCTCATGCCAATGAATGAAGGAATCATGTCTGTGAGAAGCCTTTACTCTTCCAAACTGGGCAAGATAGGGAGACTGGGTAAAAAGAAAAAGAAAAAGTTTCTGTCCAGGAAACACAAATTTAAAGGACTATATATTTAGTCAGTCACTTTATATACAACCTCAATACAGTAAGATAAACATTTATAACATACTTGATATATACAGGTTACTTGCTTTCTAACAGTTTCTGATGAACTCATCCAAAATTAATTTCTGATCAACTAAAAGGGAATTTTTCCAAATGAATTTTCCAATTTCTAATTCAACTAGTTCATATTTCTTCAGAAATGTCCTGATAATTTTTCATTGCTCAGATTGCAATATCCTAGATCACATTACTGAGTAACATATTCCAAGAATCAGGTCAGATTCTTAATTTTTTCCCCAGATTGTTTCAAGAACATTCTTTCCTCAGTTTGGATATCTTTTTCAAAATAGTTATGTGAAGTGCCTAAATATATGGTTAGGGGGCCATATAATCATTCAAAATACAGTTACATCTTCTGCAGTCTTTCTTAATCTTTAAGCTCATTACTTTTCCCTAGTTCTTTTTTATGATTCATAATAAACCTGGAGGATACCCTGAGTGTATTTATCCATGGAATAATAAAAATTGTCAAAACATGTTTTCTTTTAGCCACTGCTCCCATGTATCTTATATAGAAAACACATTCTGTCCAATGAGCATTGATTGTATTGGAATTCAATAGCACTCCATATAGAGAATGTTTCATATATGTGAAATTATTTAGATTTAAGCAAGAATCTATTTTTTACTAAAACAATATTTGATTTTTTAAAAACTAACAGTTTTCTTGCTTCAGAATTTAATACTTGGATTTTATAACTAATTTTATTTTACTTTTATTTTTATTTATTTTTTTTTTTTAGTTTTTGCTAGGCAATGGGGTGAAGTAGCTTGCCCAAGGCCACACAGCTAGGTAATTATTAAGTGTCTGAGGTCAGATTTGAACTCAGGTACTCCTGACTACAGGGCCGGTGCTCTATCCACTGCGCCACCTAGCTGCCCCTATAACTAATTTTATAACTAGATAGTTGACATATGAGTTTTGCTTTTAAAATAAAAATATACTAATCACAAGTTGCTCCTACTTAATATTAACTAATAGATCCTTTTGCATGCTAATAACTTCTCTTCTTCATATTTTACCATTCCACAAGCATAAATATGCACTTAATATTTTACATATTATACATGTTATACATGTAAATGTCCATATGTGATTGAGAAACAAGATGATAAAAAAGATAAATAGGCAACTTTGGACTTAGAACTAGGCTCAAGTCCTGATTGACACATAATGGATATGGGATCATCAACAAATCACAACCCCCTCAGAACATGAAACAAATTTTGGAGAACTCCAATCTGCATTGGTAGAGGGAGTTTTCACATCAGTTCCTTATGCCAAAGAAATCATAGGCCAAATTCGCTTCACATATATGTAGATAATATGCATGTATATTTGTATTCAATATTTATAGATATATATGATGTGTTATATATGTATATGTAAAATAATTTGGTAAGTATGTAGCATATACAATAGTTCTATATGTCACATGTATGTATAAATTGATATATTCCCATTCTGTGATTGTGAATGTGTAAAGGTTACTAAATTACATACATGCACACACACAAAATGCCATCATCAAATTCTTTTATTGTCTCTAAATTCTTTTATTAACTTGGTTTCATCCCAATAGCTAATTCATTTTTGTAAAGATTTACTAGAATTGGTCCAGAGATTTAACAAGACTGAAAGAATGTGTGTGTGTGTGTGTGTGTGTGTGTGTGTGTGTATCCTCCCTATAGGAAAAGCAGTGAAGCATTTGGTAGTTCATATAACTCACAAATTAATTAAATTATAAACATCAAATAATGCCCATGCCCCCTGTACAGGGGTAAGAATTGAAACCAAATGTGTATAGTTGCCTGAAACTTTCCACAATATTCAGGTTTAAAGAACTTCTGTTTGGACAATTTTTAAGGAAGGAATGTAATGTGGATAATTTTCCTTTTTAAAATAGAAAATGAAAACCCCACGAGGAATTCTTTTAGTGAGTGTCAATTTCTGCAAACTCTCTACAATACTCAAATGGCAATGAGTATGAACTCAAAGTATTATTGTTAGTCCAGATTCTCTCAGCCATGGAAGCCACTCAACTAAAAAAAAAATGTTTCACAATAAAAAGTAGAAATGGCCTTTTATAGTCATTTAAGTAGTTATAGCAAAATAGCTACAGCATTTTATGAAATATTACCACTTCTGTGACAGATTTGATTTTTTTTAATACTGTTAGATATGAAAATAAAATTGCTTTGAAATTCTTAGGAGGAATGCATTACTCCAATGAGTAATGGACTAAATGCATGAGAGCTCAATATTTGTTTCTTTGGGTAATATAGATAGAATTTTGCAGTTCCAAATTCTAAATGTGTCATGAATACCAGGGAGCATAGCTCTGATTTCACCAAGAAGCAGGGTTTATACAAGAAAAACAGGCTCTACCATTTAAAATAATGATATGAACCTTAGAGCCTGAAGAGGCTATATATATATATATGTATATATATATATATATAATGTATGTATATACACACATATATATCAAATCAACAATTCTCTCATTTAATAGATCAGGAAGAGGACACCCAGAAGGGCTAGAGCCCATGTCTCCTAACTGCCTCAGGGACACTGCTCTCTCTGCTACATCATGCTGTTGCTACTGACTACTGTTTTACCAAAAGCAACTCATTTAATTTCTAAGCCTGTTCCTTCATTTGTAAATATAAAATAATAATATTTAGATGATCTACCTCAAAAAGTTATTGTAATGAAAGTGCTCTTAAAACTTATCTTCCCTTCTCCCAACCCTGTCATCTAAGAATCTAGCTCCATACACACACACACACACACACACACACACACACACACACACACACACACATAAAATTTGGTTTTTGCAAGGCAATGGGGTTAAGTGACTTGCCCAAGGCCACACAGTTTAGTAATTGTTAAGTGAGGCTGCATTTGAACTCAAGTCCTTCTTGACTCCAGGCCAGAGCTCTATCCACTGCACCACCTAGCTTCCCAAGCCTTATATTTTACTAGAGGTAAAAAAAAGGCCATTTTCAGAGAACTCCCTTTCTCCCTTCATCTTATAGCATACAGATCTCTTCTGCAACTATCTCCTTCACCTCCATCTTACAGGAAGAGACAAGTGATTCTTCTCCTTGCCAAGGTTAACCCCCTTTCCATAAACACATGATCCCATAGTTTGCTGCCTCAGTTATCCTCATGCTCTCACTTATCTTCAATCCTTGCCTGTCTAGTGACCTCTTCTCCACTGACTACAAACAGGCCCATGTCTTCTCTATCCTCAAAAACTCCTTACTGAATTCATCAATTCTTGTTATCACACTATATCTCTCATGTCTTTTGTGTTCAAATTCTTTGAGGTCAACTAAAATAGTTATTTCCACTTCCTATCTTCCCTCCACTTTTCAGTTTTCTTTCTTCTTTAACTTTATGCAATCTTTGAAACTGATGATTACCCTCTTTAATATTCTTTTTTGCTTGCTTTTTGAGATTCATTCTCCTCCTATATACCTGAGTACTCTTCAGTTTCATTTACTAGATCTTGAATCATATCTTGTCCACTGGTCTTGGATACCCCCAGGGCTCTTTCCTGGGTCTTCTCTTCTCCTTTTACTATTTCACATGAAAAACTCATCAGTTCCCACATGCAATTCCAAGATCTACTTGTCCATCTCTCACCTCTCTTTTGACTGCCAGTGTCTCACCTCTAACTTATCAATAGATATATCAAACTGCTGATATCTTGAAATCAGCATGTTCCAAAATAAATATAGATAGAATTTAGCTTCCCCAAATTCTAGATGTGATAATAATATGAGGAGTCATACTTCTAATTTCACAAAGAAGCTAAGTGATATAAAGGAACGTAACATAATTCTGACTCTAGGATAATTATATGATTTCTAGGGCTTGAAGAGACCTTAGATAGCATCCAATCAACAAGCCTCCCTTTTAACAGAATAAGTAGAATAATAGAATAAGTCATTATCTTTCCCCCAAACTCTCACTCCTTCTAAAATTCCATTCTCAAATCTCTCAATTTATTAAGTACCTACCATGTACTGGGTACTTAAGCACTGAAAATAGAAATTTAAAATATGAAAGGAAAAATTGTCACTCCACTCAAGGAACTTACAATCTAGTAGAGAAAGAAAACATTCAAACAGAAGCCCAAAACTGGGGAATGGGAGGGGGGGAATGGAGGCCCATGTTATTCCATACAGTTTCAACCAAATAGAACTGTTCATATAAAATCAAGAGGGAACTCATTCTCCCCCTTCACGCACAAATTCTTCTCCCTTCCAAACTTCCCTATTTCTCTCAAAGGCACCACATCTCCCCAATTCCTCTAATTCACAATCTAGATGTCATCCTTGACTCCCCACTCTTTCTTACCTCCCATATCCAATCTATTTCCAAGGCCTGTCAATTGTATCTTGGAAATATCTCTAGTATAGCTCCCTTTCTCTTCTCTAATGTTGTCACCATGTTAGTGCAGGCTCTCATTAACTCAAGTCCAGTTCATTTATTGTAACAGTCTCTTCATTAATTTATCTGCCACAAGTCCCTTCCCACTTCAATCCACCCTCAACTCAGTTAGCAGAGTCATCTTCCTTAAGTACAAATCTGATCCTACCCTCCCTTTATGAGAACTTCTATAATCTCCAAAGGTTCCCTGTCACTTGTATGATCAAATCAGCAGCATCTGAATGCTTTCTCACCCCTGCTTATTCAGAAGGCGAAGAAGAGGAGGGAGAACATTCCAGGTATGAGAACAATCAGTGAAAATCCTGGGAGTCAGGAGAATGAGTATCTTGTTTGGGAAGCAGCAAGGAGACTATTGAAGGGTAACTCTATATTGCAGAGTAGGTTATAAAAGGCTTTGAACTCACTTGCTGGCTTCCTTTTAGTCCCAGCTAAAATTCTATCTTCTACAAATTCTTCTTAATTCCCATTTCTTCCCTTTACTGATTATTTTCTATTTATATTGCCTTAGATTATATGTACCTAGTGATTTGTATGTGATCTCCTCACTTAGAGCCTGAGTTCCTTGGGGAAAGGAATTATCTTTTGACTTTCTTTTTAACTCCAAAACTTAGCTCATTCCCTCACACATAGTAGGCATAAATAATTGAGTGTTTGTTTGAATTGTTTTGAGGAATCAGGGTTAAGTGACTTACCCAAGATCATACAGCTAATGTCTAAGATTGGATTTGAACTCAGCTCCTCCTGACACCAGTGCTGTATCCATTGTGCCACCTAACTGCCCCTAAATAATTGTTTATGGATTAATTGAACTTGTAAGGCTTTATAGAACTGTGTATTATTATTATTTATGGTGTTTATTATTATTTATATAAAATATATTTTAGCAAAGAATATGTATTGCCATCCAAAAATATTAACATATCCACTATAAATATATTACCTTTTGCTTTGCAGTTTACAAACACATTCACATGTGTGACATCATTTAATTCTTACTATAACCACATGATGGGCAAGTTAAAAACTATAATTATTATTTTATAAATACAGAAACTTATGGGTAACTTTTTTAAGTTTAAATAATCTGTTGAAGGAAAGTGAAGAGGCTGATAATAATGAAATTAATATTAGAACCTAAGTGGTTTCATACCCAACTCATTATTCTCTAAATGACTCCTGATGTCTGAAAAGGTGAATTCTTTAATATTTTACTAGCAAATGTACTTTTCTTAGTTGTAAGTACCCAAATTACCTTTCATTAACCAACAGCAAAGTGTTTGTCCTACTAGATCTGAAATAAATTAATCAATGGATAGATCTAGTTATATTGTCAACAGACAAAATTCCTAAAAATATCTATACTTCTGAGAGTCCTCTAAATTTGTTTATGTTGAATTTGCTTTGTAAATAGCATTTCTAAATAGTTTGCACAGATAACGCTCCTGTTAAGTCCAAATGGAATAATTAAACTAGTAAAATCCTAATTAATGGGGATTTACTGATAAATTTAGCAATTAATAAATATAGCTGTGAAAAGAAAGCTAAGGATACTCTCATATCTATTTCAGAATTGAAATATTCTGAGATAAATGCTTAAAATTCTCTACACTATGAGATTTAATTGTTGACAGACAAGCTACTATTTAACATTGTCTCAGATGTATGATTTAGGCCTTGTTCAGAGTGGGACTTGGTGATTTTTAAAAAATTTATTCTATTCACTATAGACTCACAGTATTTGAATAGTGCCTTATATATTTCCAAAGCAAGTAAGAACTTGAGAAATACTGAATGGCACAGTACTTTATTACTTGAACTGCCCCATGACTCACTTATTTACCAATAGCTTTGTTTTTCTTTAACTTATTCTAAAATGGTTTTTCTCTTGATACAATATATTCTTGTGGAATACCCTCAGGATTTTGAAGCAGGAACTTAGTGGTGCTAATAAAGTTAACACATTTTCAATTCAGATAGCTATCACTCAAGAAACAGGCATGACTGATATGTCTTCAATAATAATAATATGTCATAGAATTTATGTGAGAATGTTTGATATCTATAGTAAATTCAAGGGGCAAGTGCTGAGAAAAATATGTTCCAGACTATTGTAGATGTTCTTAGATAAAATAATATTTATATGAAAAAAATAATTTGTCATGTTTAACTGACCCAAAAGGAGGGTTCAGTCATCTGGCCATGTTTCTCATTACTTTAAATCTGATATTAGGTCTTTGAGGGCAGGATCAGTGTCTTAGTTCAACTTTGTAGCACTTAATTTCATGCCTGAAACATAGGAGATGTATAATCAGTGCTACTGAATTGATTTGAATTTCTGGTATGAGAATTTGTAGGTATAAAGTGTCAGAATAAAATACTATTTGCATTTGTAATATATTTTAATCATGTAAAAGAATATAATGACCATGATATCTTCACAGGTTCATAAGATTTAGAGCTACTTGGAACCTTGGGGAATCAAGAAGTTCAATATCCAATTTTAAAAATAAGGAAACAAAGGTACATAGAAATCAGGTGAATTGACTAAGATAGTAAGAGAAAAAAAAGCAAGAATTCAAAAGCAGATATGTTGCCTCCAAATGCAATACTCTTAAACCTGTATCATCATCATCATCATCCTCAATTTGACCATCATAATTAACTTTACCTTTCCTAACTGGTCCACTGATTACGAACCAGTTAATTCATTCAGCAAACTAAAACAATGAGCAAAGCCACTCAGTGTTGAAAGAAAAAAGAGATGATGAAAAATTAGACAAGAAACTAACTTATGAAGGAAGAACATAAAAGAAATGAAAGAGGCTATCTGTCACAGTACTTTGTGTTTGATTTGGTTTATTCCATGCTGTTATGCATCTTTATTATAAACCTAAAAGGCAGGCCTTTCAGATTTAAAAAAAAAAAGACAACAAATAAGGAGAAAACTGAAGATGAGAATGGATCAAAAATATAGTAAAGACATGGAAGGAAATTTGTTGACTTAAAACCTCAAGAGGAAACAACAATGTAATGTGCTGATACAGCATCTAATCTTGCATTAAGTATCCATGTGAATTACATTCTGAACATAGCACTTTATGATGGGTGGTTCCAGGAGAAAGTAGCTGATAGGTTTTAGAGGTGAGAAGGTAGGAAGAATCTAGTAACCAAACCATACAAAGATGAGAATCAAGGCGTGGGAAAGTTTGACTTGAGAAGAATTAGTGAGGATAAGAAAGCCTCCTTCTAGCAGTTGAAAGGTTTTAATACTGATGAGAAGTTGACATTCTATGCTATTCTAGAGGATGAAACTAGAACCAATGGGTGGAAATTTCAGGGTGGCAAATTTGTATTCAATATCACAAGATTTTTAGGTTACAGACCAAAATTCCATTGTTAGAAAACTTCTAAACTGCCCTCACTAGACATGGATTAAGTAGAAGCCAAATAACCATCTGTTGGGAGTGCTTTGGAACAGATTTGTACACTGGGTAGAAAGGTTGGATTAGACAATCTACACAGTCTATTACAATCCTAAAATTCTATGAAAATGGGAGAGGAAAGCTAAAAAGATGATTAAAAGACCCTGCAAAGGAATGAAGAAAATGAAATGGGGAGCCTTAATAAATGGAAGTTGGAAATGAGAGGTAGAGATTCTTTGATTCAGTGATTCCAAGCCTTGGGTGAAAGTAAGTTTTCAAAGCCGAGTGGACTAATGTGACATTCAAAGGAAAAGTTAGCAAATGCATTTGTAGAAAGAACTTAGGGTATACAGGACTAAAAACTTTTAAATGTTATATGTCGGGGAATAGATCAGGTAATACTGTTTTATGAGGTTTTAACTGGAATTTTATAATATGAATGTGACACATGGGAAAATGTTGAATAGGTGGAAAATGTTAGCGAAGTAAGTTTCTTCAGAATCCAAGGGAATGAAAAGCATTAAATAAATATAAGATATTATTACATTATTATCATAGAGTCATTTAAACACAGTCTGCTTACATGGAACAAGTTACTCTAGAGAATTAGTATAATCAAGATAAGAATTTTCCCTAAACTTTTATACCTAATACATTAACTGCAGTCATTTCACCAGCCAAATTAATCAAACAGATATATAAACTATTTAAGACGCTTGAGTGGGAGAGCCAGAGCCACTCTTTCTAAGCTCGGTCTGCCAAAAACCATTGGAGGCGTCTCTATTTCTAATATTAGATACTACAATTGGACCTCCGCCTCCTGTCTCCAGATAGCTACTCAGTAGGGTTGACTTTCTCTTTGCTTCCGCAAAAACAGAACCTGACAAGGTTTCTGACATACTGAGATTTTGCCAGGCTTGGGTGGGCAGTAAGACCAAGGCCAAAAGCCAAGTGACAATACTCTTGTCCTGTGTTGGATCAACAATCATATTATTTGTATTTAGAAAGGAAGAAGAAAAAAAGGGAGAAAAAAGAAGGAAATAATTTACTTTTTGAAAGTGTTACTCTAAGAAAAAATAATTCCAAGTTAAAGCCAATGTACTGGGGAGGAAGAAGGGAAGCTAAAATAAAAAAGCTTAGCTTTAGTTCATTAACTTTAATTGGTTTTTGTTGCCTCTTTTCAGGTTTCCTGGATCTTTCAGCTTTCTCCTCCCCCAACTCTCTGCTTCCCCTTCTTCTACCTCTCGCCTCCTCCCCCTCCAATCTGGCTTCCCCTCCTTCCTGGCAGCCTTTTTAGTTTTAATTTGATAGTAAAAAGGCTGAATCCAAAGTTACAAAATACTTTAGATTCAACTTCTTAGGGGAAAAAAACAGAGAGACTAGAACTATAGTCAATTTTCTATTTACTAGCCATTTCTTGACACAGTATACACAGAAGAGGACAGATTCCTCAATAGGGTCAACCAACTTCTAAGCAACTGTAGCAATTTAAAGTTTCTCTGCACATTGTCTCGCTA
Organism: Macrotis lagotis; assembly: GCF_037893015.1. Classification (NCBI taxonomy): domain Eukaryota; kingdom Metazoa; phylum Chordata; class Mammalia; order Peramelemorphia; family Peramelidae; genus Macrotis; species Macrotis lagotis. Next base: position 225,842,885 of record NC_133666.1, on the reverse strand, counting down.
AGCTTCTAAACAATGTTCTAAACAATGTTAAAAAATAATTTGCATTAAAATCTTTTATTTTTTATATCACCTTCATTTTCTAAATTATGACATTGCACTCCTACTTCTGGAGTTATCCTTTACAACAAAGAATAAAAATAAATCAATAAGCAAATGCAAAAAGTTCATCAAAACTGACCAACACATCAAAAAAATTGCTGCAATATTCTAAACTCACAATATTTCAACTTAGGGGGAAAAAAAGAAAAGAAAAAGCATCTTCTTTGGAGCTAAACTTAGCCTTTATGATTTCATAGCAATCAAATTTTAGTGCTTGTTATTTCATTTTTTTCACTTATACTGTAAACATTTGTATATTTTCCTTTGTTTACTTATTTTATTTTGCATCAGTTCATATAAATTTTCCCCGCTTTTCTGTATTTATCAGTTATCAATTCTGGGTATAAATATATTTCATTATATAAGGTATCTGCCTAGTACTTCCAGTCTTGCTATTTCACACACCTAAATTACAAAACAAAAAAAAAAAAAAATAGGATCCTGAGCACTTAAAAATCTGAGAGAGATCTCGGAAACCATCTGGACTGAAGGTTCTTTGTCTTGTCATGGACCCCTTTGGAAATGTGGAAGCTTTGAATTTCTTGTCAGTACAAAGTTTTTAATTGTATTAAGCAAAATACACAAGATTGCAAAGAAAGCTATCATTATGTTGCTATACAATTGTCAATTTAAAAAAATATATATGTTTAGCAGGTTAAGAATCCTTTATCTCCTAGTCCAACCCCCTCATTTTAAAGATAAAGAAACTGAGTACTGATGAAGTTAAGTGCCTTTCCAGAAGTTTATAATTAATTGACCGAGGCAGTTTAATTTCACCTAACTTTCCACTGCTTCATAACTATATTTCATGAAAAGTTTGATCTTGCTGATATTATGTTAGGTAATTAGTTTGCAAAAAAAAAAATAAAAGTTTCATTCCATCTTTCCCTGAAATCCTGCTCAATTGATACTGTCCACATATATGGATAGAGCACTTGACCTGGAGTCAGGAAGACCTGAGTTCAAATTTTATTTCAGACACTTATTAGATATGTGATCCTGATCAAGTCACTTAACCCCGTCTGCCTCAGGTCTTCTTCTGTAAAATAAGCTGAAGAAAAATCCCAAATGGGGTCAAGAAGGTTTTCAATTGAAAAACAACTGAAAAACAGCAGCAACCACATTTCCCAATCACTCAATTAAGGTATCTAAGTGACAGCCCAACCCAGAATCCTAAAACTTGATCTTCTCTGTGAACTATGACTCATCTTCCCAACTAAAGCAGACACTCAAGAATTAAAGTATAGTTTTACTCTATCTCTTCAAAATAATGCATTGAAAATTGAGACAAGCAAGTTTATTATATCATATTTGAGATGTGAAGTTGTATAAGATGTTGCAAAATGGTATATTCTTCCAGGCAGAGATTTTGCTCAAGATCCCACAGCTATTTAGTGGTTCAGCTAAGACTAGGATCTAAGGCTTCAAATGAAATTCTCTTTCTCCCTCTGGGCCTTTGTTTCCTCATCTGTAGAATGAAGAGACTAGCTAACATGATATTTTAAAGTTCCTTTATTTAAATTCTATAGAATTTTTGATGAGTAGGTGACCTTCCCAAATCTAAAAGGTAAATAGATGACAGAAGAGTTTGGATAAATTGAAAGATTATTTAAAATGAGTTAAGAGGGGGAGCATCTAGTTGGTGCAGTGGATAGAGCACCGGCCCTGGAGTGTATCTGAGTTCAAACCCAGCCTCAGACACTTAATAATTACCTAGCTGTGTGGCCTTGGGCAAGCCACTTAACCCCATTACCTTGAAAAATCTAAAAAAAAAAATGAGTTAATAAGCTCAGATTTGTACCTTGATGCCACTTGATAGAGTTGGAGGTTGAAGATAAATCAATACATAGTCAGTATTTGAATTTTCTCAAATTATGTAAGCAAGAAAGAGAAGGAAAAATACCTGAAATTTAAAAATAAACAATACGCAGCTAGAAAATGTCTGGTGTAGAAATACAATAAAGGAAACAAGAGATGGCAATAGAGGGGGAAGAAAGGGAGAGGGGGAGAAAACAAAAATTAAAATTTAAGGGCTTAAAAGAAATGAGAAATCTAAAGGGATGTTTGAGGATCACTAAACAGACACAAACTCAGAAATACTAAAGTGCAAAAAAATCTGAACTACCCAATAAAAGTTGAGATGAAAGTAGGAAACTATAAATGCAATAAATATAATTTATGTCCATGCCCTTAGAAACAAAGCCCCCATTAACTTTAAATGTGTAAGACCAAATTTTTCCCTGGGAGCTGTTCTAAGGGCCAGACAACAGAGATTTGATTTTTAGTGCCATTTTTATCACTCATTCAAAAGGTAGAAAGGTTACCATGCTTCAGTTTCCTCATCTTTTAGATGAAGACAAAAAAAGGAAAGCAAATACACCATGCTGGTGAAACTTTTAGGAGGGGCTATGTGGTACAAGGGATAGAGCACCAGGTCCAGAGTCAAGGAGACTCATCTTCTTGAGTTCAAATTTTACTTACTATCTGTGTGAACCTAGGTAAATTGTTTAACTATTTGCCTTAATTGCTCATTTGTAAAATGAGCTGAAAGAGGAAATGACAAAACACTCCAGTATCTTTGCCAAGAAAAGTCCTCATGGGGGTCACATGCTAGGCAATACTGTGCAAATGTCTCCCATGTCACAGAATCAGTTCCAAAGTTCTTCAGAAAAGCTTTGATTGTCCTCATATTGCTTCTTCTGATCTCCATGTGAGTGCTTGCCTTGTGTGAGTTCTCCATAAAACAGTCTTTAAGACAAGCATGTGTTTGGCATTTGAGCATTGTGACCAGTCTATAGAAATCGTGCTCTCTGTAGTAGAGTTTGAATGCTTGGCTGTTTAGTTCAAGAAAGGAGTTCAGTGTCCAGGACCTTATATTGCCAGATGATCTCCAAAATCTTTCTAAGATTTAAAATAGAAGAGATTCAGTTTCCTGGCATGACACTGCTATACAGTCCAGGTTTCTCAAGCATGCAACGAAGTCAATACACTGACTCTGTAGACCTTCAGTTTGTCAGCTAGTCTAATATCTCTTCTCTCCCACACCTTCATTTGTTATCTTCCAAACTTTGAGATTTCTCTGGCAATGCATTCAACCTCATTATCAATGTGCATCTTCCTGGAAAAGATACTGCCAGAAAAGGAGAAGAGAGATGTGAAACACAAGCTTACATAAATCTCTGCCTCTCCTTACCTTCTCTTTCTGACCCAGGACATTAACATGTAATCATTTTTTATCTCTTCTTCATCCTCTGAAAAAAGGACAGGTGGTAGGGATTGGAGAGGGAGATAGTAATCAACTTAGATGATTCTAAATGAAGTTCTTTGGGGCTTTTTATAGCTTTTCTATCCTATCATGTCTTATAGTTATTTTTCTCCTTTATGACTAGATTTAAATGTCTTAAAGAGTAGACTCTGTGTCATCTACACCTTGTAGCTTCTTGTAGTACCTTGCTTTTTATAGAAGGCACTCAATAACTTTGATAAGAATATAATAATAAATGGGAGTAGTTATATGAAGCAGAGAATGGAATGCCAGGTCTAGAGTCAGGAAGACTCATCCTCCTGAAATTAAAACTGGTCTCAGATATTTTCAAGCTATGTGACCCTGGGCTATTCAGTGAACCCTGTTTCAGATGTTTACAGATGAACCCATCTGTAAAATGAGCTAGAAGAGGGGCAAGCCACTCCAGTATTTTTGCCTAGAAACCTCCAAATGTAGACACAAAGAACTGTTCAAAACTGAAGCAACTAAAGTACAAAAATAATAATAATAAATAGAAAAACCTAGAATTGACTTGGGAGGCTAGATGGAATTAGAAGAGGCTGAGGTTCATTCTGAAGATCATTCTGACCAACAGTACCCATTATCAGGGCCAAAAACACAGTCAGTATTAGTGGATTGAGAATCCCCATTGAGAATCAAACTTAAACCATGTGAACATCATCACTGAGATCATCACTCACCACCTCAGAGATATTAACCAAACTAATGGAACTTGGTCTCAAACTAGTTGTGAATAAAAACAAATTTATGTTTCACTGTCTTCTCTTTTGCACACTGCATGTTTCAAGTAGCTGAAAATTTGCCCTGTACCTATTAAAATCACATCCTAGAAAAAAATTCTGAAACTCAATTTAAATAAGATGTAACTAACAGATCTAGATTTAAGAGGGGCTTTAGAGGGAGAAGCTAGGTGGTTCAATGAATATAGCACTGGTCCTGGAGTCAAGAGGACCTGAGTTCAAATTCTACCTCAAACTCTTAATAATTGCCTAGCTGTGTGACCTTGGGTAAGTCACTTAACTCCCATTGAATTGCAAAACAAACAGTTAGAAACAGTTACTCAAACCCTATCTTTTATTCATGAGAAACCTGAGTTCCAGAAAGCTGGGATTCAAAAGACCTACTAAAGAACAAAAGATTTTCATGGAGAGGAAAGTGTTAATATAAAGAATGAAGCTCTACTGTTGGAATTTCAGAAACAGTCCAGCAGGTAGGGAAATTTGGAGGATTGGAGGTGGCTGGTTGGTACCAGTGGCATGCTGGTAAATGTTTAACAAGTGACTCCCCCGCCCCAGTGTACATGTGACACACTCTAAGTTTCATCTGAATTAACATCCTCTCCACCCCTTCTCATAAGACCAGACAAAATAGTAAATCAAGTCCTATTTGTAGTATTTCTCTATTTCTGAAGCACAAATACTAACACTGAAAATTTGACAATTGACTCTCTCAACAGGTTAGAGCTGGTTCAGCCCATTCTACTCACTATTGTATATGCAGCTACCTCAAAGTCAGAACCTCCCAGTGGTCTCATTTTCAAGTAGGGCTCAAAGTTTATTGTGATGGACAAATAGCTGACTTGAAAGTAGGAAATTGTAAAATATATTACTTACATGTTATCTAATTAATAACATGTCATCATAAATGTAACTGATCCTCCTAAGTCTCAAACCAAGTGGAAATAAAATGCTTTCATAGTAGTAGTAGTAGTAGTAGTAGTAATAGCAGCAGCAGCAGCAGCAGCAGTAGTAGCAGCAGTAGTAATAGTAGTAGTAGTAGTAGTAGTAGTAGTAGTAGTAGTAGTAGTAGTAGTAGTATTCCTAGTATTTCTATTTTCATAATAAAACTGAAGGCCTAAGACTTGAACTTGAGGCTTCTGGTTTCTATTTCCATTTTTTAAGAGTTTTTTGTTTCAATAATAAAAAATAATAGATGGCATATACCATTCTTTGACTTGGATAAATAACATACTTATAAAGTATTGGAAAATATGTTTTTCTAATCAAAAAAAGAAAGAAAAAAGGAGGGCAAGAAGGGAAATTAAAAAAAAAACAAGGAGGAAGAGAATAGAAAGCAAGAGAGAGGAAAGAGAAAGAAAAGATCAAGACAGATGGGAAAGAATAAAGCAGGAAAGGAAAGGAAAGGAAAGGAAAGCAAATACTTTAGAAGAGAAGAAAGCAAATACTCATCATTTTAATTCTTTTTAAACATATGTATTCCTCTTTGTTATTTGATATGTCTCTCAAGGAAGGGAAGACAGACAAACACAGAGAAAATTCAAGTGCTTAAAAAAAAACATTAAGAAAGATTAATTTTCAGGGCGGCTAGGTGGCATAGTGGATAAAGCACCAGCCTTGGAGTCAGGAGTACCTGGGTTCAAATCCGGTCTCAGACACTTAATAATCACCTAGCTGTGTGGCCTTGGGCAAGCCACTTAACCCCATTTGCCTTGCCAAAATAAATAAAAGATTAATTTTCAATGCATTAATTAACTGTTCTGTACTACATACCAAACCTCAGTCAAATATTAATTATTAAATATTTCAGTACTAAAGATAAGAGACAGCATGAAATAATGGAAAGAGATTACTAGAATTTAAGTCCAGAAGTTATGGGTTCAAATTCTGCCTCAGTTACTTAATAGCATTATAATGCTGAATAAGTCTTTTAAATTTCCTGTGTCTCAATTTTCTCATGAGAAAAAAAGAGGGGATTGTACTCATTGATCTCTGAAGTCCCTTCCAACTATAAATCTATGATTTGCATGATTAGCATTCTGACAATCAAACCGTCATTGCTCTATCATGAGTATAAATATGAGAAAGGTAGAAGAGACTGGGGACATACTTGGACATTGTTTTTAATTGAATAGATGCCTCATATTAATAAAATTTTTGTTTTGTTCCTCCTAGAAAAGTTCCACCATTATGAAAATTCTTATATTGTATTTATTATATTATATATTATATTATATATATTATATATTATATTGTACTATATTATATTATATTGTATTGTAGTTAATTGTGTTTAATCTAAAGATTTCATTAAGAGGAAAAAAAACTTGATATAATAGACAACTGCCTAGGAATCACTATGATCTAGTTGAGTTCACACATGCCACCAATTCATACTGATCAAGCCTCTGTGAACAAGTCACTTAATATTTAATAGAACAGGGGAAAAAATGGAATTCATATGGAAGCAAAAAAAAGGTCAAGAAGCTCAAGGGCTATAATTAAAGGAAGTGAGAATGAAGGTCAAGCAGTGCTGAAATCTCAAACTATATTACAAAACAAATTACAAATTCTCAAAATAATTTGTTTCTGGTTAAATAAAATAGTAAAATTAAGTATGCAACCTAGAGAGAAAATCTATCTTACAGATTAATATTTCAATAAAAAGAGATCTCAATTACTAGGATAAGGACTATTTGGAGGGAGAAAAAACTGGGAAAATTGGACATAAGTATTGAAGAAATTTAAGTTACACCAATGTATATTGCAGCTTTTAAAAAATAAACTCAAAAAAAATCTAAAAAAAATAATAAAAAAATAAATTCCAAATGGGTAAATGATCTAGATATAAAAGACCATATCAGATGCAAATTAGAGCAAGAAGGAAAAATTACCTATCAGATTTATGGATAGAAGAAAAGTTCATTGACACACAAATGGAGAGATAAAAGAAGATAAAAATGAATAAATAGGATTATATAAAATTTAAAACTAATTTGGACAAATACAATAAATCTAAGATAAAAACAGAAAATAACTGAAAAAACTTTGCAACACATTTCTTTGCGTAGGATCTCATTTCCAAAACATATAAAGAACTAATGCAAATTTATAAGTGTAAGATTTGTTCCCCAATTGGACTGGATGAAAAAAAGACAAAAAAATGAAAATGATAAATGTTGGAAAGACAATGGAAAAATGGGCAAGTTCATACTATGTTGGTGGCAATATGAATGGGTCCAGTCATTTTAGAAAGTAGTTTGTGATTATATGCCAAAAGTTACTCAAGATTGCACGCCCAGCTATACAATTGCTAGATCTATATACTCCAAAGATAAAAGATCAAAGAAAAAAGTCTCATATATTCAAAATATTTATAATAGCTCTTTTTAAGTGGCAAAAGCCTGAAAACTTAAAAAAGATACCAATCAATTGAGGATGAGTTGAATAAGCTGTGGTATATGAAGGCTAAGGAATACTATTGTGCTGTAAGAAATAAGGAAACATCATTTCAAAGAGATATACGAACAAAAGTAACATAAAGTAAGAAGCAGAGGAACTATGTTACATTTTCATTATTATAAGAATAAAAAAATTGACAACATTTATAAACTGATGAAAAATCTAATGGACAGAACCAGTAAAAGTTATACAACAACACTTTTTTGTTATTGTTCATTTATTTATTCATTCATTTATTTATATGCTTGTTTGCTTATTTAATTATAACATTCATTTTTTTAAAATTTTGACTTCCAATTTTTCTGTCTCCTTCATATTCTTCCCATATCCATTAAAATGGCAGGTAATTTGATAAAAATTTTGCATGCAAAGTCATACAAAACATATTTCCATATTAACCATGTTGAAAGGAAAAAAACAAGAAAAAGCAAGAAATAAAGTGAAAAAATTTGCTTTGATCTGCACTCAAAATTCATCTCTCTCTGCAGTCAGATAATATTTTGCATCATGAATCCTTGGTAATTATTGTTGGCATTGTATTGATCAGAGTAAGTCTTTCACAATTGATCATCATTACCATATTGTTGTTTCTGTTCTGTTCACTTCATTTTGTATCTTCCAAAGTTTTTCTGAAATCGAACTCCTCAGCATTTCGTATAGCATTATAACAGTACTCCTTCATAATCGTATACAGTTTGTTCAGCCATCCTCCAATTGATAGAGATATGTCTTCAATTTCTAATTCTTTGCCACCACAAAGTTGCCATAAATATTGTTGTACATATACATCTTTTCCCTCTTTCTTTAACCTTCTTGAGATACAGACTTAATACTGGTATTACTAAGTCAAAGGATATGCATAGTTTTCTGACCCTTTGGGCATAGTTTCAAACTATTCTCCAGAATGACTAGACCAATTTACAACTCCAAAGAGCATTAGAATAACATTTGAAGAGATAAACTATTTTGAAAGCTCTAAGAGTACAGTGCAGTGAACATCCCTAATTCTAGATGACCAGTGACATAACATGCAATGCAATTCCTGAGAGAAAGGGGATAGATAGGTTAAAGGTGAAGGATGAGATATACATAAATATATTACGTAAAAATATATGTGTGTGTGTATTAACAACTTCTTTGCATATATATATATATGCATACTTATATGAAGAAAGAGAGAGAACACAGAAAAAGACACACACACACACACACACAAAGCTATGAAAAGATAGATGAGAGAGAGAGAGAGAGAACCAATAATGGGGATTTGTTTTGTTTGGCAATACATATTTGTTCCAGTGAATTTGTTTTTCTTTCCACCTTTGGATTGGGATGGGAGGGAGAGAAATAGATTTTCATTCATTAAAAAAATACTGAAAACAAGTTGAGGGGAAGACTACAGGTTCATAATGTTGCTAGTATGTTCAAATACCTGCAGTTAGATTTAAAAAGTCAATTCAGTTAAGGTTTTAGCAGCACAGGAAACTCTTCAAGACTTTTAAGCTGAAAAGCAGGTGACATTGATAAATGAAGTTCCCTCACCAGACATTGTCTACAGCAATGAAAGGTTAAGAGAAATCAGGCTTGTTCTATCATTGGTATCTATAATCAAGGTCCAGTGGCCAAATGTGAATCAGAATGACTGGAGATAGCCCTGGATGTGAGGCAAACAGGGTTAAGTGACTTGCCCAAGGTCACACAGCTAGTAAGAATCAAATGTCTGGAGTGGCTAGGTGGCACAGTGAATAGAGTACCAGCCCTCTAGTTAAGAGTACCTGAGTTCAAATCCAACCTCAGACACTTAAAAATTACCTAGCTGTGTGGCCTTGAGCAAGCCACTTAACACCATTGCCTTACAAAAACTTAAAAAAAAAAAAAGAATCAAATATCTGAGGACAGATTCAAACTGCCCAAATCCAATCAGTGCTCTACCCACTTCACCACCTAGCTACCCCTCCCTTGTAATCACTAGCTGTTACTATGTCGAACAGCACTATGTACTTTACTCATTCTCCCTCCAAAACATAAAAGGGTGGGAAAGAAAAATCAACATCACAGACCACATCTATTCCTGGTCACAGGGGCTTGCTTAGGACAGAACTTTCAATCATTCAATCAATAAACAAATATTAAATGCTTACTCTGTGCCAGGTACTATGGTAAGAGTTGGGAATACAAAAAAAAAGACAAAAAATAGGCAGTCCTGACCTCAAGGAGCTTACAGTCCAAGATGGGGAGGGAGGAGGGAACAACATGCAAACAAATATATTCAAAGCAATCTGTAGACAGGATAAGGAGGAAATAATTAACATAATTTAACATAATTAAATAATTAACTAGAAGGAATTCCCTTCTAGTCACCTTCCATGTTCCATCTTCTTCCCACGTGTCTAGGTCAGTTCAGAAGGGGAGGCAAGCCCCAGGAGCCAGTACAATTTATTTGGCTGGCTGAGTCAGGGGCAGTCATCTGTTTTGTTTGCTCCTTTGTTTTTTAATGAATTTTACCGTCTTCTCTTTTGCTGTCTGTCTGTTGTCTATCTTTCTTGCTTCTGTCAGGGTGCTTGCCTCTTGAAACAGCCCTTCAATTCCCTCCTCCACCTTTAAATGGATTATGAATCCAGAAAATAATCATTCTTATTAGAAGTGTGTCTAAAAGCAGTGTTAATAGGATCTGAGTGTGGCGCACAGAGGGTCATTTTCTCTGCCTGAGTAAAATGAAAAGTGTCCTGGACATCCTTTAAGGCAGCTCAGAAGTCACTTTTGCTTTCTTCTTGTTAATCTTAGCTGCGATCTGGATTTAGTAAAACTAGATCCAAGGGACAGATAAGTAACCCCTGGAAAAAACAGGTATTACTCTAAATAGAAAACTGTAAGTAAAGGGAACCTTATGTCATGTCTGAAGGCATAGTATCTACTTCTAGGCTTCTTTTCAACAGCTTTTATTTTTCCTAAAATAATTTTTTATTTCCCTATACTTTTTCCATGCCTCCCTTTGAATATATTCCATTCAGATAATAAAGATTTGTACCAAAAATGCAACCTTGAATTTATTTTTTTCAACTATCTCCCTCGTTATTCGAATCTACCTCGTCTTCTCTCTTCCCCGACACACACACACACACACACACACACACACACACACACAGGACTTGAAAGGGACTGTGGTTTAAGAGCAGGCAGATCTAGGAAAACAACCACAAGCTAACCAGAGGCCTCCTAGAGGTCGGATCGCGCCCCCCAGCCCCATCCTGGAGAAGTAATCTGCCACACATTTTATCTGCCTACTACCTCTGGGAAAAAGCTTTGCTTGTCTTTGCTTATGCTGCTTACATAGTATTTCACCCTCCCAACCTGTCAATCTGGTACCTTTCAGTGATTACTAAGTACACAAACAAAAAATTCAAAGATAACAAAAACACGATTACCTCTGTAAGGAAGACAGCAATGAGTGAAATATGGATACATTATCGCTGATTGCTTTTAGTTTAATAGAAATATTTTTGTAACAGCAACTTGAGTTATGTACATATCTGTGATTGTGATTGCTGTATACAAAAAATAATGAATGCATTTTTTTTTACATTCTTTCAGGCATATAATCAAAACTCAATAGTTTTAAGGGATTGTTTTAAAGCACTCTTTCCTATTTCCAATCATGTAAACACACTAAAGATTTCCTTGTGGCTTAAAAAAAATGTATTTTTTGAGTGGTTTCCCCCTCCATTTTTAGTTTTCTAATTGGTTGGATTTTCAATAAAAACATATTTCCTGAAAGACCTCAATTACATGTTATTCTTAAATGTTTTCCATTGCAAGGATTAGAGGTGATAAATCACATTCCGTTTATCTCCTACGGTTTCTTCTAGCACATTGTCAACTCCCCTCTCACCCGCGCTCACACACACCCCCTGCATCGTGCCTGCATATGGGACACTGGAAAGGCTGTGGGATAAGTGACACCATTAGCACAGTGTGGTGGCTTTGATGTGTGGCTCTCCGCAGGGTTGCCAGCAGAGTGACAGACTCCTGCTCTAATGCAAAGATCATTTCTATTCATTTCATTTCTAATAGTCCTATATTACCATCAGTGGCACAAAGCATACTGAAGTGCTTCATAGCTTAAGAAAAAAAATCCCATATCCCCCAAGGATTAGCTTTGGCCTCTGTGGGCCATTTCTCAGGCGTTCAGAGGACCTTTACCAAAAGAAAAGAAAAGAAAGAAAAATAAGCAAAAGCAAAATAATGATCTTAATCAGGTCATTCATTATTACCATTCTGATGAACAAACTCTTAAGAAAAAAAAATTAAGCTCCAACTTTTTACTCTTCTTTTCTGTGGTGAGGGTTAAACCAATATTGTCTGCATGTGCCTGTCCCAAGGAAAGGCTTTATTTTCCCTTTTTCCCAGTTCCTAAGGAACTTTTGCAAAATGCATCCGTGAACAAGTTTGTGTTTGGTCTTTCTTTTGTTTGGCTTTGTTTTCTTTTAATTGGAAATTCAAAGCTAAAAATACCACCTAAGTTTCAGAATTGGAAAAGATCAAAAGAAGTTTAAAAAAAAAATTAGGTAAGAGTGGTTTCCCCTGAATGTGAATGAATGAGGAGTTAACCAATGAGCAGTTAACCAGCAGGTTTAAAAGTAGGAGCCACAATACCTATAAATGTGGGAACATTTTATGTGTGAGAAAGCTGTTAAAGGGGACTTAAAAGAACAAAAAGTACCATTTGTTCCCCTAATTAACTTTGAAGAGTCTAATTAAGGGCAACATAAAAGCCTAAGAAATGCTTGTTATTAGGCATGTACTTTCACTTGATCAGTGAGATGGTATTCTTGTAAACAAAGATGCTAATTTAACCCAGCCCAAAATAAACCTCTCTGCAAATATCTCACAACATAAGCATGCAATACCTTGGGAGCAAAAACCCCATCTAGTGCACATTACCTCTTGAGGGTCCTAATTTTGGGCATTAATGGCACTCAATTTAAAAATGCAATAGAGGATAAAGAACATTCCGATCATTTAATCTCCTCCACTCGGCCACCCCAGAGGCCTCCATGAACATAGGTTGTAACTAAAGGAGACTGATCTAAGTATTGACCTTTTCTATCTAAAGCAGATATAACTTCATGTGTTTGGATTTGATTGAAACATTTTATCAATATTCACCAAAGGGAAGCATTCAGGTTGTCCTATTGGACTGAGAACATTGTTGGATTATTTTTTTTTTTTTTTGAGGCTAGCTTCACTATTCAAGACTAGGGAAGGGAGATGACTTTCCTGCTTTGGAAAGAATCTTTTATAATTTTTTAAATCAAGAAAATATCCATATAAGGGATATGTTATAGAGTGCCCAGTCCAGTTTGAAGCTTCCAGCTTTCTAGGTTGAGATGTGCATCTGATCAATAAGTCATCAGCTCTGAGGTTTTTGAGTTCCTCTCAAAACCTCCCATCAGTTTCACATCTATAAAATGAACTCAAAGACTTTAGTTAAGAATAACTCATGGGGAGATAGAGGGGGTAGCCAGCTAGGTGACACAGTCCCTGGAGTCACAAGGACCTGAGTTCAATTCCAGCTTCAAACACTTAATAATTACCTAGCTGTGTGATCTTAGCAAATCACTTAACCCCTTGCCTTGCAGAAAACGTAAACAAAAAAAAAAGAAAGAAAGAAAAGAAATGCTCATATTAAAAACAAAAAAGATTTCTGCCTTGAGCTTCTTGTAAGAAAGGTATTCTATGTATGAATATTGTAAATATTGATTGATTGATCAATATTGTAAATATTCCCCTACAAGGAAGTAGGAAAGGAGAAGATAATGGATTAGTAATAGAAAAACACCAAATCTTATTTCTAATCCTTTTCAGTATGTGAAATTAGTGACAGCCTATAGTAGAAAGGATATCATGTCATTAAAAATTAACCCTATACCTTACAAGTGGGGGGGGGGGCTGCAAAGTTGTGAGACTTCTATCCTAACACCAATATTAGAAAGGACAGCTCTCAAGAAAGGGCTGTGTCTAACAGCCTGGAGCATAAAGTTTATAGTCCATAAATAGAACAGGCTTTAAAAATACAGTTTGGCATGCAGAAACTTCTAAAGATTTTACATTACTAGATCCACAACAGCTGACTTTCCTTGTATTTAACCTGATAAGTGGAAAAAGAATTCCTTAGTTGATGGTCTCATACTGCTTGAATCTTGTTCCTGGAGGTTCAGTTACATACCTGGATATTTGGGAGACCAAGAAAAAAAATGATACAGAACTACCTCTGTATTTGCCTTTCTTTGCAGAGTTCCATCTAAAGAAAGTCCCCCAGGCTTGGTAACAGAGCCACATACAAAAATGCATGCCTTAAGGGATGCCTTTTATTCCTTCTTGCATCATTATAAGCTTATAGAGTGCCCAAGGTGTGCATAACATTGTAATTTAGCACAGAGGGTAGCAAAGTAGAAGGGGCATAATTGGCATAAGAAAAGTGAAGGTGGAGGAAACAAAAAGCATTGCCTTTAAGCTAATGTCTTTTGGTCAGGCATTGCAAAAGTGTTTTTTTTTTCACTTCAGAAATCATTAGAGCCTCAACACATCCATGGGTCCTGTCAACAATACATACCATGCCCTTTCTCATGAAGTAACTCCCTTCTGTCATTCCTTTTCTTTCCCAGGAAAGGATTGTTACAGTACAATCATCTAACTAGAGTAAGTATCCCAAGTTATCTCTATGGACACAGATTCCCATGAAAAATAATATACGGGTACAAAGAAGAGAAATACTTTCTATATATTCTGAACTTCTTGCCTAATTTCTTTCTATTATCTTAACAGTATTTTCTTTTTTAATTGAATTATCTTTTCTGTTGTTAACCACCTACAAAAACAAATATTTCAATAGGCAAAGGATAAAAAAGAGGCTGGTATAAAAAAACTGGGCAGTTTGGTGACACAATAGAGCACCAAACCTGGACCAAATTCAAATCTAGTCACATGGCTTAGTAGCTGTGTGACTGTGTGAGACACTTAACCCTGTTTGCCTTAGTTGCCTCATTTGTAAAACTGAGATTTTTCTTTGCCAAGAAAACCCCAAATGTGATCATAAAGATCTATTGGACAATAACAATGAGAAACTGAAATCTTACATTGTGCTTTTGAATCCAGTATGTCACATATATGGCTATACTATCTCTATACAATGGGAAAATAATAAGATGTACTATATCTGTGTGTTACATGTACATTTATTAAAGTTCTCTGCATATGTAATTATTTGACCTCCCATGATTGCTTTTAGGCCCTGGTATGCACATCGCCATTTATTATTTCTATGAATCCCATAAGATCTTAAGAATAGACACTAAATAAGACTTGTATACAAGAAGAGATTCCATTTCACTGAGATAAGAAAGTTTCAGCTGGTCAGATCTCCCTTCCTAATTAACAGCCACTGGACAATCCAGAAGGGCATGGCTTTCATTGGACCTGTACCATATAAAATCATACCAGGCATGTGTGACTTTCCTTGCCAGTAGTGAGAGACTAATTTAGTGCTAATTGTTCAGTGTTGTCTGAAACACCTCCCTACCTATGCTTAGCACACTGTTGGAAAGCTTACTCTGAACACATACATATTTATTTGCTTTTTTGATTCATTTACATTCTTCATTTATGCCCCGCCTACTCTAAGGATATTAAATAAAAAGCTTGAGTGGATATCTGGAATACTTAGTCTGGTCTCCTACATCTAGATAAAACAGAGATAACCTCCCATAATGTTCTGAATTTAGCAGATTAACATAAAGGGCAACAGAAAATTCTTAAAATATTATGGGGTTCTTTTTTGTAATTACATTTTTAAAACTTCTTTAATTTAGATTTTCTTTTTGTAAAAATCCATTTCCTTATATATTTATATGAAAGTTGTGCTCTTTTAATAGTTAAAGTGATAAATAAAAAAATTACGGTACAAAATGATCCCACAGTGCTCAAGTCTAAAATGAAAACAAGCACAATTTCACAGCCTCGATAATATTAAAAATAATAACAATAGCATTTATGTAGCATTTTAAGTTTTGTAAAGTACTTTACATCAATTATCCTATTTTTTTTTCCTTCACAACTACCTTGGGAGATGGGTACTATTATTATTTCCATTTTACAGATAAGGAAGCTGAGGTTTAGAAAGATTAAGTAACTTGCCCAGAGGCATACAGCTAGTAAGTGTCTGAGGCTGGATTTCAACTTCAGTTCCTAATGCTAGGTCCAACACTCTGCCACCTAACTGTCCTTAATGTCAATAAAGTGCTTTACGTGTTTCCATTTGATCTTTACAAAAACTTTGGAATATAGGTGACAATAATGCCCCATTTTACACATGAGAAAATTAAACTGGGAGAAGTTAATGACTTGTCCAGCACCATACAACTATAAATCATAACATTCATTTAGGTCTTTCCTGATTCTAAGACCAAAACTCTGTCCACTGAACCAACCAGCTGTTAAAATACAAAGAGCAAGTATCATCTTTGTCTTCTCTCAGGTACCAAAATTCTGTGTTTGCTTACCCAGATTTTTATTCTGCTCTTGAAATCAGAAATGTCCCATTAAGGATTTACTCTCTGGTTCATTTAATCTGCAAATTCTGAAAAAAGAACATCTCTGCATCTATTGCAAGTGGACCTTTGACTAGAATTTCATCAAATAACATTTTGCTAAATGGACTTCCATGACCTCCCAGTACAAGTGCTACATTTGTATCTGTCCACCCTCCTTTTATACCAAGATTTAAGAACTCTGAGAACTTCAACAAATTCAGATGATGTTGAAGACAGTCTTTTGACTTTAATGTGCCAGCAGTAATATAAGTTCTCATATTAAGCCTGATTAAGTTCTATTCACAACAATACACAATTCACAATCAATTTATTAAAATATTTATTATGTGTGAAGCACCAGAAATAAAAACATGAAAATCCTATGCCCATTATTGAATTAAGTTGGGTATTCTATAATGTTCCTGATATTACAGCTTCCTCTCTCACAGAAAGAAACACCTAGGTTTGATAAAATAGAATACTGGTTCAGTAAGAAAGGGCGATATTAAGAAACAACACTGGATCTTCAATAGGATTTCCCAGATTTCATTCATGGGTTTGTCCAGGGGCAAACTGCTTCAAGGCTTTGGTGCTCATTTTCTTCCTCTATAAAATTATGGTTGTGATAGATAAGATTTTGACCAACTTGAATATTCTACAAGGCCCTCATTCCTAATTCAGAACCATCTCCATATAAGTAAAACATATATACACCTATGTTCATAAACACATGCACAATTCACCTACAAAAATGTCTCATCTCCCTTTTTTTTATAAATTGCTGTGAAAATTTTGAATGTTTGTGAATCCAGGACACATACTGAGACTTGATACATCAAAAAGCAAAATACTTAGTATAACAGAGTTTCTGAAAGTTTTTTTTTATGGATCCCCTTCTCATTGAGAAAAATAAATGCATAAAATAAAATACAAAGAATTTCAAAGAAAACATACTGGGAAATGGCTATCATTTTTTTTTGTTACAGAAAAATTCATGAAACCTGAGTTAAGAACCTCTTAATAGGGAATTGGTATGGCATTTGAACTCTCCCCTAGACATTTTTCATCAGTGACAATACCAGTGGCAAATATATGTCTCCATGTTTTAAGTCTCACTTGATCTTAATTAACAGATAATATGAAACAAAGTTTTATCTTTCATATCCAACATATATGCAAGAGAAGCAACTTATTAGTGAAGGCATTTTAAGGCCACTTTTTGTTTTTCTTAATAAAATACTCTTTTATAGTCAATAAAAAATAATGACAGTGGAATCTTAACATTCTTTCTACCTTTCTACCTTTTCCACTTTTAGTGTGTAACTATAAAGATTTATCTGTTATATAATATCATTTTCAAAAGACTGCCGCTCTCCTACATTTTCATTAAAAATATCATCTCTACCCATATAAATTATTCTCAAAACTGAAGAGTAAATGAGGTCAGTCTTTATTGATATCTCCCTAAATACCATTTTTAGAGTACTAATGGCCATGCTTTCCCCCAATCATTTGATATCTCATCCCTCCTATTCCCCCTCTTTTTAAAAGAATAAGAACTATATCTGAGCTAGAATAAAGAATTCCTGGATGAGGAATTTTTTTTCAATCAAAACATGTCATTACCTTCTCAGCAAATAATCATCTTCTAAAGTCATCTAGAACTCACAGAGGTTAAGTGACTTGCCCAGGATCACACAATGTGAGAAATAATGAACTTGTCTATCCTTTATGCCTCTCCCATTCTCTTTAATAAAAATAAATAATACCATAAGGTTTCATACTGCTTTCCAATTTATAAAGCATTTTACATACATTATCATGCAATGTAGAGATATAAAAGTCATTTTTGATATCACCCCACTCAGTCCTCTCATTTTATAGTTTAGGGAACTGAGGTTAGTTAAGAAAGGTAAGTCACTTTTCCAAGGTCAAAAGGCCATTTGCTAGCAAAACTAGGACTTGGACCCAGATACTCAGATTCCAAATCCTGTGAATTTTTTTCTTTCTGTTTTCCCAATACACATTTGCAAGGTAAGCATACCTGTACAGGGATACATACATAGGCAGCTAGGTGATGTAGGGAATAGAGCACAGGGCCAGCCTGAAGTCAGAAACACCAGAGTCCAAATAAGGTCTCAGATACTATTAGTTATGTGACCTGGGGCAAGTCATTTAACCCAGTTCTCCTCAGCTCCTCTGTAAAATGAGCTGAAGAAGGAAATGGCTTACCTCTACCATATCTCTAATAAGAAGAGTCCAAATAGGGTAGAAGAGTTGAACATGACTAAAATAACTGAACAACAAAAAAACCCATACATGCCAAATCACTTTTCTACGATTATAGGGTTAGAAAGATGCTTAAAGGTCATTTAGTTTAAGCAACTTGCCTAAGATCCACAGGTTTCCAGTGGCAAAGCCTGAGTTTGAACTCACATCATATAACTCCAGGTTCATCAGAAAAACCTAAACATGCTTTTTCCACTGCACAATATTACCCTTATTAAAATTTTAAGTTATGCCCCAGGCAGGGACCTGTTTTATTCATGTTTGTATCTCTCAAGATTCTGGCATATCAAAAACATTTGATAAATGTTTTTTTTTAAATAAAAGAATACAATTGAACTGGAAACCAGGTTGGCAGTAACTATGCTTAACTACATAGTTGAACATAATTGAGCATGATTCAAAGATTTTATGCTCACAACAATCTTTTTTTTTTTCACAACAATCTTGTAAGGCAGGTAGCATAAGTGTACGAGTCTTTTTAAATCTTATTTTACAAAGGAGGAAACAGGTTGTGACTTTCTCAGAGTCACATGGGAAAGGACAAAGTTGGAGCCCAAGCCAAAATTTTCTCCACTACATCATCCTCTTTTCCTTTTCCCAGGTCCCCATCTGCAGAATATTTGGCAGAATTTAGGAGGATGGCCAGTAGCCCCAAAACAGGGCAAAATTAAACTCTTATGGGAATGGAAGGAGAGTCCAGGACCTTCTTAGCAATGCCCTTCTACCAACTGAACTAACCAGCTGATCTGGGAAAGGTTTGGTGGCAGTGGGAAAATATAGGTGAGACTTTGTATGATTTCTAGTCTAAATAAACATTGGGTAAAACTAATGATCTCTTGTAGATCCAGATAAGCCTTATGAAGAGATTTCAAAGTGGGGTGCCAAAGCAAGCTACCGGTGCTTGCTGAAAAAACGAAGGTGTGAAAGAGAAAAGTACAAATCTGTATGACTTCCCCTAAAAGTTATTAATTATCCGCATTGTGAAATACCTGAAAACCATTTGTGATTTCTTTATGATTTATTTTTTAACAAAATTCTGCGTTGGTGTTAAACAGATTTCCAACCCTCAACAAACCAGATGGCTAATCCAAAATTATTACATGAAATATGAATAGGAAGCTCAGAGCTGTATTCTGCAAAAAGATAATGAGTATTTTTCGGCCTTTATAACTTAACAAATAAATTACATTTCCATTTCACTGGTATCTACTTTTAAATTGTAACAAATAGTTCCAGTGATAATTACCAAATGTCTATATTTAGTGAAAACTAGCACATGTGTATAATAAATAATAGCACAATTTGATATTTCTGAAGTGCCTGTTTCTCTCGATATAGACATTTGGTAATTATCACCAGAGTTGGCATGTAGAGAGGTGTTTAGACAATTTTAAAAATGCATATTGCTTACTCAATAGAAGATGCACTCATTACATTTGGTTATGAAAATCTATATCCAGGTATTTTACAGGGAGATGGGTTCTTGACCTGGCAGATATTAAGGTAGAAGTAAACATTTTGGCTTAGTGGCCATCATCCCTGCATTTTAGAATCACTGCTGTAGACATGACTGACAGATTACTTGCTAATTTAGTAGTGGTTTCAAGGTGGAATTACTGTGACCCTTCAAGCCAAAATGTTTACTGTCTAAGTGTTATTCTTGTATCTTGGCACAAAACCCTCCATTAATTCAGCATTGCTATGTCTGCCTCCTGCATCCAGTTTATTGTAAGACTGGCAAAGAGCAATTTACAGCAGAGACAAGCTTAGCACAACTTGGCCAGAGTGAGGATGCTTTTGGCTCATCACCTGGTAGAACTGATGGCTGTAAAAAGTTCTCTTTTCAGTTCAGGTAATCGGCAAGAGTCTGAGCAGACAGCAGATGAGAATGAGACTTGCTTGTATCAGCCTGTTTTAGTAACTGGCCAGTTCTTGGCATAAACAGCTCTTGTAATAGCACAGTGATGTAGGTGAGGCATCAATGACTACATAAAGCCATCAGCCACAACATTATCAACTGAGATCAGAGTAATGGGGATTAGGAGAGAAGAAGAAAGGAGGAATCAAATGGCAGTAAATAGTGATAGAGTTTTACCAAATTCAATGCCACTGCCTAGAGAATGGCAAATGCCATCAATAATGGTAGCTGAAGCTAAAGAAACCAAGATTGAGACTGAGAGTTAAGATGCAAGCAAATAAAATCATGAGGAATCACAGTATAAAAATCAATTTCAAACCCAGAAAATCAGTAACACCAAGGGTTAAAAACCTAAACTATAGTCAGGTAATAGAAGAGCATAGATTATTACAATTACCAGAGTTTTAGAGCAATCTAATTCACACCCCTCATTTATAGTTAACAGAAGCAAGACTCGGGAATGAGAAATGATTTCTACAATGTCACACAGACAGCAAGGCTGAATCTAGAACCCAGTTTTCTTGACTTCCAAGTCAGTGTTATTTACGATTAATAAATTATAATTTTACTCCTCCCTCTATTTTAAAGTTTCTCTTTTAAATCACTGATTAAGGAAACACTCAATTGTTAGAGGTTGAAGTGAAATATTGCTTGGATGGATAATTTACTTTTCATTTGTGCAAGGCAGAGATCAGAGAACTACATAGCTAGAAGGAATTTTAGAAATTATATTGCCTCCTTTCAACAGATGAGAAAAAACATTGACCCAAGTAGTTAAGTGAAGTGTTGAAGGTCACAAAGATAGTCAGATGCAGATCTTCAGCTCAGGTCTCTGAGAACGATTTGCTCCAACAGCCATGAAGACAAAAGAAGCAGGAGCTGTGGAGAACTTAGAGTTTAATCAGACGTTGGAGATACCTAAGTCATCTATTCAGGGAATTTTGTTGAACTTCAACGACTCTGGTAAAGAATTATACATAATTCTGCCTCACTTAAATCCAATTGACACACAAATCAATACATCATCCCGTGATTTCATTTGTCCTTTGAAAATGAAGGATGAACAATTGGTTGCTAAAACAACAAAAATTGGTCCATCTCAAGCAGAGTAGCGGTAGAAACTGGATAAGTAGTAGCAAGAAGCTCAGATCAGGAACTGTTGGAAGTGGAGAATGGGAAGTATAGTTATTTGGAAGACAAGCCCCAAGGTGGACTATAACTAGAAAAGTAGGCTATGATCCATATTCCCTCTCCCCGATTGGTTGGTCATTTATCCTTTGAGGTCCTGTCACCCTACCCCTCAACTAACAAGAAACCACAGCACCTATGTTGGAGAACATGGTCTTTTGGCAAATGCCAAACAGTAGAGAGATTCATTCACAGACACTGACAAATGAAAACAAAGAAAGGAATAAGAAGATAATTGGGTGGTTGAATTTCCTCTGAGTAGTTACCCAAACTTTGTGGAATTCAGGGACAAGATTCACACAGTTTGAGGAAACTGAGGCATATTGCATTAGAGGTAATACACAAACCAGTGAGACTACATATTTATACATATGATTATCTGAGTTACCCCACTGACCCTAGTTATAGTTGGACTTCTGCTACACAGTAAAACTAGTATAACATTGGGGGGGGGGGTTCCAAATTCCATTACCGGCAAATATTATTATGACCCTCACAAACTCTAGGGATAGCTAGGTAGCACAGTGAATGAAATGCAAGGCCTGGAGTCAGGAAGATCTGAGTTCAAGTTTGACCTCAGATATTTACTAGTTGTGTGACCCCTGGGCAAGTCACTCAATCTCTTTACCTCATTTGGGAGGGGGGGAGAATTCTATTGCAGGTCATATTAGACCTCCACAAATTCTAGGGATAGCTAGGTAGCACAGAGAATGAAATGCAGGGCCTAGAGTCAAAAAGACCTGAGTTCAAATTTGGCTTCAGATACTAGCTATGTGACTTTGGCCAAGTCACTCAATGCTCTTTGTCTCAGTTTCCTTATCTATAATATGAGCTGGAAAAGGAAATGATAAACCACTTTAGTATCTTTGAAAGAAAATCCTAATTGGAGTCACAGAAAGTTGGATATGAGTGAACAACAACCACAATACAAATTATAAAGTCCAAAGAGTCAAAGGAGTTACTATCAACTTTACCACTGAAGTGGTGAATAAAAACAAAATTCCCACATGCTGGTCTTGCCCAGGAAGAAGCAATCCTGTATAATTTACAGGATGAATTCAACTCATTCAATTCCTTAATCTCAATAGGTCATTTTCTATGTTACTGGGTTTTTAACTAAAAGTGTCATGGTAGACATTCTGTCTTGTCCATAGTTCTGCAAGTCTCCCTGTCCCCAGATATTCTCATCCCTGACAATATTATTACTGAAAAAATTCTTCATTATTAGAATTTTGTCTGAAAACACAGTAATATAAAACTATCCCCATTAAGAGTATGTTCCAATGGAAGTCTACTTTTATATTTAAATAAAATATCATTTTAATTTAAACACAAAATATTTCTAGTAATCATAATTAGCACCAGCATCATAAAGGAGAGGACCCTGAATTTTCCTTGACACTGAAATCAGTTCATTAAAATGAATTTTCAAGGGTAAAAAATAACTTAGGTAAACAAATGTTTAAACTCAATTCAATACATAAGTTTTGGGAAGGGTTAATATAGACATTTCTTATCCTTGATAAAATACCTATATTCATTGGTTTTGTTTTCCAGTTTCATTATGCCTATAATAATTTTATCAATTCAATGGGGTAGGGGAGGAAGGAAAAAGGAACTAGAATTTTGCCCCCAACAGTTTTAGAAATTAATATTCAAGTAATTTTTTTTATTCCACAGAGGGACAAATTCAGTTCATTTAGTTTCTGCAACCTCTCATTAACTATTTCTCTATCTCATTCCAATTAAGTACAAAAATCTAAATGAAAAATTAGTGATATATGTGTATGTATATATATATATATAGCAGAAATATACATATATTAAAATATATGAGTACATGTATTTGTGTTGAGTAGAGTTACTGCAATCAAATGTCATCTCCATGTGACCAACCTGCTGGATAATGAGTATACACAGACCGGATTGATGCTCAGAAAACAGTCTTCTGTTAGAATTTGGTTCCAAGTCTTTCCAGCAATCAAACACTACCAGAGTTTGATCTCTATAAATATAGCTCTCAAGAACTTGTGGTCAGTCACCTCCCCACCAAGTTGAAGAACTGGTGTAATAAAAGTCTTCATGATAATGATGGATCAAAAAAAAAAGGTGAATTCTCATGCAATGAAAATAAAGAATTGATGAACAATTCTACTACATTGTTATCCATTCAGTGCTAAAAATTCTTGGGCAAGGATTCTTAACTTGGGATACATGAACATAGTTTTTATTTATAAAATATATTTTGATAACTATATTTCAATATAACTGATTTTTTTGTAACATCATGCATTTTGTCCTATTCTTTTATATGTGTTATTATAAGAAGGTGTCCATAGATTTGCCAGACTGCTAAAGGGGTTTCAGGATTTCAATGAAGTTTAAAAACTCCCAATCTAGAGGAAAGTCCCAGGTGCTCCACACAGAGATTGCCCAACATCAAACTCACAAAATGAGGTATGAATAAGATACAAACCATATCCTTGAAAGGAGGGCTCATATCATTGAGATCACCAATCCAAAGAAATGCATACTTGTATTACTTTCTAACACAAACAGTAAATAACTAGGCTGGCAAAGTCATTCATTCATTTCTTAATTCAAACTGATGCCAGTGAGGAACCCTTAGGGGATCTGTCTTAATAAATGGTAAGAGTGATTTGCAATTAGCACATTAATTGCTTGTATATAAAATTGCTGCTTCTTAAATGCCTTAAGGATGCTCGAAAACAGTTTTTGTTTTTCAATATTTTAAACATCCCAGTGAAATCTTACTTATACTATTAATTTACTTTATTGATTAAGAAAACATTTTCTAGGCAAAAATACACTTCGCTTAACTTCTGTCCAAGTGATCCCTAACTCCTACTTGGTGGGATATCTTAAGGTTTTACTGTATTTCAAAGCTATTACCCCCAGCACTCTCCTGTTAATAATTTTTAATGGTAGAAAGAGTTACTGTTGGGGAGACTTTCACTAATATTTCTTCTAAACTTGCAAAATTTTAGGCTACTTCTTTAAATTGCATCAATTCCTGTAAATCCTCTGTTTTTTTTCTCTTTCACATGTATTCACGGACAGCAGTTTTCTCCTGACCCTTCCTTTAAAATTTGTTCTACCCACTTGGTTGGTATGTGATGGATGTTTATCATCAAATAATCAGTAAAGCCAAAAATATTTGCCTTTTATATTGAAAATTAATCTCCTATTTCAGAAGCTTAGTGTTTTCAAGGTTGAATAGGATTTCTGATTAGTGGATAGCTAGAAGGGTTCAGCTTTTTTCAATACCCAGAGCAAAGATGACAGGAACTGAGATATTGGTACTCCAAGCAATTTGGGAGAGCTTCCTAAAAACTGAAGGAATAAAAGAATTAATGCTGGAAATAAATCAGCAGACTGATGGTAGTAACTTGCTTTTTAACTATCCTTCCAGTTTTTCTTTGACATTTATCTATTTTGGGTACCCTCTCCTTCCTTTTCTTAGACCTAGATTACACATTAAACCTCAAAGACTGAGATATTATTTTTTTCTAGCAAGATCATCAGACACAGACAGTACCAAAATAAATCTGGCTTATAGCCTCTATCAAACAGGATAATACAAAACTCCTTCTTGATATGTCCAAGGAATTTTTCTCTTTGGGCACTAGTTTTTTTTTTTAATTTTTCCTTAAAATTCTTGTTATTTTTTAAAGATATAAATGAGAACAATTATACCTTTTTTCTTAGAGGTGAGAAGAATCAAGTTTATCCAAAGACTGGTGTATTCAAGAGCAGTTGAGGTGAGTGGGAGGGAGGAGAAGTCTCCTTTTGAGGCCGCCTTGTGGTTTTACTGCAAAGCTCAGGAAAATAGAAGCTTTCTGTGTCTTAATAAATGTGGCCCTATGTCATTCCCACCATAAACATGGGTGCAGTTCTGCACCCATATAAAAATCATAGACCTAGTTGATTTACTTGTGTGTCCATCCACACACCTAGACCCCAAAACCCTGACCACAGGACCCTCTTTAGCAGGCTCACATCTTGTCCTGTTTGCCCTGTGATTTGGAAAACCACATGTAGCCCAAACCTTGTACACAACTTTCATACAAAAAAAAATTATTTACAATCACCCTTGACATTTTCAATGACCATTTTCCCAAAATAGCAATAGTATGTTTTGATTTCCAAATCCTTTCTAGACATAGACAGATAGAAAGGCAGAAAGAAGTGTTTTCATTTCTTGCCCTAGGAGGGCCATGGAGAAATCATGTTCCCAAAGCTGGATGTAGGGTGCTGCCTGTAAATGTTGGAGCATGTTTTCAACTCAGTTAAAAAAAAAAATTTCAGCATCAGTTATGTTGACAGTACTGTGCTCTGGCTTGGTTGATGGTAAAAGTTTAAATCTTATTTAGATATGAGGTTTTTCCTCATGGTGTTTATAGTCTAATAAGGAATTATAGTATCATAGATTTAGAAAAGTAGGGACCCCAGGAAATCATCAAGTATAATTTGATTATAGAGGAGGAACTAAAGTCCATAAAGAAAAAAGGGAAATGTCCAAAGTCACACAGGTAAAACAAGTAACAGAGTCAGAATCTGAACTCAGGTCTCTGACTTCAAATCCATACACAAATACAGAGAGAGCTGAGAGGTCAGTCAAGTAACAAGTTGACTTACTATTATTAAGTACTTATTTGGGTTGGCCTTGGTGTTCTTCACAGGGCAGAAGTCTGTCAATAAACATATTAAGTGCCTATTATCTATCAGGTACTTAAGCAGTAGGGATACAAAGAAAGACAAAAAGAAACTCTCAATCTAATGAAGGAGACAAGATGCAAAAAAAATATGTGCAAACAAATGTACAACACAAATGGGAAATGATCAAGAGAAAAGGACTCAGAATGAAGAGGTACTAGATAAGAAAGGTTTCCTCTAGCTGAGATTGTTAACTGGGATTTTAAGGAAACTAGGAATGTCAGGAGGGGTAGATGAGAAGGAAGAACATACTAGACATGGAGGGCTGCCAGAAAAAATACCTGGAACTTAGAAAGAACAATATGGAGGCCAGTGTGACTAACTTGAAGAGTACACTGGGAAGGATGGGGGGAGAGGAAAAGTATAATGTGTGAGATAACCAAAGAAGGAAGGGAGCAGAGCTGAGGGCTAAGTTAGGAATGACTTTGAACCCTGAATAAAAGATCTTATGTTTCTTGCTGGTGGTGATAGAAAGCCAGGGGAGGTTATTGAGTAACAGGGTAACATGGTCATTCTTTAGAAAAATCACTTTGTCCTCAAAACAGAGGGTGGATTGGAGTAGGGAGAGCCTTGCACCCAAGCAGAACAACCAACAAGCTTCCAGGGTCATGGCAGTTTCAGAGGAGAGAAAGGGACATATTTGAGAGATGTTGCAAAATTGACAGACTTGGTCAACAGATTGGATATGGAGGATGAGGGGAGGGGGAAGAGCTAGTAAGTAGTTGAGGATGACCATCAGGCCTGGGAGGATGGTGATACCCTTGATAATAATAGGCAAGTTTGACAGAAAAGCTTTAATCTGAGGAAGGAAAGATCATTATTTCTTAAGGGACTCAAGGAAGTTTGCCAAGTAACAAGAAGCATTTGAATTGGGGAAAAGAGAAAAGGCATAAGAAGACTGTACAAGACAAGTCATTAAAATGGGCAAGTATGCTGGTTCTTGACCTTCGTTATCAAAGAAGACCAAAATAATTGACCATGTATGGCGGATAGCAAATAATTCATTTTGGTAGAAGTATAGAGAACATGCATGGAGGAAAATAGCATGAGAAAACTGAAAAGTTAGGATAATCCTATATTGTGGAGGTCATGGATTCCAAACAAAGTAGTCTGAATTTTATTTAATAAGTACTAAACAGCTGTAAGGATATGAGCAGATAAGTAACAGCAACAACAATAATAAATAGCTAATATTTACATAGCACTTACAAGCTACCAGACACTATACTAAGCACTATATAATTATTATCTCATTTGGTCCTCACACAGCCCTGGGGGGGGGGGGTATTATCAACACCATTTTATAGAGGCAGGTAGAGGCTAAATGATTTGGTTAGGATCACAAAGTTGAAATTAAATTCATACTCAGTCTTATTAATTTAAGCCCTGCTTCTTATCCTTTATCAATGAAGATCAAAAGACATGACTATGTTGGAGACGAATAACAGTGTGTCAGACTATGATTGATCAGACCAATGTGAGCTTGGAATGCTCTACCACAGGTTCAGCACAAATAGTCCATGTGAACACCTGGGGAGGGTATTCTAAAATTTGTGTATATGTCATGTTTCCTCTGAGCTGCTTCAATTCTGCCTTCCTCATTGCACTCAGCCCCCTCAATGATGAGACACACCATACTAGATAATCCTGTGCCAGGGTCTCCCATGTTTTTCATTGAGATCTTCAGTGTGTCTCGGTATCACTTCTTCTGACCCCCTTGTGAGCTCATGCCCTCTGTGAGTTCTCCATGAAAGTTTTTTTGGTAAATGCATGTCTGGCATTCTAACAACTCTGTATTAATGTTGGAATGCTAGGCAGTTTAGCTCCAGAAAAGACCTCAGTTCTGGTGTCTTCTCTTGCCAGATGATCTTCAGAATCTTCCTAAGACAATTTAAATAGAAGCGATTCAGTGTCCTGACATGGCACTGGTAGACTGTCCAGATTTCACAGGCAATGAGGTGAGCACAATGACTCTGTAGACCTTTGGTTTGGTAATTGGTCTAATACATTACTCTTCTCACCCATATTTTCTTATGGAGCCTCCCAAATACTGAGCTAGCTCTGGCAATGTGTGTGTGTCAACCTCATTGTTCGTGTTTACCTCCTTGGAAAGGACACTGCCAGGGTAAGTGAATTTGTCCACAGGACTCAAAACTTCTGCACCACCTAGCACACAAGTAGCATGACTTGATCTGTGTATGAGGATAATAAATGTTTCAGTGGCAGGAAGAATGTTTTGAGGAGACAGTTTCAGTGGGAATGGGAAAGAATAAAGATAGAGGAACTGATAGGAGAGCAATGTAATAGTCCAAAAGAGAGAGTCTATTTTAGGTATTTGTAGGAATCAATGGAAGAGAACAGAGGCTAAAGACAATGTACACGTCTGTCATACCCTTTGGCATCTGTTCCAAACTTCTCAAAAGATATTCACACCCATCCTAGCCACCTTTCAGCAAGAGATCTTGAAACAAAACTGAAGTCATCCATCACTAGCTCCCACTTTATCCCAACACTATACCTTAAATTATTTTAATATCATACTACATTTTTACTTCTTTTATTTTAAACTTAAAGAAAAAGATCACCTTTCTACTTGCCAAGGCCAGTGTTTCTTGTGTCTGTAATCCCTTGCTCTCCTCTGACCTCTAAGTGCTTAGCCCTTCAATTATTATCTCATTTAAAAATAGTATCTTCTAACCTACTAGTTCTTTTTGTTGCTACCTAAAAAATATAATTAAATGTTCTTACCCTCAAAAAACATATTCATTCAAGCTTACCATTTCCTCAAGTTATTATCCTATTTTCTCCTTCCTTTCAGAGACAAACTCCTAGGAAAAATAATGTTCTTTCAATTGTTGATCTATTCCAAGCACCTTAAAGAGTATCTAGAACACAGTAATCATTTAATTTCATGTTTGTTTAATTGGAGAGTCAAAGATAACCCCAAGTTTTTGATCCAAGAAGACCAAAAAAAATCCCAGGAAGAAATATAACAAATTTAGCTTTGTGGATTTAGTGAGACATCCAGATAGAGATGTCCCGTAAATATCTAGGAATACAAACAAAGGTTTTGAAGGTTAAGGAAGGGATCAAAAGAGAGGCTAGGAACTATAGATTTGGAAGATGTCCACGTTGAACTACTCATAAGGTATAGATGCTTCCTTGGTGAAAATACTGTTCCTTGACATTGGGGTAACTAGTTTAAGAGATGCTGATAAAAGGAAGAGGGGAAAAGTTTAAGTAAATTTTGTTTTTACTTTCAACAGCAAGAATTTGCCTGAAAGGTATCTCAGCTATTGACTTAAAGAAGGATTTCTCCTGTGCTGAGTTTTATAGGATAGAATTCCAAAGAACTATTTCTGATGCCAAAGTTACCTCAAATGCACATGCGCACAAAGTAGCTTAAAAAATTAATCTTGAAATGTGTTCAAAATGGAAAGTATAAGATTCATTATCATTAATTAGCTAACATGTAATAAAACCCACTGACAAATTTGTGGGGTTTTTAAGCTTTGCATCAACTCTTTGTACTGCAGTATTTTTTCTTCCTTAAATGCCACAGCTGTTTCTGATTCCTTGACTATTGTTTTCTTTAGTAACCAAGAGGTTTGTTTTTGGTTGTCATTTTCTTATATTCTCAAACTATTTGCAAGAAACCAAATTCTAATTTCTGCTTTGGGTGCTTTGCATATTAGGCAGTAGTAAGAAGTGAACTTTTTGCTTGTATTCTGAACTAGTTTAAGTAAAATTATTTCTACAATTGTTGATTTTTTTTTCCTCTGAGGAAAAACAAAGCCTAGATCCTAAGGAGGAAATAACTTGTTTCACTTACTGTATAGTTCAAATGAGTTCAGTTACAGAAAAATCTTAATTTGGTGAAAATAATCCAACCACTATTTTCCTGGAAAACTGGGAATTTCTCTCCCCCCCTCACCAAATCATCAATAGGTCCTTAAAGGAGTCTGTGAAAACAAACAAACAAACAAACAAAAACATTGAAGCCAAGAGTTCACAGAGGAAGGAAAAAAATAACAATCCCAGACACACACCCCCCCAAAAAAAAATTCAAAAATTGCCTGGTTTATGGAGGTCATAGTGTTTAAAAGGTTTAAATGTTATAGTGAAATATTTTACACAATAGGAGTAAGCTGAAGGCAAATATCTGTAGGTTTGATAGATTTAGTTAAAATTGGATGCCAGAATGAAAATAGGAATTCAGTAATTTACAAGAGACAAGTAGAAGAATGTCAGCCCCATCTTCCCTTGGTAAGACCTCTTCACTTCTTTCTCAAGCTCTGGCAGACCTTACTCAGCACACCTGGTGACAAGCCCAGCATTCCTGACTTTCTCCCCCTGAGAATTGAGTTCTCCCACAGGCTCCTGCTCTGTTGGGATAATGGCAAAATCCATCACCTCCAAGGGCTTATCTCTCTGTCACAATTATCGCCATAATACCCTCTGGAATCACATAATTAACTCTGTCACCAGAAAATACTGTTTATGCTTTTAGAAATATCACTTCTGTCCCTGTACTTGATGACCCAACCTCTGTTAATAGTAGCCCTGCTGGTTTTGTTTTGAGGTATGATTATGATCCATCTGATAGGGATGATTATGAAATTCATCAGTAATGGGGAGGGGGCTGAGCCTTGTGGGGAACTGCCAATCATAGAACTACCCAAATATGTCAGAAAACCAGACACAAAATCCTTGTAAATAGTAAAGCTCTTCTTTCCCAATCTCCTGTCTCCCAAATTTGAATTACCTTTCTTCCTCTAGGCAAAAATAGGTTTTTTTTTCTTTCCCTGAGTGAAATAATTTAGGAAATGATACAATTTTATACAAAATATATGAAACAACAGCATTTGAGAACAGAAGTAATTTATCTTTGATAGCCTAAAATGTGTATGTAATATAATTCTATGTTCTCATGTCTTCTAATAAATTCAAAATTAGATACAAATGCCAATACTTTACATGTTGAACCAGCTTCTAGCATTAGAGCAGTCATGGATCGGTAAATCACTGGGAGCATTCCTAAAGTTCAAATGATCTGGGTATGAGGCCTATGTCTGACCCATACTGATCAGAGAGATAGACCTGGGTGCATCTAGATGAGCCCATTGACCACTCAGGATCATAGGCAGCCCTCCACAATTAGCAATAGCAGAAAAGGGGCTCACCTGCATTTGTAAAGGGAGTTTTATGTTTTTGTTTTTTTCCATCCAGAAGTTCCTTAGAGAAATGAAATCACAGATCCAGTTGCTATTCCTTTTGTATGAACTACTTTTAGGTTGTGTTTTTTGTTTGGTTGGTTGGTTAGTTGGTTTCTGAGAAGAAAAATAAAATTCAGGTCATGAAAAGAAGATGAATTAGTTTGGGACATTTTAGTGCAACCTGTTGATTAACTAGCAGTAATCTATCTTGTGAGGAATCCCATTCATTGCAGAATCTGTGTTGTCACCTCCCAGAGTGCCCCACTGCGAACTTCAAGTTCATGGGAATGACCAATGCAAACGATCCCTGAACTCTTTCCCACAGCCAAATGACAGCTGTGATTCTTTGGCCCCAGCTTGCCTCCTAAAAGCTGATTCAGCAGTAAATTTATGGCATTTCCTTCACAGTGTCCCATGCTGGTTCTGGATATTTATCACTCTGACCAATTATCAGAAGATCTATGGTTTCTCCATCACTCATGCATGTTGATCAAAATTCCAATTTCCTAGATGGGAGAAACAACCATAGGTCAAGGAATATTTGAAGTCCTATATGAAGTCCAGAACTTTCTTTAAGCACAATGACAAAATGCTTTCCAAAGGGGCTTCACAACAATCCCAGCAGGTAGGAACTGCAGACATTATTATCATCATTTTACAAATGAAGAAACATTTTTAATTCAAAGGAGTTAGGTAATTTTTTTCTTAATTTCAATGGAGTTAAGTATCAATTTTCACAGAAATTTTAAGTTTTAGAGACATAATTTGAACCCAAATCCTCTAAGTACAGTATTCAGTTTACTTTGCCACATTACTCTATTATCTAAGGAAATCTTAACTAAATACATCATAATGAAAATCCATAGAAAGTCAAGTTGTAGTCTGAAAACACCCCAAAATATGTGAAGGATGAGATTTTTAAGAAAACTTAGAAAATGCATAACAAACACATGCATACACACACATACATCATACATGCACAAACATCAAACAGTTTGATTACATATAATAACCAAAACTAATTGAAGTATTGAAATCTGTTCAACCTAATCAAAGAAATAGATTAAAACTTTCAAAAAAAATTTAAAAAATAGTGGATCAGTGGTTAAGTATGATGTCTTTTCTTGTTTTGTTTACAGGTGATAACATGAGACAATTTACATGGAAAAATTATAAAAGTATAGATTACCTTATTGAACTCATGTAAAAATTTGATATTACTATGCCATAAATAGTCAGTACTACTTATTATGATGTGATCTGAGGAAGTTTTTCCTATATAAAAATATCTGATGTTGGCTTGCAATAGAGAAGCCTTCTCTTTTTATCTCATACTACCAAATTTAAGTAAATAATGGTTTAGGCAGCAAAGGTTAGACAAAGTCATTTTCTCCAGAAGGGCACTATAAAAATATACAACTAATATCTTGGAGAAAAGCCAACTGTCTTCTGACCTATCCCTCTCCCCTTAGCACATTAATACAAATTAGGTGGAAGTGAATTGTTTGTTTTCTTCTCCAACTGACTGTGTCACTCTTGAAGGGCATCTTTGTTCCTGGTCCTTAAGAAATAAGACAAATTGTAGGCAAGTTTCAACTGAGGAGAGAGGTATCTTGGAGAAGATATCACTGACAAATCTTTCTGAGGTTGTTAGTTATACTATGAAATATTTATGGAGAAGAAAAATCTGGTTAGATATCTAATGCATATGGCATAGGAACATCAGAGAGCCCAAGATAAGTGACAAAGTATGAATATCAAAGTCAAAATATTCCATACAATTTTTCATCTACATAATGAAAAGATTAGACCAAATAATCTCTAAAGTCACTTTCAGTTCTGATGTATGATCCTACTTTTATAATTTTTTTCTTTTTTTTTTAGGGTTTTTTTTTTCCGAGGCAAATGGGGTTAAGTGGCTTGCCCAAGGCCACACAGCTAGGTAATTATTAAGTGTCTGAGACCGGATTTGAACCCAGGTACTCCTGACTCCAGGGCCGGTGCTTTATTTACTACACCACCTAGCCACCCTTTATAATTTTTTTCTAAGGGAAGTAGTAAGTACTTCTAAGTAGTACTTCTAAGAAGTAAGGGAATTCCCTCTCTTCATTTACTTAAGGAAATTTCAATAGTCAATAAATATATATTAAACATCTACTATATGTTATATGGGTGGAGTGGATAGAGCACAGGACTGATGATAATCAGGAAAACTCATCTTCCTATGTTCAAATCCGGTCTCAGATACTTACTAGCTATGTGACCCTGGGCAAGCCACTTAACCCTGTTTGCCTCAATTTCCTCAACTGTGAAACAAGCTGGAGCAGGAAAAAATAAACCACTCCAGTATCTTGGCTAAGAAAACCTTAAATGAGCTACATTCTTGAGGATTCAAAGAAAAACAAGTCAGTTCTTGCTTACCTTTAAGGTGTGCATCATTTAGTGGAGAAAAGAACACATTAAAAAGTGGAAAGGGGGGTAGAGGTGAAGGAAGAAAAGTATCCAGGAAGGAGTCGTGATGAAATCCAGAAGAATACAACTGAGTGGTACATAAAGAGATGTCTCTCCTTGGCTCCTTTCTTAAATATCCTCCACACTCTTAGGTCTGATACAGGAAAGGGTCTCAGGAATGAGGCAATGAGAAGGAAAGATATGAGTTTCAGAATTAATATGATCTTACACAATGATGAGTTTCAAGAAATTATGATGAAGATCAGGAATGGGAATGGAAAGCATTTATATAGTGCCAGGTCCTTTGCTAAACACATTGTAAATATTATCTCTTTATCACATATCATTCAGTAGTATGTTTTGATGGTTCTCCTGGAAGAACTTCCTCTACCAATCTTCATCAATAACTTCTTGTCTTAGAGAGTTGTGTAATTCACTGAAAAGATAAGTAGTTGTTCAAGGTCACACAGCCTGTATGTATCAAGGTAGAATTTGAACTCAGATCATCTTGGCTCTGAGGTCATCTCTATCTACTATGCCAACCTCCCTCTTGGTAATATAAATTTTGTTGTTGTTGTTTAGTAGTTCCTGACTCTTCAAACTCCATTTGGGGGTCTTCTTAGAAAAGATAGCAGAGTAATTTCCCTCTCTAGTTCATTTTATAGAAAAAAAAAACTGAGACAAACAGGGTTAAGTGATTTGTACTGGGTCACACAGCTAGGAAGTATCTAAGGTCAAATTTGAACTCAGGTCCTCCTAGCACCAGGCTCATGTTCTATCAAATGAGTCACCAACTTGCCTCTCTGGCAGATAGTAAACATTTAGCAAATGCTTATTAATTAATACTCTGACTTACCAACTTGCTGATAATCCCTGATAAATCTTAGGAAGCTTCCAGAAGCTCAGAAGTAGACTATAAATTTATATTATAAGAACCATTCAAAATAACTTCAGAGAGGCCTTGCATCATAGGGTATTTGACTACAATTCTGAGCCCAGGCTATGGAGGTATGATAAGGATACAATACAATAAGGATTCCCAGAGCAGGTATATGCTTATGTGAGTTAAATCATAGAGCCTTGAAGTATTGAAATGAAGTTCCCTGAATTTATGTCTAAGTTTGTTGCATCTTTTCCAGAAAAGATAAATACACATGTAACATTTATGTTATGTTTTAAGGTGTGCAAAGCCTCTTAAATGCATTCTGTCATTTGATCTTCACAACCCTGGAATCAAGGTACTATTATTAATCCATATTATAGATGAGGAAACTGAGTCAGAAAGAAGTTAAGTGACTTGCTTAGGGCCACACTAGATTTGTAGTCAGGTTTTCCTTATTTCAGGTCCACCACTCTACCCAATGCACCACCTAACTGCCTCTTATGACAGCTAATGATGTCAATAATTCTTTACTTCTTTATCAGATGTCAGTGCTAAATCAAAGAAAATAAAAGCTGTTTAAAAAAACTGTGAATCAGATGAATGCCTTGGGCCAGATTAATGCCTTTACATGCAAGCATAGAATCATAGAAAGTGATTCTTAGTAACAGTGGAAGATGACCAAGAACTTTGTTCAGTTTTAACTTCCAGTCTCATTGTTGCAAGCCTTCAGCAGTCTGAGCTAACTCCAGGGGGGCTCTTTGTCCCGCAGTCATGCCAGAAGACTCAGACACGATTGGTCCTTCCATCTGAGCTGTTATATAGAGAGCAGGTTTTGGAGCAGGGTCTTATGGCACGAAGACATCCTTACTGGAGCAGGATGCTTCAAACTGCACCCCCACTCCCCCACCCCAGACATGTTCTCACTTCCACAAATGTTTAAAAAAATAAATAAATAAATTAACTCTAAGAGTAAATTATTGTCTTTTTTGATTCCCATCTTTCCTTTTTTTTTCCCCCACTCTGGAACAGCACACCTCATATGGTGTTTTGACTTACAGAAAATGGAAAATTTTTTTTAAAGAAATTAATCCTGAAATTGCTAATTCTGAAACAGGATGGATTTGTAAAGAAAGTAAAAGTATTTGATTAGAGTGGGGGAGGGGTAAGATTTTGAGAGAAAATAATAATATTTGCAAAGAAACTCTTCTAATTAAAAAAATGGACCTGATTCCTCAAAATGTCAGTCAAAAAGTCAACAACTCTAGGCAAATTTTTCAAAATTTCATGGCTTACATATTCAGAGGTTAGTTTAATTTGTAGGGATGAAAACATTTCCATATGAAATAGCGTTAAAATTCTTTAGAATTATGCTAACAAGAACTTAAGAAATATAGATAAATTTACAATTCTAATTCTGCCTCTGTCCGTAATCATTTTGTGACTGTCCAAATCACAATCTTTTGAGCCTCAGTTTCTTTATCCATAAATTGAAAAAGCTTGGCCTATCATATAATCTCAGGTCTCTTCCAATTCTAAAAATTTCTGTGATTCTGTGAAATCAGAATTGCATTAATCATATGCCAAGGAATTAAAGTTACAGAGACTGAATAAATCTAAACCTTTTTTGATAAATTTAACTATTAACAGTAACAAACGACTAAAGCAAAGTTTTGGATTTTGGTTTTGGTTTTTTTTTTGAGAAATGCAGATTCATATCAAGTTTTTGTTTATTAATTGGCATTAAAATAATTATTGCTCAAGCAATTGCTAGAAGACTTAGGGATTCTGAAAATTGAAGACTCATAAAGAAAAATCCATAACTATTAATGAATTAGCTCTCAATCTCCAGCCCATTGAAAGGATCAGTGAATTGATGTTTGGGGCACGATGGGGAGGAGGCTCAGGGAAGAAGTGAAAGGAAAGGTGCAACAAAATGCAACTCCAAATGAACTCTTGGTGGGGAGGGTTAGCTGGGGGCAGGGAGGGAGTGGGCCCATCTTATATCATCTAAGATCCTCCTTAATGAGCCCACTGTGATTGCTAGTGGGGATAAAACAAACCCAAGCCTTGGAAAAACTACCAGTTCTCTAATAGTACGCATTCCTTCACAATTCTGACTTCCCTGGCATATTTGGAATTTGAAAGTGAAATGGTCCAGGGTAAAGTAGCATTTCATCTTTAGGACACACCCCAGCACTGATGGAGGTTGGTTCTGCTGACTGCCTTCCTATAGTAGCATGTTTGATCCTACATAAATGTAGATTCATGTAACCACCTAGCCTCCCTTGAGATGTTAGGCTATTAAGTAGCAGCATCCCTATCAACCCTTTGATCATTTCTTTATGGGGGTTCTCTTTTCTTGAGCTTGAGATAGAAAAAATGAAAAAATTGAATATTAAATGACTGAAGAAAGGATTGAAATAAATGTTTTTGAATAAATGGAATCTTCATTTCTAAATTTTAAAATGTTTCACCATAAAAATTAGATTGTATAAAAAACTGAATTTCATCATAGTATCATTTAAGAAATGTAACTACATATGTATATACATATAAATGTTAAATTCAACAAAGTAGTAACAAAAATCCCTCCATTTGTTTTTTGAGTATCGCTGCTCAAAATCTTTTTTCTCCAGAAGCCCATATTTTTCATTTCTTATGAATCTAGAGTCTCAATTTCACACCTACCCATGAGTTCTAGGAAAATAGGAAAAATCATCATATAAAATACTTCTAGGAGATGATGTTGTGAAAGTTTTCTCCATTTTAGATAACATGCAAAGAGGCATTATTCAATTCAGCATTTGCTTTGAATGGGTGGACCAAGCATTCCTAGCATGTTCACTTTCTACTGTCTGCAAGGGAGAAAGAAGAGTACTGCACTGCCTTGTTGTGCACATACCTCTGGAGGTGAAAGAGGAAGTAAATGTGCACAGTTGGCTTGCTAAATAATAGTCACCAAATGGAACATAAACTATATTTAGTATTTTTTTTAAGTTTTGGTAAGTAACATTGTCTTCTAAAAGAACTCAACAT